>NC_134546.1:73943655-74254303 GCF_050624435.1 Tenrec ecaudatus | reverse complement strand
TGTCTGGGCTCACACTGACTTCCCATCACTGTGTCTCTAGCACAGTAATACATGGCTGTGTCCTCAGGATTCATGGAGCTCAGTTTTAAATAAACTTCACCCTTGGAGGTGTCCCTGGTGATGCTGACCCGGGATTGGAGAACTGGATTATACTTTGTGCCCCCATTACCCCATATTACCCCAATCCACTCCAGACCCTTTCCTAGAGCCTGGCGGATCCAGGTAACATGATTGTTGGTTAAAGAGAATCCAGAGACAGCACAGGTGAGAGACAGGGTCTGTGAGGGCTTCACCAGTCCAGGGCCTGACTCTTGTAACTGCACCTGGGCCAGGACACCTGGGGATAAAGAGAAACACAGTGAGTCATGCACTCAGATGCTACATCCCCAGACTTCATGTAGGAATCTCTGAAGCACTCACCTCCTGGAGTCGCCACCAGAAAGAGGAAAACCCACACACAATTCATGTTCATGTGGATTAGATTTGTGTCACCCAGAAAATGCTCTCCAGGGTGAGAAGGAATACGAATTTAAGTACATGCATGCTGTGGTTTCATGGGACTGGTATTTGCATGTGGGAGGTGCACTTGTATGTAAAGGTGGAAAGGGCTGAATGGAGCCCATAGCTCTGGGACTCAGACTAGAAAAGTGATCCTGGTGGAGTCCTTAGAAGAACACAGTCCTCTGATGTCTCCACTCTACCAATTGTATGCATATCTTTGCAGATTTCATGTTCAATGTGACTTTATGTGCATTCCCATCAAAAGTCCCCAAATGATAGATTGAAATTAAAGACAATCTCTATCCTCACCATGATTGGAATCAAGACCAGGTCAACCTGAATCTTTCATACCTCTGAACACATAGGGGAAAAGGTGAATATCATCTCAAATTCTTCCTTTCCCTATTACGTTTCACAATATTTGGAACAAAGTAATAGATACTTCAATGTTGTATGCAATATTTAGAGTTGGAATGAAATTGTTTCCTAAGAACAGGTTTATTTGTGAGGTTAAAAGAAACCACAGAAATAAGAAGAAGCTCATTTATCCTCCCATGAATTAGTACCTGGGGTGGGTGTTGGGCTCAGTGTCTTCAGAGAGCCCCCTGCTGGCAGCATCCCATCACATACAGGAGAGGTGTTTCCTGTGCTCACACTGTCTTCGTACTTCTGTGGGTCACACAGCAACATTTTTTCTGGTCCTAAGTATTCATGATATTGGTCAGGAGTGTTACCTGGATTGTCTCTGTAGGTTTCCTGCCATTGGCAGTAGAGCTACCATAGTGGTCAGCACAGCAGTTCTAGCTGACCAGGCACTGCAGTCCTTACCCAGGCTCCTGTCCTCACTTCTTTCTTTACTTGGTCCAGAGCTGGGGGGTCCTTAGCATCCATACAGGTCCACTTTCTCCCTGAGGTTAGTTTCATGTCTGGACTCACACTGACTCTCCCTCACCGTGAAAAGCTTTGGCGGTAGAGAGTACTACAACTTGCAGACAATCTGAATTGGGTACAGTGGAAGGAAGTATGATCTATAGATATAGATATTTATATAGATATTATATTGAGATATATTCCACAATAAAATATTGATTACGAAAGAAATATGCCTGAAAAACAATGAAGGTATTGAACAGAGTGTAGGCTTCACTCTTTCCACACAAAGAGAAAGGTACTTAAAGCAGACTTCTATTCAAAATAATTGAAGCAAGAAAGTAAAAGTTATTTGTCCCATGTAAAGGAGGAAATTGTCAAGTCAGAATTCTTTTTGATGGGTGTCTGTGATGTGTGTGATAGGAAAGCTTACAGCCGTTGGCAATTGTTGAACATGATGATAATCTAATGCCACTGAATCATTCATGAAAAGAATTGTTGAAAAATTATTTTGTTGCCTATACATGTACCATGAGAAAAATAAATTAAAAATGAAAGATAATTTCTTCATGCATAATCAGAAACTGATGGAAAGTCTTGCTGGTACAACACTTCAAAAAACTAGCTAAAATATTGAACTGGAAAAGAGATTATGATATAAGCCAGAAATTTGAAATTAAAAAATTGTTAGCAATGGAATAGTCTTTATTTTTTTTAAATATTTTTATTTTAACAATTTATTGGGGCTGATACAATTCTTTTCACAGTTCATACATATACATACATCAATTGTATAAAGCACATCTGTACAGTCTTTGCCCTAATCATTTTTTTCTCTTTTCTTCTTTTACATTTTATTAGGGACTCAAACAACTCTTACCACAATCCATACATATACATACATCAATTGTATAAAGCACATCCATACATTCCCTGCCCCAATCATTCTGAAGGCATTTGCTCTCCACTTAAGCCCCTTGCATCAGGTCCAGATATGACAAAATAACGAGGTATAAATTACCAAGGGCATATGAGGGAGGGGGGAATGGGGAGGGAGGGGGGGGGAAAGAGGAATAGTCTTTATTTAATATTTAATTATTTTCACATTTTTTCTCCCAAACCATTTTATTTGGTGCTTATAATCATATCAATTCTTAGTTGAAGTGCATCAAGCAGCATTGAACAATTGTTACCAAAATCAGTTTCAAAACACCCCCTTCCTTCTTGAACTCCTTGGCATCAGCTCCCTTTTATCCCCGCCACCCCCTACTGTAGGCCCCAGAATCTCTTATTCTCTTTGCTATCTCGATGTGTTCATCAATTCTGGGTGTCATCTAATGTAAAACAGATAAACAAAGAACAAAAATTCAAGAATGTTACCGCCAATGACAAAAGTACATCTGAGATAAACCCAAATAGGAATTGGAAATTGAGGAAGCAGGCAGTCCAAGTGCAGTCTGCTGCCCTTCCCAAGAGTCCATCACAGACTCAGTTGTTCTTAGCACCAAATGTGTCAGCCTGGCTACTTGAATGTGATGCCCTTGTTGTCTGACTGCCTTTCCCAAGACTTCTGGATCCCAAAACATGCTTTATTGGCTGGCATCCTACAACCTACCTACCTTCTTCTGAACACATGCTAACATTCCCCAAACTGATTGTTATGTACATTACATGGAATATACAGAACAACAACAACAAAACCATCTCACTGCCTTCCAGTAGATTCCACCTTATAACACAACCTTATTTCTCTATCTCTGCTGTTGAGGAGGGAACACTGTTCTTCAACTTCAGCACAAAGGAGGGATGCTTGCAAACCTCCATGCCTGCACTGGCGGCCGAGTGAAACCACAGGCTGTGGAGACTGATGCCCAATTCTGATGATGAGCCGGCTCTGTCTCTTCTCTGTGTGAGAAAACTATTGCATCCAATGCCTGTGAGTAAGGTGTGCTTTTTCTGGTGACCTCAGACATTGGTTGGACAGAAAATGCAAATGGATGGAAGAATAAGGTTATTTTTATCAAGCTACTTTGTAGATTGAAGCACAACCAGAAAAAATATATATTTAAAAGGAAAACCATTAACATGTTAACAAATATAAACAATATCATAAATGATGTCACAGAAAAGATGAGATCATTAACCTAAAAACACAATGTAGGAAATTCTATGAAGACCAAGGTAATGGGGAAAAAAGAACAATTCCTGACAATAGTATTAAATATGTTTAAACAAAATACAGAAAATAAACTAATGCACATTAGCAACCAAAATAAGATTCAAATTTGAAACACAATTAACGTAACTCACTGGCACCAAGTGAATTTTGACTTATAGTGACTGTCTAGAGTAGAGTAAATCTGCCTCTTAGAGTTTTTGGCACTGTAAAACGTTTTTAAATTGAGAAATTGGCAATTTTATTGTGAAATATGTAATACATAATATTATGTCGATGTTAGATTTCTTATTTAATTTTCAATATTATTTTGTTAAAATAATTTTTGAAAGTATTCAAAATAAAAATATTCTAAAACATTTTTTCAAAACAAATATGTTTTAACATTTTATTTCTTTCAAACAAAAACCCTTTTATTAAGACCTAATCCAGACATCATCCCATTCTACAGTTAAATTGTATCAAGCAGTGTTGTAGAGTTAGAAAACATGTTTTTTCCTTCTTGAACTCCTATTAACTCCCCCAGCTCTCTTGCTGAAACCCCCAGGAACCCTTATTCTGTAGAGTCACCCACCCTGTGCTTCATACATTAAGAAACATATAAAAATATATGAGGATCAAAAATGCTACCAACAATAACAAAACACAGCAGAAATAATCCCTTAAATTTGTAAAAATCACATAAAATGTTAAAACCCAGATTCAGCACAAAATTCATAAAAGGAGAGGTCAAATGAAAAAATTTTACCATCAAAGTCAGATGTGTCATTCTGAAATTCTAAATCATCTCTCCAATACTCTCTGATCACCAGCTTATTCCATCCCTCAGTTACGGTCAGAGGGAAATCACAGGAGGTGTATTCCCTGTGGAGATCCTGCACATGAGCTTCCACTGTCATCCATGGCCTTCTGCATGCCAGAATCTCACAAGTTAAGCTCTGATACTATTTTTTTAAGCTCTGATACTATTACCTTCTTTGGATTTGGATTATATAATTTACATTCCTTGTAAATCTTTTTAAAGCCTCATCTGTCTCCCTTGGAGTGGCTGATGCTTTTGAACTGCTTACCTTGTACATAGCATCCCAACGTGAAATCCACTATGCCACCAGGGTAGTGGAGTTGTAAATAACCTTTATTTGCATATAATATATATTAGTTATTTATTATACTTTGTTTTCCTGATTGAAAAACATATAGCTGTAACTTAATTAGGAATGGTATATTTATTAAATTTTAAATGTTAAATAATTTTAACATTTAAAAAATTTTAATGGTTTAAGATTATTTTAGGTAATTACACTTAGCTGACCATTCTGCACTTCACGCCATCAAAGAGGCTGGGTGTTTTTGAGTCACTTTTACTCATGAAAACTCACAGCAAATACGCAAACTTCCAATTCCTGAACCATCCTCACTTGCTCTTAAGTTTGAGACCATTTTTGCAGCCACTGTGTCTGTGCTTCTAACTGAGCGCTTTCCTCTGTTTTTCTGACACTCTGCCAAACAGGATGCACTTTTTCTAGGAACCAGTTCCCCTGATCACAGATTCAAAATACGTGTAAAGTCACACTATTCTCAGTTCTAAAAGGCATTCTGCGACATGAGTGTGCAATGTCCTCCTCTTGTGACACATTTGCTTTCTTTTGGAAATCAAAGCTTTCCTTCCAACAAGTGTTCCCTTCCTTGGCAATCAAATGAGTAACATTACAAATGAGTCCTCGAACCAGACAGCTCATTCCAGTTCACCTGCTCCCCTCTGTGCCTGGAACACTTGTTTCTGCATCAAGGGAGACAGTGGGTATGCCACAAGTTTAGCCCCAGAAGTCACCCCAATTATTTTCTCAGACTTAGAGATCTTTAGTCAGTTATTACACACAGTGCACAGGGAGCATTGCAGAAAGCACTCCAGAGGTCTGCCCCCGGGCTTCAATAGATCAGTGAGCTCAGGACATTTGAAATCATGCTTTGCACTCATGAATCTGTGCATGCCTGTATTTCATTGTCAACAGATTTGAGTAACAGCTAGGATGAGAATGACCATGATAATCAGTTTGTAGAGAAAGAAAATGGGTCATACAAGATGAGTATGAAGGATCAGAGTAACTTTAATATTTGTTCCTCCGTTCAAGTATGCAGGGAGGAAATTAAAAAGCCTGTAAATTTAGAGGTGAGTGGAGAGAAAAAATTGTCCCTGGTGTGGCTGAGAGGTAAGAGAGGAAACCCTCGTTCAACAGGAAATCTTCCCTGGCTTTCATGTGTCTGTCTAGGGCTGGGTGTCTGTGCTCAGTGGGTCCTGTGCGCTCCCTGCTGCCCAATGTGTTCCCTGCAGGGGAGATTTGTGTCGGCTCACACTGACTTCCCTCACTGTTCCTTGCACAGTAATACATGGCAGTGTCCTCAGCAGTCACGGAGCTCAGCTGCAGGAAGAACTGATTCCTCCATGTGTCTATGGTGATGGAAAGTCAGCTCAGGAATGACGGGTTATAATCTGTACCACCATCATAATCTCTGTATCCCATCCACCACAGTCCTTTCTCTCAGGTCTGGCAGATCCAGTTCCAGTCGTAACCAATGCTGGTGATGGAGACACCAGAGACAGTGCAGGTGAGGGACAGCTTCTGGGAGAGTTTCACCAGTGCTGGCCCTGACTCCTGAAGCGGCACCTGGGACAGGACACCTATAAATAAAAATAATTGGAATCTGTCAGTCACTTGCAGTCACAACCATCCCCATAGAATCAATACTGATATATGAGATCCTCACGTTGGGGAACTGTCACCAGGCACAGAACTCACAGAAATGGCATCTTTAGACCACAGCTGTGCTTTCCCAAGGGACCCACAGCCCTGTCAGAAGAGAACTGATAGCCTTCAGTGCCCAAGGCTGGGATTTTAACCTGGTGCCTGAAGAAGGATTTGCATAGGAGGGAACCCTGTGTTTATCAATAGAGGTTCTTTTGTTTCTTCTGAGGCCATTGTAGGGTAATTCTTCTTTTGAACTGATTTGTGTGTTGGGCTGCATTGAGAGATCATTTTTCCTAAGAGGTGTTTGTGAATGGCCAAAGGAAAACCCAGCATTTCTGAGACCAGTATTCTCTCCCTCCAGCCTTCATTGCTCCTGCCCTGACTGAGGCTCCTGTATATCCTGTGTGTCGAGGACTGGGCAGTATGGAGTTTCTTGAAACCATCAGGTCCACCCCAGAGTATCATCATTGCCCCACACTCTCCAACACCCATGTCTTCTTTAGACACTGATGCTGTGAGGCAGCTAGAAGCAGAACTAGGGGCTGTCCCTCTATGTGGCAAAGCCTTCCTTGGCCTTACAGGAAGTTGGAAGCTGCTTAAGGCTAGAGGGCATGCTCACATTCAGGTCTTTGCGACAGGACACCGGTACAGCTGTGGGGACGCCATCTAGGTGAGATGGGCTTAATCCAGTCAATGGGCATAACCAGTATCATCGACCAAACCTCCCAACTGGGGCCCTGAAAATGCCAAAAACTTTGAGACTACGGCTCTCTCTCAGTGGATACTATGCAGTTCAGTGCAGCACGGCACTGAGTGAGTATAAATTATTTCAGTAAAATCATGTTTTGTTTTGTGTTGTTTTCTCTTCAAAAGATATTTGGGGTCAGATGTGCACACATACAGTTTCAACCAACTGGCATTTGGGGGAAAATATAAGAGTGGAGAGAAATGAAATGTGTTGAAAGAAGCACATTGAGGGCACAATTTAACGACATTGAGAGACCACTGGTCCTTCTGGGATTGATTTCAACTTATCCCAAGTTTGATGTGTTTCTCTCTGTCTTCTCAGGAAGAATGATGGATTTTCATTTTCAGGATTTTCTCGGCAGGAAAATAAGAGATATTTGAACTGCCATTCCGGAGGCTCTCAGCTTGGGTAAATTGGGAAAGTCTAGACACAAGAGGAAACAAGCACTCAGCACCCCTGTACTTGCTCCCATGGCAAAAACTGTGTCCCCTGTACCCTGAGCTCCCTCTGCTGCCTCTTGGTCTCCTGACGCTTGAGATGTTTGTCCACGTTCCTTTCACCGTGTCTCCTGGTACTTTTCCCACATAATACATGCCAGGGTCTCCAGGTTTCAGATTATTGCTAAAACAAGCTTAGCTGGCTGAGTTATCATGGTTGCAGTGTGTTGATTTTGAAGACGGGACTGTTGCTAAAATTGTCATCACTAGGCTTCTTTGCCATGTAACACACGCTTTGTTTCCCAGAGCCTGATAGATCCAGAAACTTGCTATCTGCAGACATGGCTGTGAGACATAGCCCTCTGAGAAAGCTTTCTGAGCCCATCCCTGGTCTGTAGCAGCTCTACCTGCACTATTACATCTAGGAGTACGGAGGAGATCTAATTTAAAAGAGTTCTAAGATGAAAAGCACTGTTTTTGATGTTCAAGGTACTCACAGGGTAAGACATTTATGTCACCAAGAAGAATCCAGAAGGGCATCACCGACACAGGTATCTCTGATCAACATGGGAAGAATGTGAGTTTGAGTTGTGCTGCCATATTTTACACTGCAGGTGATCCACGTGTGCTGTATTTGTGGAAGCAGAAGGTTGGCTCTGAGTAGGAAAGGCTGAGCAATGGCCCCTGGAGGGGATGTTCCTGACCCGCGTTCTGTGATTCAATCTCTCCCCTTCATCATTCACACTGACTGTGGACAAACAAGTCCTCCCTGAAAACCATGGGCAGTTTGGTAGAAATGCACGTGGTTGACCTGAGCTGTGAGCCACAATGAAGGAAATTGCTGAGGGTGCCATTTTCCTTGGTGACCTTCTTTCTTGGCAGCTCCGTCCTATCCTAAGGACAAGGTTAGTCTATGAGAGATTCAGGCTATTGGGTAAAGTGAGGGTAAAATGATGACTATTTCTGGCATCCACTTCTCTTAAAAAACAACCAAATGACATTTTATTGATAATTTATCCACATAATATACAATTCAGTAATTCAACCATATCAAAAGGGTTGTATAATCCTTACCACAATCAATTTTACATTATTTTCTCCCCCATAATCATTATCATTTATGTAACTTTTTATTTTGCAAAAATATACACAAGAAAGCAGTTACCAATTCAGCAACTTCTACATGTGTGCTTCGGTGCCACTGACCATTCTTTTTATGTTGTACAACTATTATTTTTATTCTTCTGTGAATTGCTACACACCCATTAAAATGAATTCACTGTCCCCTAAGCAAAAATTCTTCCTCCTTCACGCACAGTAAAAAGTTTGGTTTCTTTTTAAAAATACTTTTCTTGATATAATTTTCACACTTCCCTTGTTAAACCAGACCTAAAAAGAGTTCCGTATGCATCATCACAATCAGCTCTAATGTTTCCTCCTGCCTCCCACACCCACTGATCACTCCCCAATTACCTTCTCCTTCCCCTTCCAGATAAACCATTGCCTCAGTGGTTGTCTTTATGCATCCACTTCTGCTGTGCTCCAAACAGGAGACAAATAATAGAAACTATAAACAAATACAGAAAGACAGAATAACAGGGCTGGAGGCTCAGGGAATCCAGGGTGGACGATACCTTCAGGACCAGGGGCGTGAGGGGCAAGGCTGGGAGAGTGGAGGGTGAGTGGGTTGGAAAGGGGGAACTGATTAAAAGAATCCACATGTGACCTCCTCCCTGAGAGATGGACTGCAGAGAAGGGGGGGAAGGGAGACTCCGGATAGGGCATGATATAACAAAATAACAATCTGTGGATTATCAAGGGCTCATGAGGGAGGGGGGAGCGGGGACGGAGGGGGAAAAAAAGAGGACCTGACGCAGAGGGCTTAAGTGGAGAGCAAATGCTTTGAGAGTGATCAGGGAAAAGAATGTACGGATGTGCTTTATACAATTGATGTATGTATATGTGTGGATTGAGATAAGAGTTGTATGAGCCCCTAATAAAATGTACAAAAAAGAATGAAAATGATTAGGGCAAAGACTATACAGATGTACTTTTTACAATTGATGTATGTATATGCATGGATTGTGATAAGAGTTGTATGAGCCCCTAATAAAATGTTTTAAAAATAAATAAATAAAGCATACAAAAAAGGGGGGAGCACCCACTTCTCTTCTCATTTCGTCCTCCTCATCTACGTTGGTGGTTGTGGAGTCTCACCTGTCACTTTCCAGGTACTCGATAGAAGTGCCCATGGTTTGTGAAAAGATTTAGCTAGATCAGTTCTCTAGGTGATCTTATTCTGAGGACAGGATCTTATAACATGGCTCTGCACAATCCTCGCCTTCATGGGGAGATCACTAAAGATAAGGGCATTAGAGCAAAGTGTGGTGAAGAAAGCAAATGGCGCAAGGCTATCGATTATCTGGGGTCTTAAAGGTCTTGTTATCAAACAAGCACCAGTCTAAGTGAGGCGTCAAGTAAGTCCACACTGAAGAAGCACATCAGCCTGTGTGATCCAAAGATGGTGACAACAAAATCCAAATATGATGAAGGGAAAAGTTTCAGAGCTACAATTGTGAACCTCCAATTTGTTAAAGGCTAAGTGGACAGTGGGGACTCAAAGTCCATCTGGAGACTACCTAGTCATATTAGGCATTTGGCAGATCCTCTTGACAAGCTTTATTATCAGACAGAGATGACTACAAACTTGATCATAGTGGATCAGACCATGGCATAATATGATACTTGGTCAGTTGACCTACCTCTTGACCCAACCTGAATTTGCTCTAGGGTCAAGTATTTCTCACTTGTTCTACAACAGATCCCCACCCACCTCTGGACTTTAAAATACTGAAGGTGAACTTTCCTTTCTTACTCTTTACTTTCATTTTTATAATGTTTTTATTCTCTTCCTGCTGTTTTGTTTTTGTGTTTTATTGTTTCTATTAGGTTTCCAAGTGTGTGAAGCACAGAAGGAGTGGATACTTAGAGACAATAACTGATACATTGGTCTGGGGCATGTGGGGAGCAAAGGAGTCAGGAGGGTGAGAGGATTTTGGGAGCAAGCAATGAATGCAAGAGGGGGAGGGAACATAAGAATTTGTTATGATATAGGTATATATATATTTACAATTCCTTTAAAAGTGATTTAAATATGTAAGTGTATTACATGTGAATATTATATTAAAACCCCCTACATTAAGAGCCTACAAGAAGGCAAAGCCCAGGATGATGTAGAAGAGCTGCTGCTTCAGAGAAGGGCTCCTGGCATAACCGAGGATGAGGCTCCCAAACCCAGTCCCAATGCGGGCTCCAGAGACACCACTCCATCTGTTCCAGTCCCGGTCCCAATGAGCTTGGCTGCTGGGTCACTGTCCCTTGAGATGGTGCTGACTAGAAGCTTCGACAAGGGATCAGTGAGGTCAGGGAATGTGGGGCTCT
The DNA here is from genome assembly GCF_050624435.1 of Tenrec ecaudatus. Classification (NCBI taxonomy): domain Eukaryota; kingdom Metazoa; phylum Chordata; class Mammalia; order Afrosoricida; family Tenrecidae; genus Tenrec; species Tenrec ecaudatus. The sequence continues at coordinate 74,243,383 of NC_134546.1, read as the reverse complement.
CGAGCTGATGAAGTGCTCATCTGTCAGTGTCGCCAGCTATTTAGGCACCTACACAGACAAGGGTCGAGTCAACAACAGGGAGGTGCTCCTGACCAGGGAAAGGGTGGAGATGAATTTGGTGCAGGCATACATTTTTAGGGGATGAGGAGTAGTGTCAGGGGAGTTGCTCTTGGTGCAGAGAAGATAGACAGCTCTACACCTATTCTTGATATGACTGAATTATTGAATTGAAGCATATGTACATGAAGTTCCAATAAAATTGTTTTAAGTGTTCGATCCCCGTACGGGCCACCAAAAAAAATTGTTTTAAGAAAGAATGTTGTCTGTTACTTACACAGACCTTCAGATAGGGCTTTGGTTAACAGGCTCATGGCCCAGAGTCTCTCTTTATTAATTAAATTTCTATCAGCACACGGCTATGTCCTTCTCTACAGCTTGCTGCTATTTTCACACTCCATCAGTAGGGTTCAGTAATTGTCTCCAAGAGTATATGACCAATGGAGTAATAAAGTATGATTTTCATGGCCTTTTTCAAAAAAAGAAATTTGCTGATCCTTGATCTAGGGGAAGAGTCAGGAAGAAAAACAGCAAGACTTTCAGAAATACATAATTTTAAACTATAATGATTATTTGACAGAATATTTTAAAAATTTCATTTGAATGGATAGGTTAGAACTACCTACATGGTTGTACAGTGGTGAATTGCCCAGTAGTTAAATGAAAAGTCAATCATTCAGACCCAGCAACTGCTCTGTGGGAGAAATTTTTGGTAGAATAACCTCATAAGGAACTACAGGATTGGCATTCTTATATGAGAAGTTCTTATCTGTCCTATAGGATTACTAGGAGTTGGAAATGATCAGTTTTAGCAGACTTTTAGTTTGGGTGAAAAGCAACTTTTTTCAATATATTATACTTGAATAAATGACACCAATTTTCAAACCACCAACTTTACAGCCATTAGTTGAGTCCTTAACAGTTAGCACTACCCAGGAACTCCACTGAGTCTGCCTGAAAGATATTGGACTGTGGCAGTTAAGTGATTTCCTGTCAACTTGCAAAGGAATGAACTCTAGCCTGTCAATCAGATTGCAGCTAAATGACCTAATTTGGAGGTGCAAATAAGATAAACAGCTCACTAGAGGCCACATACATTCTCTCCATGCGAGGCATTCCTTTTCACAAGTCACATGGAGCTACGCAAATAGCAGCCAGAGCCTTGGAGCTGGAGGAGTCCCATGGAAACCCATGTTAGCACTAAGATGCTTTCAAGGCCACTGGATCCACAAGACCTTCCACCCACTAGCTTATGATATGCCTGCACTCAGCGTTGTTGCATATGTTGCATGAATCGAGAGGAATTTACAGATTGGTGTCAGACATATGTACTACTATTGGACTTATAAGTTTGATGTGTCCTGGGCTGGTATGCTTTCTCAATTTACAATTGCTGCTTCTATAAAGCTCTTTCTATACACATAAAACTGTCTATGAATTGATTTCTAAAATCCACCCAGACTAACATACTGACCTCAAGACATATGCTGATCACCCCTGACAGAGTAATATACACTCCCTGTAGAACAAGCTCATTTGTTTGTTTTCCTTTCCAACAGAATGTTTTCTCTTCTTACAACTTTGAATCCACAGATATTAAGGGTAGGCACTGTATCATAAACAATATAGATTCCAAGTGGGAAACTTTGAGATGAAGAACCCTGGATCAAAGTAAGAAACCTGACTTGAAACTCCCTCTCCAAATGCTCCAGAGTCAGAATCCTTCCTTCTTTCCAGGCCCTTACAGCACCCTACAATACACAGCTCCCTCCCTGCATGGGCGGTTCATATCTGTACCCACACTGACTTCCCTCAGTGTGTCTTACCCACCGTAATACATGGAATTGTGATTGACTTTTAGACTGTCCATTCGCTGATACAGTGTGTTCTTGGCAATGTTTCTAGAGATGGTACACCAGCCTTCACGGAATCTACAAAATATGCGATAGCAACAGTAATAATATGTGAAACCCACTGTAGGCCTGGAGCATGACTGATACAGGTCACAGCAGTGCTACTGAAAGTGAATCCAGAGATTGCACAAAAGAATCTCAAAGACATCTTAAGCTCCCTCAAGTCTCCTTCAGACCCAGCCGGTTGCACATTAGTGTTGACACTTGCAAACACAGAATATGCTGGTCATGAAAACCATGACATATTTCCAGTCTCCTGCTCACACACACTAGCGCTCAATAAAATGACTTGTTAAAATACCTGAGTGAGACAAGTCTGTGTTCATACAAACTACCGAATGGGCTTACCTGGGGACTCTGGTACTGAGGATCTTTTCCCAGAGCTGTATGGTTGGGAATGGTGTGGATTTTATTAGCAGAAGGGGATGGGGTGGGTATTTGCATATCTTCCTAATATACAGTGGCAATTATGGCTCAATATTTTCAAAATGCTCACTGTTCCACCGTACACATAAATGAGTATCCCAGAAGGATTCATTGGGATTATTACTTGGAAATGGTTCCTTATTATGTGATTGTGATACACAGAATATAGTCCTGTTCATATTGTTTCATACACAATAAGCAATTTATATATAGATGATTTAAGACAGTATGTATGCTCATTTGCTTAACTTATTTCACTCAATTTATTTCATTTATGTGGCAATAGACCCATAAGTTTATATCTAGTCAGCATGAATTGATTTTAATGCTTAACATCTTAGAGAAGGAACACGTGTATACTACAATTTATCTCTTTTTAGACATTTAGGTTATTTCTCATTTCTGGTTTTATAATGAAAGTTACTATTTGGGTTGAAATAAAAGAGAAGAGAAAAAAGCATTCACATTAATATTACAAGAAATCACAGTAACAGACATGGCCTTACAGTAAACTTTTCTTCAACACAATTGTAATATTCACAATAAATATCATATTTTTAGTGAGAGAGTTCCCATTAGGACAGAAATACATGAAAGTCTTAACTTTGCTAGAGAAGATGTCTTAGATGACATTTAAACTGCATAAAGGTTTTTCTAAAATATTTAATAGTTTAAAGCTTCTTGTGTCAAAGTCAATAGGATCTCCCAGAAGCACAGACTTACGACAATAATTGTTTTATTGCAGAACATATCTTAAGATGTAGATAACAAATGTGGCGAAGAAAGCTGATGTTGCCTGGCTATCAAAAGAGATAGTGTCTGGGGTCTTAAAGGCTTGAAGGTGAACAAGCGGCCATCTAGCTCAGAAGCAACAAAGCCCACATGGAAGAAGCACACCACCCAGTGCGATCACGAGGTGCCAAAGAGACCAGGTATAAGGCATCATGCAGAAAAAATATGTATGTGTATATATATATATATATATATATATATATATATATATATATATATATATATATATATATATATATATATATCATAGTGAATGAAGGCGGAAGTGCAGAGTGGAGACCCAAGGCCCATTTGTCTGCCACTGGAGATCCCCTCACAGAGGGGTTTAGGAGAGGAGATGGGTCAGTCAGGGTGCGATGTAGTACCGATGAAGAACACAGTTTTCCCCAGATCCTGTATGCTTCCTCCCCCCAACTACCATGATCCAAATTCTACCTTGCAGGACTGGATAGGGCAGAGGTTGTACACTGGTGCATATGGGAGCTGGAGGCACAGGGAATCCAGGGTGGATGATACCTTCAGGACCAAGGGTGTGAGAGGCGATACTGGGAGAGTAGAGGGTGAGTGGGTTGGAAAGGGGGAACTGATTATAATGATCCACATGTGACCATCCCTGGGAGCTGGATGGCAGAGAAGGGGGGGAAGGGATACTCCAGATAGGACAAGATATGACAAAATAACAATCTATAAATTATCAAGGGCTCATGAGGGAGGGGGGATCAGGGAGGGAGGGGAAAAAAAGAGGACCTGTTGCAAAGGGCGTAAGTGGAGAGCAAATGCTTTGAAAATGATTAGGGCAAAGAATGTACGGATGTGCTTTATACAATTGGTGTTTGTATATGTATGTATTGTGATAAGAGTTGTATGAGCCCCTAATAAAATGTAAAAAAAAAAAGAGGTAGATAACAAACAAAATTGATTTCCTTCTAATCACTTGATGGTGGCTAGGGTAGCAGGAGAGTAATCACTTACAAAATGCAACCAAACTTACCTCTCCTGAAACTCAACAGAATAAAATCACTGAAAGGCTAGGTATACATTCATAAAAATCTATATCGGACACAGATAAGAACAAATCTGAAATTATGTCCAGAAGCAACTCTTCAGTTTGTTTGTGTATGAAGTCTTCAATATGAAGAGGAACATAGACATTTGCAGCTGAAAATCTTTTTCAGCAAGGGAAAAAGGAAAGGGAAGGCCCAGCTTCTCGACCTTAGCAGGAGGAAAGAAACAATGAGAAAGTCGTATCTCAGATGCAGGTTCTAAAAGGAAAGAAATGGGCTTACTTCAGGCAATGATAGTTACCTGGACTTGAGGTGGGTGATCTTCAGTAGGGCCTTATACCCTGGGTACCATCAATCCTCCAAGGCCAAGCCAAGCAGCTCTAACACAGGCATCTTGAGCAGAATGCTCCAGAGGTCTAGTGGAATAAACTATCCCACCCACTTTGTGTCGAGTGGGGCAGTCATTTCCCCAGCAACCTTTCTGTTCATACTATGGACATGACTTTCTTGGAGGTAACAAATTAGGACATACATTTGCCCATGGCCCCGAGTGGGAGCATCTGAAGCAGGGTGCTCATGGTTCACTCATGGGCGGCCCATTAACTAGTTTAGACACACCCACTCGGCCCTGGAGGGCACTTGCTAACATTTGACATTTAACCTTAAGACTTTGTAGCTTATATAACTTTTTCTGATCCTCCCTACTGTTGAAAACTTTGAATGCTGCACTGCGATCTTGCTGTGAAGTCTGCGGTCCACAGTCTAACCTTTTAAGGTTTCTTTTAATGTCTGGAGCTGATTGTGAGATGAAATTTGAGTGACTTACAATGATCCCTTTTGGTGTAGTAGGGTCTACTTTGATACATTTAAACCTTCTGGAAGATGATGTGACAGAAATTTGGCAGAATTTTCATTTGGTTCCTAAAAGATTTCCCTAATTTTGTCATAATTGGCTGCTTTATTTGAGGCTTTTGGCAAGCCCTCAATGAGATGCAAATCATATCATTTTGAAGAATTGGGTGCTCATGATCATCTGATAATTCTAATTAGGGTTGTGCTTGGGAACTGCCTTGAAGTCCATGGGCTTAACCCAGTCTGGGCATGCCCTTCATCAGCTCTCTTTGTGCAGCTATCCAGATTCTCTCCTGATCTTCAGGGGTCAAGGTAGTTGTTAAAATCATATGGATGTCATGACAGGTAAGATCATATGACTGAGTGAGATATTTAAATTATTTTATTGTTTATCTTTTATTTCATAATCATAAACTTATCTCTTCTTTCCAGCTGGACACAGGTGAAATAAGGAAAGTAGGAAACCTGAGTAACTGGAGGGAGAGCACAAGATTAAATGATACTGCAATCACATTGGGAACAGAAGGGTGATTTCTCAAGCTACAAAAGGAATGGTCTGGTGCTTTAGATAAAACATGAAAATCCAGATCAAATTTAATTAGAGTTGTCCACAGTCAGCAATGGTGATCTTCTTGTTGGTTTTGCCATTCGTGGAACCAAAATGCTCCATGGCTTTCACAATATTCATGCCTTCTTTTACCAGACCGAAGACCACGTGCTTGCCATCCAACCCCTCAGTCTTTGCGGGACAGATAACTGACTTGGAACCGTTTGTAGTGGGCCCAGTATTTGCATAGACAGGGTGCCAGGACTTGTGTGCTTCAGGATGAAGTTCTCATCTTCAAATATCTCTCTATAGATGGACTTGCACCAGTGCCATTATGGCATGTGAAGTCACCACCCTGGCAAATGAACTCTGGAATGCGCCTGTGAAAGAAGGAACCTTTATAACCAAAGCCTTTCCCCTCAGTACTCAGAGTGCGGAAGTTTTCTGCTGTCTTTGAAACTTTGTCTGCAAACAGCTTGAAAGAGATGCAGCCGAGGTGCTCACCATTGACAGCTATGTCAAAAAACACAGTAGGGGTGACCATGGCTGGACCAGAAACCCTAAAAATTCAAGCAGCAGCATCTGCAAAGCCTATATTTAAATTCTTTAATGTAAGTGTCTGGGTCCAATGTATAGCATCTAAGATGTTTTCCTAAGCCTGAAAAATAATTAAAGAAAAAAGGGATCTGTATTTTTACTAGCCTCTCTGCTCCTGCAACATCACAGAAGGTACTGAAGGGGGATAGGATTGAGCATGGATGCTTTGGATTTGAAGGAGCTGTCTTTGTGCTGGAGATGGCTGAACATAAAAGAATGAGAGGTGGAGATGGTGCTGGCAGTAGGGGACAGGAGCCAGATGTCTTATAACATGGCAAGGGTGGGAGGGGAACTGGTGACAGAGGAGAGGTGGCAGGAGTGGACAATCATGGTATGGACAAGGGAGGAGTTTGGGTAGAAATTGTATGAGGTAACAGGGTAGGGGATACTGGATTACAGAGTGTGGGCTCAGAGGTGGTGGGAGGGTGTTGAAACAAGGCAGGAGTGGGAGGAGGTGGTGAGGAGCAAGGCTGAAGAAGAATGAGACACTATAGCAGGAGATATAGGACTACAGTCTGGCAACTGGGAGAATGTAGCAGCATCCTGGGGGTTGGAGACACCTGAAGGAGGTTGTAAAGGGGAGGGGAGAAAGAAGGCACAGCAGCAGTTTGGTCAGAGACAATAGGCACTGAAATTGGCGCCATATCGTGAACAGAAGGATCAAAGACTGAGAGAGGAACATTTTCCTGAACCAGTAGGACTTGCATAGTGGAACAATTCTGAAATAAATGAGGTTGAGCACAAGGGAGAAAACTTGCATATACGGAATATCAGAATATATTTTGTAGATTAAAAAGAAATTATTGAGATCTTGAAAAAATTTAAAATCAAGTATACCACCTGGTGACCATCTTGAATTGTTGTCCAATTTGTACTGCAGTCATGCATTATTACATAAGAAAATCAATTTTCCCCTATGAATAACTTATTTAAGACCGAGTGAATTGAAGTTTGCCAGTACACAAACTAGAAGTATTTTATGCCATTGCTTAGAGTGGTAGTTATATAAACATTTGACAATTTGATGATTAAGACTGAAGGGGTGGAGTCCAGCCTGCCAATCAAAATATAACCAATGGCCCCTGTGTGGGTATGGCCTTTTCCTGACAATTTTGGAATTCCGGAATTTTCTTCTTGGAGGCGGGAGACAGTCTCTCTCTCTCTCTCTCTCTCTCTCTCTCTCTCTCTCTCTCTCTCTCGGCTCACTCCTTTAGAGACACTCTACTGACCAGACACATGATACTATGCTGATAGACCCCATGCCCTGGGAACTAGAGAAGCCACATGGAGATCCCTGCCAATGCTGAGATACTTACACCACCACTGAATACAGACTTTCTACCCACTGGCCTGTGATCATCCTGCATTCAGCATCATTGCATGTGTTTCTTAAGTCTGAAGGGGACTTAATGGATTGGTATCGGACATATGGGCTAATATCAGACTTATGGGCTTGAACTGGACTGGGTGGGAATGCTTTGTTAATGTACAATTTCTTTTTATATAAACCTCTTATACACACGACTTTCTATGAATTTCTCTAGCCTACCTGGACTAACACACTTAGAATTCTTACAACCCATATTAAAATGCTGAGTGAAAATGTGAGCTCTATTATATGAGGTAGCAAAACAGGAGAGTGTCCTTACACTGGGTAATTACCACCTAAGCCCCCAGGGCTGGGAAGACAATCTGACTGAGCAAAGCTTTCTGGTACATGGACATTTTCAGAAAGGCCAAAAGAAAATGAGCAGATGACCTTGAAGTAGGGAGCTTTGGATTTAACACTCACCAATGTGTTGTCAGAGGGTCTTTAGCTGAAGATGTGGAGATCCCTCTGTTAGGCTCACTGGCTCAAAGGGGGTCCAGGAAGACTGCTGGGAACTTTAGAGGCTAGGGAAACGAAAGTGCCACTCCAGTCCTAGCCTCGACAGCCCCCGTGCAGGCCACCATATCTCAGGTTTTACAGAGATAAGAGACAGAGTGAGACCTTTAATTTATAGATTTATTGAGGGAGGTGTGGTTTGTAGGGAACAGGAAATCATAGGGGTTTAGAATAGTTAGGTAAGAAAGGTTAGAGCTGGCCCTTCATCTAAAGCCAGAGGATTAGCTAAATTAAAATGTGTAAAATCCATGAGACCCACTATTACATAAGAGAACATGAACGAACTACAGTAGAATTGGTGAGGAAGGGGTTAAACAGCTCTAATGTCTGCTGCAGAACCTGCAGAAAGAATCTAAATGGGAGGGAGAGCCAGCCTTACAGGTAGAGAGAAGAGGTGAGAGCAAAAGGGGCCAGAGCAGCAGGAGGGTAGAAGGAGCCCCATCCAATCCAGGCTCAATTTGGGTGTGTAAGTCTTTGGGATATCTGTACTCTTTTTGATAGGAGTGTTCCCCCACATCTTTGTGGGTGGTCTGGATAACTCCAATGGACTGGCTGCCAGCTTCCACAGACTGACAACACAGCTGGGTGGCAAGATAGATGGAGGAAGCTTTGTAAACATAAGAAACCTATGCTTTCCTTAGTAAAGGCTTCCAACAAACCCTAGAAGGGTTCTGGCCCTTCTAGAGACCAATAAGCTTTCCCCCAAAATACTGGGTCTCCCTTTGACTGAGTTCCAGGTCACTGAACCCCATCTTTCTAGGGCAGGGCCTGTCTCTTCTTCTCCTGCCAGCTGCCAGGGTGTTCACTAAGAGCCACCGAACTGGGCCATCTCCTTGAGGCCCCAGTCCTGGAAGGGCTTAGCCCAGCAACCTGGGAATGCCAATCAGTTTCAGTGCATGGTGGCTGCACTGGAATACCACTTCTACACCCACAAGGCTGAGGCTCCCTGCGGCCACACAACAGCTGGCACTAAGAGCCAGGGTGTTTCTAGAACTGGACCTTGGGTTCTCCCCCGGCCCTGCTTCAGAAGAAGGTACCGCACAGGTGACAAGTCTTAGCAAACCTCCGGAGGAAGCCCTAATGTTTTGCGCACCAGCTGCAGCCACTAGCTTCTGGAGACGCGTGCTCTTCTTCATAGTGAGAGAAACAGCAGACCCCAGGGCTCACCGTTGAGCTGATGAGGTGCAAGTAGTCTCTGGGAGAAGGTATCGATGTATGGAAACAATGAAAAGGGGGGTGAGCAGAAACCCACAAGGCAACGAACCTGGGAACCTCGAAGACAAGACCCCCCAGCCTGGGATTACCTTTCTCCAACAGGGATTTCCACCAAGAACCCCAACCAATCCAAAAGTTGGGGGATGGGACACCAGCTCACCTCTCACCACGAGAGGAGCGTCCCCTGGGGAAGGTGAGGAGAAGAGAAAGGTCGCTTACACCCCAGCAGGACTTCTGTGTGCACCAGGGTACCCCAAACTGGCTGCTGCCCACACGCACATCCTTGGGAAAGAGCGCCCCTCACCTGGGAGCGCTGGCTACTACGCAGAGCTAAGGTACCAGGAGGTTCTCTCGCACCACATGCAGCACACAGTAAGTAGGACGCGCCCAATAAGCCACACTTCCGGCTGGGACACCGCCACTTCCACCCCATCTCTGAGCACCCGGGTTAGGAGGAGCCGGCAGGGTTGGTCTCTGCCTTCACTTCACCTTTGAGGCGGTTCTGGACCGGACCATTGGTTGGATGCACACACCCGGGTGTCTGGGGAAGGGAAGAGCCAGGGTGCTGTTTAGGCTGGGGGCGGGGCCAGAGGCGGGGCCTGGGGCGGCGCGGGGAGGAGCCAGTGATAGTCCTCCCGCAACAATGGGCCCTCAGACTTTGATAATGATGGCCAAGTCACCTGCGGGCAGAAACGGTACTTTCTCCCAGCACCGAGAGTGTGCATGGAAGACATAAAATGATGTACAACGTACGTGGACTGTGTAAGCTTGTGATCAGATTCCCCAGATGGGGCATCCTCCTCACTAACATGAACCATCCAGCCATTCAACCCTGCCACGGTGTTAATGGTGCTGACGCAAGAACCGAAACTAATGACCTTTGAGGTGAAGGGCCATTCTGCTCCCCAAAGCATTGTCATGTATGAAGACTGCCTTTAGGAAAAAAGAAGTAGCTGGCATCATATGCTCTAGGTAAATTTTATGTCAGAGTAACAAAATTTAAATATAAAACAAGCGGGAGCACTAAAACGTGATGGGAGAAGGGGGAGGGGAGTTATTAAACTTGACTGGAGTTTGTACTTTTATCTTGTTTTATTTTGCTTGAATGCTATTGGGGCAGTTAAACATGACAGTTCGATTCAATTATGCTTATCATGATTTCCCCACTCTGCTAATTTAATTTATCACTCAGAGGTTCTATCAATCCAATGGTTTCAAGTGCATGGGCAGAATATTTGTAGAGACTCTTCCAAATTGCAAGGTCTGGAATTTAAATTTACTTCCTCCAAGTAACTCTTGTCTGTTGGGTCTCTCACAACAAGTGCTTATGGGACAGATCAAAGTGAAGCATGTCCCTATTAATTTGCATCCATAAAGACTATGTTTCTTTTATGGCTGTTATACTAGATAATTTCATTATGAAAGTTCTAGTCAGATTCCAAAGTTGCTGGCTGAAAATGGAGATACAAGAATTTCAATATTGTTACATTTCCCAATTTGGTGAGATCATTCCACAGATGATGGAAAACTGTCGCCTAACTTTATAAGGAATCAAAAAAAAAAGTCACTTATCAGTAAATATTTACTGAATTAAACTGATTTATGTTGCCAGTTCTGATGGACTCACCATATCCTTAAATCTTGGGAAGCAGACTAGATTTTGCAAAGAAAAGGGGACTTATCTTGAAATACCTGCCCTGTTCGACTGGGTAGGCTAGAGAAACAAATCCAGGGACACTCATAATGTATACGAAAGAGCTTTATATCAAAGTGTAATTGGATATCAAGAAAACATCTCAGCTCAGTCCAGACCAAGTCCATAAGTCTGATATTAGCCTATAACTCCAATACTAGTCCATATATTCCTCTTCAGACTCATGCACCACATGCAATGATGCTGAATGCAGAAGGATCACAGGTCGGTGGCTGAAAATTCTTGTGTATCCAATGGTGGTAGACTTTCTTAGTGCTGGCTCAGGTCTCTATGTGGCTCTTTTAGCTCTCTGAACAGTGTGAAGGTGAAGCAGAGAGAAAGAAGTTGGCCAACTTCCAGGGAGAAAAAGTGGAAGTTCCCAGAATTCTCATGAGAAGGTCAAGCCCACCAGTAAGCATCATGGAGCTGTGACATGAATGACAGGCTAACCTTCACCCCTAGACTAATTTATCAGGTGAATATGAAATTATGTAGCTACTACACCTGCTTTCATGTGAGGTTTTCTGCCCCCATGGATAAATCATGAATTGTCAAAAAATAAAACAAGCAAACAAAAAATCAATCACTGCGATCGAGTCAATATGGACTCAGAGGGATGCTTATAGGACAGGGTAGAACTGCCCTTGTGAGTTTCCAATTCAGCGTCCAAATTAAGTTCCCATGGTTCAGTTATTTACATATTTTTGCAGTAGTTGATTTCACAGTACATGATTTTACATTTACCCTGTAATTATAATTCATGAAGTGTTGTTTTACTTCCAGTATTGCTGCTTCCAACCCAGTAGCTGCTTTTAACAGACTAGCTACTTTCAACACAGCAGCTGCTCACTACAAAGTAGCTGCTCTCTACACATGTGTTACTGGTAAGCAAAAGCACATTATGGCACTAACCCTGTCACACACACTTGCATTTGTACGGGGTGTATGTGATTGGGTTGGAGGTATGATATCATTACGCCAGTTACTCATATGTGGGTGTTTTTTGCATGTGGGAGGATCTGCCTGGAGACAGATAGAGGATTGGTGTCTTGGTTCCTAAGACCATCAGAAATATGTGTTTTCTGATGGTCTTAGGCGATCCCTGCAAACCGGTGTTTGTCTGGGTATTTTAGAGAAACAAATCCAAAGAAACTCGTGTATCAGAGAGAGTTTTATATAAAGGTTAAGTACACATCGAGAAAATATACCAACCCAGTAGTACCCAAGCCCACAAGTCCAAGATTAACCCTTATGTCTGACACCAATCCATTAAGTCCTCCTCCACCTCACAAAATACACACAATGACTGGAGGAAAGCCAAATCAGAGAACATGTAAGCATCTCAGTGCTGGAAGGGGTCTGCCACGGCTGCTCCAGGGCTGTATTGGGGTAGGTCCATGCGACTTCTCCTTGGGGATGTCTTGCAGGAAGTGAACCTTGTCAGCTGAAGCAGAGAACTGGCCAAGGCCGCTGCACCCTGGTCCGACCATCACAACGCAAGAGACCTGGGAACTAGAAAGGCAAGGCTCACCGAGTCATTTATCTCTCGGCCCTTCAAACAATCCCACATGTGTTTATCGGCCAGGTAGGCACAATAAACTAATTACCTTGAGTAGTTCGACCTTCAAAGGGGTATCGACCCTCCAAGTTGAGAACCAGTGCTCTATAGGATTTATATCAGTCTTAAGTGACTGGACAGATGTGAGTTGTATGTTTGGGGTCCAGCCTCTAGCGTTGCACCTGAGATAGACCCAAGGTAACAAGGACAATCACAGTTAGCCATGTGTTCAAGAGGAGCATCTCCCCACTCTCATGTCTGAATTCCTAAGGTACTCTCCTCTGGAAACAGCTCCCAGAATGGACTCACTTGATTTGATTTTTCTAAATATAAATCAACCAGTTTTTAGGGAAGAGGCTGAAAAGAATTTATTTCTACATAAATCCAATGGCCACAAATCATAATATGCTTCATAAAGGAAAGGCAGATGAACCACTCAAGAGAGATTTGAAAACTGTTTCCCCTTGCAAATTAATGGATTGAAACCTGAGGACACAGGCTTGAATGACCCAGCAAACTATAGTGAAGAGCAGTCATTGTGAACTCCAATGAGGCTAACCCTATTCTCTACCCCTGGTTTTTCCAGCTTTCCACCTGACCACTTTTTAGCACTTATTTCATGGAATATATTTGTTTTCCCTTTTCACAACTTTTTACCTTATGCTACTATTTCCTTTCTAAAGCTTTACAGCAATCCCTTTCTCGTTGTTGTTCTACTAATTCTACTACTTCTGCTTCATCTTCTTTTTCTTTTACATTAAGAGAAAATAGAATGGTTCCTACTGGAATTCCTACTAAATCTGATGCTAAAATCCAAATTTTGTTTGAACAAAATAAACTAAAAACCACAGCAGACCATCCTATTTGTGCTCTCACTTGCACCTACTCCTGGATCCTGGGCCTGTGCTTTTTGGGCCTGAGCACACCCATTACCCTGAATTCCCTTCAGTTCAACCCCAACCCTGTGCTGCAGGGTGGTTTATATGGGAACTCACATTAACTTTCCCTCACTGTGTCTTCTTGCACAGTCATATGCAGCCGGGTCCTCCACGGTCACAGTGCTGAGGTGCAGGGAGAACTGGTTCTTGGATGTGTCTGGGTTGATGAATAGATGATCTCTGAAGGATGGTGTGTATTCGCTAAACCACTCTTACCTGTAGAAGCTCCTTCCTATCCACCCAGGGCCTCTCCCAGGGCTGCCTGATCTGCTCCCAAATAGCGCTGGTTCTGGAGACTGAGTCCCCAGTGATGGTGCAAGTGCGCGTGAGGGTCTGTGATGCCCTCACCACCTCATGGTCTGACTCCTGCAATTTCACTTTGGACGGGACACAAGGAGACTTACAAAACAAGTATTAAATATCCCATCTGTCATTAAAACAGCTGTGACCTACTGTATCTCCCTGCCACTGACACGATGGGAGACACAGTACCATCAAAATGAGAAAAAGAATGCAAGCAGACCTTTCTGTATCAGAGTCTCCCTGGTACAGCAGGCTCTGGAATTCTGCTGGTTCCAGAGGGGAATCTTGAGGGTGGGGTGGGTGTTCATATCATTTAAATAATAAACCACACCAGGCTTTTGCTTATGAGTGTTACTGGCTGTTATCAGGGGGTCAGAGGATGACTATTAAGAGTGTGCTAATTGACAGGGCTCACAGCTCCACATGGAAGCTTCTCCAGGGCTGGTTCTTGAACACGTTGTATGGCAGTGATATTTAAGCAATGAGAGTGGGGTGGCCCACAGGCATACACTGAATTTATACCCTCCCCAGATCCTAATATTTGCAATCATAAAATTTTCCGAGTTCCAGTGTACCTTGTATTGTTTGATTTGAAAAAATGCATCCACTAGTGTGTGCATTAATTTATTCATTTGAGTTCTGAGAGCTATGAACACACCAGACATTCTTCTGCACTGAGGGAAAATCAGTAAACCACGCAACTGAGCTAGAAATGAATGATCTCTTCCTCAAAAACTAAACCCACTGCGAGTGCACCTGTCCTGATTCATGGGAACCTTATAAGATTGATTAAAGCTGCTCATAGAAATTCTCTGACTGTAAATAATAACAGGAAAAGACAACCTCATCTTACTTAGGAGGAATGGTTGGCTGGTTTGTGGTGAGCAACCCAATACTTATCCCACTAAATCACCACATCTCTGTATATCTTTATACTAAGAAGCCCATATTAAGGGCTTTTTAAATGTCACTTTGAGAAGCCAAGTGGTGATACTTTCAATATTATTATATGAATATGAGCCCTGGACTATGAATAAGGGGGTCCATAACCAAATTTATGGCCATTCACTTACCTTTTGGAAAATAATTTTGAAAGTACTATGGACTGGGCTATCAATATAACAAGCAGATCTCTTGTGAGGGAAACATAGCCTGGGAGTTCCTTAGAATGAAGGATGGTGAGACTTAGTTCCATGTACTTGAACATGTTATCATGACACCAGTCCATTGAGAAAGCCATCATCAATGATAAAGGGGATCAGTAAAGAAGAAGGTGATGGACTGACACAGTGGCTGTAACAATGGGCTCAAACATATTTATTGTGATAATGGTGCTGAACTAGGCATTATTCAGTTCTGTTTTGCGTTGAATCACTGAGATTTGAAATTGATTCTGTGGCACTTAACATCATCAAAATTAAATGAAAAGACACAATATTCTTCCAAAGTTGAATGACAGTGCTGGGGAAAGGATATATGTTTTATTTTCCTTAGCAAAAGGAAATATGTAACAGACTACACTCTTTATAATTGTTCTTATGTGGAATTTCATTTTGCCTTGGTTAAATATTGGTTGCAAAAGTCTTGTCTTCGTATTTATAGAACATTAAGCATCCAAGGTTGTTTGGGTGCAGGAACATAAAGACTCTTAGTGGCCCTACATGAAAGAGAACTGTCTGAAAGGATTTTCTTTTCTGTAATAATGATGGGATAACCTTATCAGGTCTTTAACCAACTGAGTCACCATGTGGTTTTGAACTGCCAACCTTTTGGCTAGAAGTTGAGCATTTAATCATGCCCACATAGTTTTGTGGTCCAGGTTCTACTACATATAATTTACATGTATCTACTTTTACTTCCTACAGGTGAATATTTATGTGTATGTTGACTGGTCTTAAGACATTATGTAGAGTTCTTCTAGGTCAATACTATTACTATTATTTGTTCCTTGAGTGTTTAATATGGGATTCTGTCCAATGCATTGTGTGATTTTAGTAGTAACCCTGGGCACCGTCTTCAGTGCCAGAAACACCTCCCAGAATTGTGAAAACTAAGAGTGACTCCTGTAATGGCAAAATACCCCATAAGACATATCAAGGAATTGATGTATTTGGGTTATGTTGTGGCAGTTTCATCATCTCTTGTCAACTTGGGAAGGGATGGAGTCTAGCCTGTCAATGAGATCTCAGCTTGATGACTTCATTTGTAGGTGCAAAGGAGATGAATATCTCCCTGGAAGCCAGACCCAGATAGCATCTCTTCTTGTTGAGACATTCCTGTTTACAAAGCCATATGGAGCTACACTGATGCAGCTAGAGCCCTGGAACTGGAGGGGCCATGTGCAGACCCATGACAGTGCTGAGATGCTTCCATCACCATAAGAACCACAAGACTTTCCACCCACCGGCCTGTGATCTACATCATTGCATGTGTTTCATGAATCTGAAGAAGAATTTATAGACTGATATCAGACATAGGGGCTAATATTGGACTTATGGACTTGATCTAAGCTGGGATGTTTTCTTAATATACAAATACTCTTTGATATAAAGCTCTTTCTTACACACATGTGAGTTTCTCCCTGGATTTGTTTCTCTAGTATACCTAGAATAGCACATGGTGTTAGAGAATAATATTAAATCTGTCATGGGCTGCCTGAAGGACAAGCAGGTCTGTCTTGGAGTAAACACATCTTGTTTAATTCTTGTAATCATTCAAATAAGATTGTATCTCACTTATTTGGGCATGACATTAAGGAGAACCAGAACCCAGAGAATGATCTTGTACTTGGTAAAGTAGAATGTCAATGAAAATGTGAGAGACTTTCAATGGGACTGATTGTCATAAGGCTGCAATGATGAGTCCAAAGAGAGGGATGATTGTAAGGATGGCGCACTTTCGGGCAGTATTTCATCCTGTTTGTATTAGTCTGGGTACTTTAGAGAAACAAATGCAAAGAAACTCATATGTATAAGAGAGTTTTATATAAGGGTAAGTGCACATCAAGAAAACATCCCCAACCAGTGCTGCCCAGGCCCACAAGTCCAACATTAGCCCATACGTTCAACACCAATCCACAAAGTCCATTTCCATCTCAAAAATACATGTATTGACACCGACTGCAGGAGGAAAGCTGAGTCAATTAATGTGTAAGCATCTCAGCTCTGGCAGAGGTCTCAACATGGCTGCTCCAGTATCTAGGGTGCATTGGGGTGGGTTCATGTGGCTTCTTCTCAGGGATGTCTTGCAGGAAGTAAGCCTTGCCAGCTGAAGCAGGGAACTGGCTAAGGCAGCTGCACCTTGGTCCAACCATCAGAAAACAAGAGACCCGAGAACTAGAAAGATGAGGCTCACCGAGCCATTTAGCACTCTGCCCTTCAATTAACACCACGTGTTTATCCGCTACATTGCACAATAAACTAACCACCTCACTGTTGTTCATGTGATCACTGTGAACTTAAGCCAACTTAAAGATCCCTAACAAAATATTATGCAGGTTATTGTAAGTTAAAATTATTACATAAACAAATATTTGTGAGTATTCACTGGAATGAAAATATTGGACATGCAGCTGATGGATTGGAGAAAATTTGAGGCTCACATAAGAATTTTATACTGCATTAATATTTTTATAAGGAGTTTTGGTGGCATAGTGGTTATGCATTGTGCTGAGATTTGCATTCACCAGTTTGCAACTACTAGCCACTCCATGGAAGAAAGACAGGGGATTCTACATCAGTAAAAATCAGAAACTCACTATAAATTGGCATTGAAATAATGGCAGTGGGTTTGGGTTTGATTTTCTTTTAATATTTTTAACTTGACAACAAATGGCACTAGTTAGTATCCTGAATTGTAAACTGAGATCTGAGTACATATTGTTGTGAAGTCTGCCTTTGGGTAGATGGTGAAGTCTGCCTTTGGGTAGATGGTAAATAAAGGCCATCCCTATAAAAAGAAGTATGGTCAGATGCCTGGAGATTCCCTAGAATCACACTCTGCACAGTGGTCCCTAGAGAGGTGCTGACAAGGCGAGGGAACCACAGCTTCTGAGAGGAAAGCATCACTGACCTAAGCCTCTTGCATCTGCTTAAACCATGACCTGATGTACTAAGGTTTGTGTCTGGGCTCACACTGACTTCCCATCACTGTGTCTCTAGCACAGTAATACACGGCTGTGTCCTCAGGATTCACAGAGCTCAGTTTTAAATAAACTTGGCTCTTGGAGGTGGCCCAGGTGATGCTGACTTGGGCCTGGAGAGCTGGATTATAGTCTGTGCTCCCATCACCCCGTATATCACCAACTCACTCCAGTCCCTTTCCTGGGGCCTGGCAGATCCAGTACACACCATAGCTGGTTAAAGAGAATCCAGAGACAGTACAGGTGAGAGACAGGGTCTGTGAGGGCTTCACCAGTCCAAGACCTGACTGATAATTGCACCTTGGCCAGGATACCTGGGTATAAAGACAAACACAGTGAGTCGTATGCTCAAATGCTGTAATCTCAGACTTCATGTACGAATCTCTGAAGCGCTCACCTCCCAGAGTTGCCACCAGAAACAAGGAAAGCCATACACAATTCATGTTCATGTGGCTGAGATTCATGATAAAGGAATGCTCTCCAGGGTGAGAAGGCATATGACTTTAAGTACATGTATGCTGTGGTTTCATCTGAATGCATATTAGGTATTTGCATGTGGGAGGTGCGGTTGTATGTAAAAAGGTGGAAAGGGCAGAATGGTGGTGTCCAAGTATGGAATCTAAAAAGACTTTTTCCCAGCTTTGTCTTCCCTAAAAATATGCCAAACATTAGAGGCTATTTGCCAGCATATTGTGGGAGGTAATTGTTTCCATGGAGAGCCAGAGAAGTGGTCAAACCTGCTCAGTGACATCCAAAGTTAGGCTGCCATCCTGAATCTGGGATCCGTCCATCTTGGCACAGGTATACCCCAATCCCTCCCCTTCCTATTGCCTGTATACCCCTAGATTTTCATCCTCTCATTACTGTATTACCTATAGTATGACCCCTCCCTGTGATGTGTGTCTTTACCTGAAATTAGGGGGCTTGCACACCCTCAAAGGTATATAAATCTTGGTTAGAAATAAAGAATCTCTCTCCCGTGGTGCTCTCCTCTGCGGTCCTCGCTTCCGTGTCCCCTCTCCCCTTGTTCTCCTTCCCCTCACTCTCCTGCCCTCAGGTCTCCCACCTCTATGGGAATCACCAAGCGGGGCTACGGTGAGCATGCTAACATGAAATTTGTCTGATTCCATCATTTTACTCTTTCTTCTATCGCCTGTATTTCTCTATGAGTTTACTATAATCTTTAATTATTATCACTGTATAATTGTGCCTACCAGACCTGGGATGATTTGTGAGGCGCTGGCTACCCTGACAGCCATGGGAGAATACAGTCTTCTCCCTGAGGTCTTCACTCTAGCAATCATACAAACATCTGTGCAGATTTCATGTTTAATGTAGCTTTATGTCATTTCCATCAAAATACCCAGATGTTCTATTGAAATTAAAGACAATCTCTATCCTCACGATATTTAGGTAACAAGACCAGGCCTACCTGAATCTTTCCATACATCTGAACACATAGGGAAACAAGAGTATGTCATCCATAAAGCTCCTTGGCCCTACGATATTTCAGAATATTTAGAAAGGAGTAAAAATACTTTAACCCTATCTTCTAGATTTAGAGTTGGAATTAAAGGTTTCCTAACAATATGGTTATTGTGTGGTTAAAAGAAACCACAGATATAAGAAAAAGTGCATTTATCCTCTCATGAGTTAGTACCGAGGGTGGGCATTGGGCTCAGTGTATTTTGAGAGGCGCCTGCTAACAGTGAGAGCGTTTCCTGGACTTACACTGTCTTCCACATCTGTGGGTACCTCAGCAACATTCTTTTCTGGTACTGAGCTTTCAGACTCTTGGTCAGGAGTATTACCTGGAGTTGTCTCTGCAGGTTTCCTGCCATGGGCAGTAGAGCTACCATAGTGGTCAGCACAGCAGTTCTAGCTGACCAGGCACTGCAGTTCTTACCCAGACTCCTGTCCTCACTTCTATCTTCTCTTGGTACAGAGTTGGTGGGTCCTTAGCATCCATGCAAGTCTGCTTTCTCCCTGAGACTGGTTTTCTGTCTGGACTCACACTGACTCTCACTCACCGTGAAAAGCTTTGGCCATAGAGAATGATACAAGTTGCGAACACTCTGAATTGGTTGCCGTGAAATGAAGTGTGATCGATTCATGTAGATATTTATATAGATATTGTTATGAGATATATGCCACAATAAAATATCAATCAAGAAAGACATTTGCCTGAAAGACAATCAAAGTATTAAACAGAGGTTAGGGTTCATTCTGTCCACAGAAATAGGAACCATACTTAAAGCAGATTTCTATTCAAAGTAATTCAAGCAAGAGGGTTATAGAGTTATTTATTCCATGTTAAGGAAGAAATTGTCAAGTGAGAATTCTTTTTATGGGTTTCTGTGATGCGTGTGGGAGGGAATTTTGCAGCTGTTGGTAATTGTTGAACACAATAATAATCTAATGCCATTTGTGTTAGTCTGGGTACATTAGAGAAATAATCCACAGAAACTCATATGTATAAGAGAGTTTTATATAAAGGTTAAGTGCACATCAAGAAAACATCCTAACTCAGTGGTACCCAAGCCCACAACTCCAACATTAGCCCATATGTCTAACACCAATCCACAAAGTCTTCTTCCATCTCACAAAACATGCACAATGAGGCCGATGGCAGGAAGAAAGCCATGTAAGAGAATTTGTAAGCATCTCAGCACAGGCAGGGTCACCCCTCAGCTGTTCCAGCACCCAGGGCTTCATAGGGGTAGGTCCATGCAGCTTCTCTTAAGGGATGTTCTTGCAGGAAGTGAGCCTTGCCAGCTGAAGCAGGGAACTGTCTAAGACAGCTGCACCCTTGTCTGACCATCATAAAAACAAGTGACACTAGAACTAGAAAGGCGAGGCTCACCAAGCCATTTATCCCTCGGCCCTTCAACTGACCCCATGTGTTTATCGGCCAGGTTGGCACAATAAACTATGTACCCCTCCATTGAATTATGTATGAGAAGAATGTTGAAAATATTATTTTGTAGCACATATATGATAAAAATAACTTAGAATATGACATAGTTTTCATTTTTTACTCACAATTAGAAACTGATGGAGAGTGTTGCTGGTACAACATTTCAAAAGACTAGCTAAAATATTCAATCAGAAAAGAGATTATGATATAAGCCAGAAATTTGAATTTATAAAAAGTGTTAGCAATGGAATAAATATTCTTTATTTAATATTTTATTTATTGTGTCACTTTTCCTCCAAAACTGTTTTATTGGGAGCAAATGCAGTTGTCATATCCATCCGTAGTTCAAGTGCATCTAGCAGTATTATACAACTGCTACCCCAATAAGCTTGAAAACATCATCTTCCTTTCTCAACTAGTGGCACCATCTCCCTTTATTCCACCAACACCACCACTCCACTGTAGTCCCAGAAACCCTTATTCTACTTGCTGTCTCTTTATGTTAATCAATTCTGGCTTTCATCTACCATCAAAAAGAAAAACATATCGCTGAAATTCAAGAATGCTATCCCCCAATGACAAAATACATGAGATAAACTCCAATAAGAATTTAAATTGAGGAAGCAGGCAGTCCAAGTGCAGTCAGCAGCCCTTTCTCGGAATCCATAACAGACCTAGGTGTGCTTCGGCTGTGTCAGTCTGGCTACTGGAATGTGAGGATCTTGTCATTTGACTGCCTTTCTCAGGATATTCTGGATCCAAAAGCACTCTTTAGTAGCTGGTGTCCTGCAACACGCCCTGTGGCTCATGCTGAACATGCAAACTGCTTGTCATATGCATGATATTGAATACAGCAAGAAACAACAAAAAAACACCTACTCCCTGCCTTCAAGGAGATTTCAGCTCACAGCACAGCCTTATTTCTCTATGTTTGCTGTTCTTCAACTGCAGCACAAAGGAGGGATGCTTGCAAACCTCCCTCCCTGCACTGGCCACAGAGTGAAACCACTGGCTGTGAGGACTGCTGCCTACTCTGATGGTGAGCCGGCTCTGTCTCTTCTCTGTGAGCAAACTACTGTTGCACACAGAGCCTGTGTGTGAGCTGAGCTTTTGTCAGTGACTTCCGACACTGGTTTAACAGAAATCAACAATTATATTGTGTGCAGTACACAAGAAGGGGAGTAATTCAACTTGAAGGGAGAATAAGGTTATTTTTATAAAAGTACCTTGTAAATTGAAGCACTAGAAAAATACATGTAAAATGAAACCATTAACATGTTAATACAGATTTTATAAATAATATTATAAAAGATGTCACAGAAAAAGATGATATAATTAAAATGAGAATACGATGTATGAAGTTTTGTGGAGACCAGGATGATGGAAAAAATAGAACAATTTTTAAAAATAGAACAATTCCTGATAATAATATGAAGTATGATTAAACACAATGCAGAATACACAGAAAACAAATTAATGGACATAAATAAAACAAGATGCAAATTCAGAAATTCGATAACTATAAGCCATTGGCACCGTTGAATCCCGAATCACAATGATTCTAGGACAGAGTAGAACTGCTCCGTAGGGTGTCAGACACTGTTAATCTTTTGGAGGATCAAACAGCCTAATCTTTCTCGCTTGGAGGAGCTGGTGATTTCAAACTACTGACATTGAACTTTGCATCCCAATGTAAAATAGACAAAAAGATGGTAAAATGAAAACCTGTGCCAGGGGAGGCTAAGAGTTAAGTGAGAAAGCCCTAATTCCAAAAGGAAATCCTCCCTGTCATCCATCTGTGCCTGTCTAAGGCTGGGTTCTCTGCGCCCCCTGCTGCCCAGTGTCTTCCCTGCAGGGGAGGTTTGTGTCTGGGCTCACACTGACTTCCCCTCACTGTGCTCCTTGCACAGTAATACGTAGCCGTGTCCTCAGCGGTCACGGAGCTCAGCTGCCGGGAGAACTGATTCTTCGATGTGTCTCTGGTGATGGAGAGTTGGCTTTGGAAGGACGGGTTATAACCTGTATTACCACCATAATCTATGCACCCCATCCACTGCAGCCCCTTCCCCGAGGTCTGGCGGATCCAGCTCCAACAGTAACCACTGCTTGTTATGGAGAAACCAGAGACAGTGCAGGTGAGGGACAGCTTCTGGGAGGGCTTCACCAGTCCTGGACCTGACTCCTGAAGCTGCACCTGGGACAGGACGCCTGCAAATTAAAAAAAATATTCCATGTCAGTCACTTGAAGTCATAACTATCTCCATAGACCCAGGTCGGACATCTGAATCTCTCACCTTGGGGAACTGTCACCAGGCACAGCAGAACACACAGCAATAGCATCTTTAGACCACAGCTCTGTTTCCCAAGAGACCCACAGCCCTGTCTGAAGAGAACTGATAGTTTTCCCACCCCAATGGTGAAATTGTACCCTAGTGCCTGAAAGACAATTTGCATATGAGGGAGTCCTGTCCTTATAAACAGAAAGTGATAGAGGCCAGACCCCCCTTTATCTTATGAGCCCATGGTACGGTAACTGATTGAACTCATATGTATATTAGCCTATAACAGAAGAAGTTTTTATCAAGAGGTGTGTGGGAGAGGTCAAAAGTGCCCAGAATTTCTGAGCCCAGTGTTCTATCCTTCCAACCCCTCATTGCTCCTGCCCTGCCTTGGGCTCCTGTATGTCCTGTGCCCAAGAGAGTGGGCAGAATATAGTTTGTTAAAACCATCAATTAGACCCCAAGTCATCTTCAGACCTCACAATCTCCAAGATCCACTTTTTTTCTGTACACCCTGACCTCTTAATTAACCTCCTCATAGTCCTTAGTAGTTTTCCATGTGTGAGAGTAACATCTTGGAGAAGCATGAATATCAGGTTAGTCCCAAGGAGTTGGGGTTGATAAGGTCCCAAAGGGCCAACTCTTCTATGAAGCCATTCAGTTCAAATTTTCGCCCACTCCACCCTTGAGATTCCCTCATATTTTGAGGGTTCTGTGAATAAGTGCAACATCCAAAAGAAATTCATGAATTTTTGAGGGAATGAATCACGTGGTGGTGGGTTCTATTCAGTCCAAATTCTGATGGTCAGGAAAGAGTAAACCAGATGCTATGTCCAAAGGACAAGCTCCACTCCCAGCTTTGCAGTGTATTTATGCACATCTGATCTGAAGCCTCTGGCAGAATGTTTCCAGTTGACATTGCTACTCTTATGCAGCCAGGATTTCCTGAGCTTGGGCCAAGGTCATCACCTCCCCTCCCCCACTCTTACAAGCAATACACAAACTACAACCCAGAGCCTGATGACTGAGGCCAACCTCAGTGTAATTAAAGGGATTCAAGTGTTAGAGGGTCTCAGGGAAGAACGTGCCACCTAGAAAAGTTGGGGCCCAGGGAAGACAATATTTTAATCCTGTAGCCTCTAAAAATGCAAGATTCAGAATAGAGAACCCACTCCCTTGTTTGCCAGAATATCCACAATAGTGAAAGAACAGTCGAGTCATGATTTCAAGTGAAAAGATGCAGAAAACCAGTAAATGGAAAATAGTCATTTAATAAAAGGCTCAGAGCTAGAGTAAGAGTCAAGTACAATATTTTAGACTTTGAATCAACAGATGTTTTCTTGAGACCCACAAGATACTCATCATTAACATTAGGTCTATCCATCCAAATTACCCTCAAAATTTAAAGACTAAACATAGACACTCTTATAAATGTCCCTTACCAAGGGGTAGAGTTTAGCCTGTCAATCAGGTCGCAGCTTGATGACCCCGTGTGGAGGTGCTATGGAGATCAATAGCTCACTGAAGGCGGGACACAAATACAATCCCTGGGAGACATTCCTGTTGACAAGACACATGGAGACACACTGATGGAGCAAGAGCCCAGGAGCTAGAGGAGCCACATGTAGACCCATGCCAGTGCTGATATTCTTCCACTGCCACTGGATCCACAAGACTCTCCACCCAACGGCCTGTGACCTTCCTTCATTCAGCATTATTGCATGGTTGCGTGAGTCTAAAGAGGAGTTCATGGACCATTATTGGACATATGGGCTAATATCAGATTTATTGACTTGATCTGGACTGGGCTGGGATGTTTCTCAATAAATAATTGTTCTTCTGTATAAAGCTCTTTCTTATACAAAAAAAAAAGAATGTCCCTTACCCTGGGGCTCTGGTTCCATTGACATGTGAGCATCTCCAACCAAAGGCAGGCTCTCCATTTTTGCTCTGGGCACAGCCACATCACAACTGCTTATGTATCTCACCTTACTTTTATTCCTTACACTCAAGGATTGCCTAATTTTGGAAAATGATTCATATTGTTGACTATACATATTGTGACACTATCTCTAACCATGCAGTTTTAAATCTCAATCCCCATTCCGTTTCCTTCCTCCTAGCAAAATTTAAAATATTTTCCCCAGACTTATGGTTGACAACACTCATTTATTGATTAATTAGAATCTGCATATCTCCAAATTAATGTATCTTTTTTACAGTGGGGAAATCCAACCACTAGGTGTTGATCCCCTGGACTTCTTTGTGCCAGAATTTGCTGAAGGGAATAAGCAATTGATTTGAAATGAAAATACATTGTACTCACTACAATCCAGGGCTTCAAGCACAGGACATTCTAGCATTTTTCATTTGGAATTCATTGAGTCTGATCACTTTTCATATGAACACTGGCAGAGCATCACTTGATCCTGTTCATTTCATCAAAGCCCCATCTCACTGTCTACTCTTGGTGCTTGTCTAACCGATTCAAGCTCGAGACAATGATGTAGCTTGTGTTTGTCTGGATAGACTAGAGAAACAAATCCATGGATACACATATGTACACATGGATACACATAAGAAAGAGATTTATATACAAGAGCAATTGAACATTGAGAAAATATCTCAGCCCAGTTCAGATCAAGTCCATAAGCCAGATATTAGTCCATATTTCTGATATCAATCTATAAAGTCCTCTTCAGACTCATGAAACACATGCAATGATGACAAATTCAAAAGATCACAGGCCAGTGGATAGAAAGTCTTTGGATCCAGTATTATTGGGAATATCTTAGCCATGGCAAAAGTCTCTGTGGCTTCTGTGGCTTCTTAGGTCTGGTTGTGTCCATGTGGCTTCTCTTCTGCAATATCTCCCAGGGAGTAGCAGAGAGAGAGAGAGAGAGGTGTCTACTTCCACCAAAGAGGAAATACCAAATTTCCCAGAATTCTCAGGAGAAGGTCATACCCACACAAGTCCCTTTGGCTATATCCAGATCAACAGCCTAGACTCCACCCTTACACTCTCAGTCCTTAAATTGACACCAGATTAGGTGACTACCATATAGCTGCACACTAGTTCAGGTCACTGCCATGATCATCTCAGATAATTTCATAGCAGTGATTAGTAGGGGTCTTCTTAAGTGTCAACCACATGACGTTATCCATGTACACATCACTTTCCTAACAGGTTTGGTACACATGTTCTAAATGAGCTCCTGGGTTCTCCCTGCACTCTGAAGAAGCAACACATCAAGTTTTTCTAGACTCAGATGTCTGGGTTTCTTTTGCAGTTCCCCCATCTTGCGAAGTTAGGCTTGATTGGTCTCTTAATCAAGGTGCACTGCATCTCTCAAAAGTCTGAAAGGTGGAAATGATAGAAAATATGGCTTAAGGAAAATGCAATAATATTTGCTCTAGTTGTCTATTGTTGTACATGTAGTAGACATACATTGCAGCTTAAAATTACAAGAGCTTTTTGTTTTTTATTTGTTGCTTGATTTCCCTTTTAACTCTTTTGATGCACTTAAATGTCTGATTTTTAGATCACTCTCACCTATGTTGTCTTTGTGCGTGCTTCCTTTGCTGTGTTTGCCAGCGTATGAACACCCTGCAATGGGGCAATTTGTGTGTCCCTGCTTCCTTATAGATGGTCTTCATAGCTCTGGGATTTATATATGTTCATTGATCATCTTGTGTTCATTTTTTGTACATGAGCTGATGTTTCGGTTGTCTTTCATTCTTCTGAGGGTGTCTATTCAATTGTGTCAGTACCATGGTTGAAGAGAATGTCTCTCTCTCTTTTAAGTCCCTTGGGCCATTGGTGAAGATCAGTTGCCTATATGTGGATGTATTATATATTAGTCTTTTATTCTGTTCCATTGGTCAACATACCTATCATTGTATGAGTGCCAGGCTGTTTTGACTTCTGTGGCTGTGTAATAGTTTTGAGGTTAATTTGTGTGAGGCCCCTAACTTGATCTCAATATTTTGGGTCCCTTGACTATCCTAGCATTCTCCATATAAAATTAGTAATTAGTTTTTCCATTTCTTTAAAGAATTAAGTTGGCATTTGGATCAGGATTGCATTATATTTGAAGATAACATTGGGTAGTATTGACATTTCTTGGCATTGAACTTCTTGTCC
This sequence comes from Tenrec ecaudatus, assembly GCF_050624435.1. NCBI lineage: Eukaryota > Metazoa > Chordata > Mammalia > Afrosoricida > Tenrecidae > Tenrec > Tenrec ecaudatus. The sequence goes on along the minus strand of NC_134546.1, from coordinate 74,216,122 downwards.
ATGAACATGGCATATTGAGAATGTGAACAGATTTGCATTGGGAAGGATAAACATTACGTAATCATGTCATCTTGCTGAACAGGAGAGATAGAAAATAGATAAAGACACGAAGAGACTTTGGACCAGTGCTGAGTCAGACCTGCACACTTCCTACTAAAGATGAGAGCCACATTCATATGAGAGCCACATTCTATTTTCTTGTGGTTTGTTTACTAACTTGCCGCCTGCATAACTCTAGCCTGGAACTCAATGATATAATCGGGGAATTCTATGGAAGCCTCTGCTCTTAGTCTGTTCTTTCAGAAATACATCACCAAGTCCTTCTCTTCAGGCATCATTTGGAGAGTTTGAATAACCAGTCTCTCTGATCTAATTTAAACATTCAACCTCCCACAGCACCCAATCGCTCCATCCTCCCTCAATCTCATTAGATCTGAATCTCCAAGTCTCCCTGAGTTTCATCTGGACCCTAATCCTGAGGACTACCTGGCAGAATAATTTTCCTCCACAAAAAAAAGGCTAATTTTGTTTGAAGAATGTTTTCTTGTTATAATACAACTTTTTAAATATAGCAAAAATTAGGAATAGCCACAGCACGGTAATTTATATAGAGAGATTCTCTGAGGGAAAATTAGAGATGGAGAAGGTTGCCAATATCACAACAGGAAAACAGACCTAAACCTCCATCTGCTCCTGCTCCTGTACTGAGGTCTGTGTTCTGTGGGTCCTGCATGTCCCCTGGGGTTCCATTTCCTCCTTGCAGGGGAGGTTTGTGCCCTGGTTCAATTGGCTATCTCCTGGCTTTGATGGTAGCAACACAGAAATACATAGGAGTCTCCTGGAATTGCAGGCTGTTCATATGCAGATACAGCATGTTCTTGGAGTTGTCTTTGGAGATAGTGAATCAATCCACCCTTCACAGAGTCTTTGTGGTATGGTACTACCACCCCTGGTACTAATATGTGAGGCCCACTGTCAGGGGAACCAGCCCCTAACACATCATTACAGGTCTGGTAAGCGCAATTGTACAGCAATAATGAGTAAAAATCATAGTAAAGTTATTGAGAGCATGAGAGATAGAATAAGAGTATTGAAATAAATGGAGTCAAACACGTTTCATGGTAGCATGCGCACCTCAGCCCCACTTATGATCCACGTGGAGGGAGAGAGAGAGAGAGAGAGTTTAATGCTAGCCCAGGCCCCTTTTATCTTCTCTGGGGACATGCAAGCCTCCTAATTACAGGTGAGGATATACGTCACTGGAAGGGGCTATCCTATAGGTAATACAGTAATGAGAGGGGAGTGGACTAGGGACATACAAGCAATAGGAAGAGGAGGGATTGGGGTTATACATGTGACAAGATGGGCAGATCCTAGGTTCAGGATGGCGGCTTAACTTTAACCTATTCCCTAGCTCTCCATAGGAGCCATTATCAGTAGGGTGTAAACCTCACCTACTGGAACTGAATAGATGGCTGCAGGCATCCATTGTCATTAATAGCAGGGCCTGCCATATAGTCTGGCAACTACTCTGTGCTCTGGGAGGATGTCTGAGCATCTGGCCTCCCCCACAGCCCACTCCAGGTCCTTCCCCGAAACTGTTGGACCCATATTATGGCATAGCCACTGAAGGGCAATCTAGGGGATGCAATGGAGAGTCTCAGAGACCCCTCAGGCTGCCTCAAGTCACCCCATACTCCACTAGCAAGCAGAGATATCCTGGGTGGAAAACCATTGAACATATTCACTGTGTCTCTCACTCAATGCCCACGCACACAAACTTGCTCTTGATTAAAAAAAAATCACCTGTTAAAATAGCAACAAGGACAAACCCCTTTCAGCACAGACCCCCTGCTGTCGGTGTTGTGCTCAGTCCTGATCACTGAGTGTGGACTCCTAAGAATCCTGGAGCAACGCTTCCAGAGCTTCAGGGTTGGAGCTGTGTTGGCTTTCATCAGCAGGGGGAGGGGTGGATTTGCATGCCCTCCTACTGCGTAGAAATAAATGAAGTCGCACATATTCTGAGATATTTGTGTTCGGATCCTAGAACATATCTGAGTGTTTTAGGTGTGTTGTGAAGGGCACAAGGATAATAACCTTAGAAACGTATTTTATGTGACTGTTATATGCTAATTTATCATCACACAATAATTCATTTTATTGTTCTATCACCACACAGTACACATGATTATAGTGGTATGTCTCTGTTTTATAGGAATAATACTACAAACAGAAATATACAAACTGAATTTTCTTTTTCTATAGGGATTCACAGCATGTTCCTTCTCAATATCCTTTGAGATTTTGGAAAGGACAAGATCAGGGTTGTAGGGTGGATGAGCAAAAGTTTCTAAATTAAATTATCAGGGTAGCTTTTTCTACCCTTGAAGAATAAGTACAAAGTCATGAAGGGTAAAAAAATATATATTTGGAACAACTTCTTTGCCCTCTTTCTCACCAGTGCACTTTTCCATTTCCCTAAAGTTTTTTCATATGAGCCCTGGTCATCATCCCATAGCCATTTAGAGTTTCTACAAGATAACCCCCAGAAGAGGGGTCCTGACAAGTGGTCCAATTATTGGGCAGTTAGAATTCCTTCTTCCCACTAAAGCATCGTGTCCTAAATGAAGGAAGAATTAGAGTTCTGGGTCATGTTATGGAGGTGGTTGTTGTGGCCAGGTGCCACTGTGTCACTTCTGACGCAGAGTGACCTGTGCACAGCAGAACAAATCACTGTCTGGCACTGCACCATCAGTGCACATTGTCCTATGCTTGAACTCTCTTGGGGACAGATAATTAAGGATAAATGAGGGGAAATTTTCTTCATAAGTTAGAGGTGAAAAACTTGGCATTTAAAAATGTTTTTTTAGGAGAAACGGTAGAAAAATTACTAAAATATAATGAAACTTTTCAAGATATGCTTATTTATTCTTTTTTTGAAATTGACAGTAGCTCAGGCTTTGCTCATGATCATTTGCAAAGGAACACCTGAGTAGTGTAGGTGCCTGTGTGGGTGCCTCTCCTACATGCCAGAGGAAGCTGAGTTGGGACAAGCGACTGCATGGTGTAAGTTTAGAGCTAGGCAGCATTAATTGATTCTACTTCTCAACAACTTAGAGCATGAAAATGTGTATAACACAATTTATTTATCTATTCATCTATTTTGGGACACTTAGGTTGTTTCTTGTTTTATTCCTTTTTTAAATAAATTCAGGTTGAAAACCAAAAGAGAGGAGATAAAAAGGCATTCACATTATCAAAAATCACCATAACAAACATGACCACTCTGAAAACTTTTCCTGAGCACAAATTGTAAACTTAGTAACATTTAAAACAACCACAAACATCGTATTTTGAGAGAGAGAGCTGCTATCAGGAAGGAAAGGGGGCAAGTTCTTACCTTTGCTGGAGAAGATGTTTTGGATGATATTTAAACTCGATAAGATTAATCTGAAACATTTAATAAACAGTTAAATGTTCCTTGGGTTAAAGTAAATAGCATCTCCCAGGAGCACTGTTTTCTTGCAGAGCAATCCTTAAGATGCAGATAATAAACAAAACCCGATTTCCTTATATCCCTTGATCATGGCTACAGTAACAGACGGGTAGCCAATGCCCCAGTGCACCCAGATCCACCCTCCTGACTCTTAGAAGAACAAAATGACAGGAAGGCTCAATACCAATTCGTAAAAAAATCTATTTTTAAAAGGAGAAGTCTAAAATCATGCCCAGACAACCTCTCTATTTAGGCCTGAAGTCTTCGATCAGAAGAGGAAGAACATAATGATTCGTAGCTGAGGCACTGGGGAAACCTTTGTAGCAAGGGAGTGAACAACTTGGAAGAAAAGTTCTCTGCTCCATGGGAAAGGGCAGGAAGAACGTGTAAATCGGTAGAACCTTTGCAGACTAAGAGGAACAGTTAAAAAGCCACATCTCAGAGCCAGATCCAGGAGAAATCCCTTAGAATGAGGCTCAGTCAAAAGACCAGAGAAACCCTCATAGCCTAAACCCTGCCAAAACAGTAAAAATAACAGCAGGGTGCATCAGGGAAGTTAGCATGGAGATTCTCTCTAGCACTAGTGCAAGTGAACACAAAGCAAACACGTTTTAAAAAGAGTTTTATAGAGGAATCTGAGTCCTTTAGTATCTTAAATAAAAAACAAGGTTAGCAGTGATGTACATTGTTTATAGTTAACTACAAATGGATCCAGGACTATATTTTCACAAACCTTGACAATTAAAGTTTAGCACAACTTTGGTCATAATCAGTCCTCAGTAGAGAACATCATTCAGAACATAATATGCTGTTATGTATGAGCATATTGAACATGCCCATCTATCCACAAAAATTATGGGTAATACAAAATAGTAAGAAAAAGTTGTGATACAATATCAATAAGAGATATATGATTGACACAGATATGGGTACTATAAAGTTTAATATGAAACTCTAAAATTATGATAAAAAATCTACAGGAAAATATCAATAAATGTGTTATAAATAGTATCAGTAACAAGGTCATAAAGATGACCTAATATAAAGAAAAACATAAAGTGGGTATTTATTTTTTGGAGAATATTATTATAAAAAATGAAGAACATTCTATCCAATAATGTAAATTATGTGTAAGAAAAACCAAGACTATACAGAAAAGATCATGTAGCATTATGCAGCTCAGACGCCTTTCTTCTCCTGGAGTTCAGGAGTCACATTGCCTTCTCCCAGCCTCCTTTCACAGGGATGCACGGCAATGGCCTGCACAGCAGTGGAGCTCAGTGTTCAGTGAATGTGACTATGATCAGGGTCACTGGGGATGTGTACTTGATATATCAGAGGAGGAGTGTAGTCTGCACACACACTCCATAAGATGCTGACTCGTGGCTGATGTAAGAGAATCAGGAGACAGAATAGTGAGACAAAACTTATACAGTTTATACATTGGTCCAACCCCAGCAGATTGGCCTGGAGACAGAGATCCAGGTGCTCAGATGAAGTATTGCCAGACCTTCACGTTTCAGTCTCTGACCTACTCACCTCTGAGAGCTTCCCCAAGAAGAGGAAGAAACCGACATATTCTTGGGAATGAGTACATGATTCTGAGATGTGTTATAAAGAGTGAATGAGACCTAAATTTAAATAAATACACCATGAAACTATATCTGGTTGGAGATTTGCATGTCATTGGTAGCTTTCTAATACATTTTAAAATGGGTTCATCTGGGATGAGAATGTTGAGTGTATCCTCAGAGAACACAATCCTGTCCATGATTTTTCCATTCACCAAGACCAAGGTCCCGTTCTTCCAGAACACAGAAAGTGATGGGGAAGATGGCTGAGGAGGTAGACTTGGCTTAGCATTGAGGATGACTTTAGGAATAAAGGCAGTGGTCCTCTACTCTCGGGAACTTATATATTTATAAGACATGCAAACAACACCAAGAACATTTAAATTGTCAGAAACACATTTTCTCTTCTCCATTAGATTATGATAAAATTATTAATTATTCAAAAGTTAGAAGATCAGCTAAATATAGGAATCTCATTGAATTCAGCCCAAAGTGGCTCTAATTCATGATTGCTGTAAAAAGGAATGGCTTTTGTAAGTTACTAAAAAGAAAGAGCTTTTCTTCAAGCACAACACTGCTATGTCTACTCAAGGGTCCTTCTACTGTGAAAAGAGTGCATATCACTGTAAAGCAATTTACTTTTGTCACAGGAAGACATTTCTCATACAGAAAGTCATCGTTAAGAATGTTATTCACATCTAATCTTACATTTTATACACATTCTTATACTCAAATATAGGAAAAACCTCACGTAACGTTGCATGTCACTAGATACTGGGAATGTTGCTTGTATCCCAATACAAAATAGTAGCAAAGCCACCAGAAGGAGAGTGACAAATATGAACCCTCTGGATAAAACTATAAAGAGTGGCTAACATTGTGTGGGGCTGTGAAGGTGAAGATACAACATCCAGCATGAAGAACTGAATGATCCACTTTGACCCTTGAGCTGCCCCTGAATCCTGAATTTGCACAGATACGTTCGTGTCTCTCTGGACCATCATGAGTTGCAGTTTCTTAAGGGCAGACCTATACAAGATATTAGCACAAGATAATAAAATCCAATGGCTGAGTTTATGTATTTTCAGGTATGTTCCAGAAAAGACACACACACACACACACACACACACGTAGTCTGCCATTCAGGTTAGGAAAACAACCAAACCAAAAAAGAGCAACAACAACTAAAACTGTGTCATGTGAAGAATAAATTCAATGTAAATTTGGCTGACTGCATGGATTTTAGCTAAATCATTAGCTAGATGATTGTCAGAATACCTCACAATTGTGATGGAAGAACATACTGTTAAATTTTCAGCAATTACTCAAACACTTAATAATTAACTTTACCAGCTGCCATTTTCCTGGAGTCTGATTGGAAAGTATTTATCTGTGCATCATGAGAACTCTGATGCAGGGAAACCTTGCAGACTCATTTCTTGTTCTTAAAAGTTAACAAATTGATTGTTGCTGTAGGATAGATTATATTTTCCTGTTACAATATAACTTTTGAATTCAGATATCAGGAGTAGGCACATAATTGTAATTTTTAAATTAGATGGAGATTCCCTGAGGAAACTCTGAAATTTAGAGGATCCACATATGAAAACAGGAAACCAGCCTTGAAGCTCCAGGTGCACCTGCTCCTGGGTCTCAGACCTGTGCTCTGTGGGCCTGAGTGCTCCCTGGAGATCAGTCTCTTCCCTGCAGGTGGGGTTTGTGTCTGGGTTCTCATGGACTCCCCCTCACTGTCTCTCTTGCGCAGTACTACATGGCCGTGTCCTCAGCTTTCAGGCTGTTCATTTGAAGATAGAGTGTGTTCTTGGAGTTGTCTCTGAAGATACTGAAGCAGCCCTTTATGGACCCTGTGTAGTATGTACTACCACCATCATAGCTTGTGGTTGCCACCCACTGCAGGCCTTTCCCTGAAGCCTGGTGGACCCACTTCATGCCATAGTCACTGAAGGTGAATCCAGAGGCTGCACAGGAGAGTCTCAGTGAACCCCCAGGCTTTCTTAGGTCACCCCCAGACTCCACCAGTTGCACCTCACACTGGACACCTGCAAACATAGAGGCACTGTGATTAGGCGACACACATACAAACACAGGCAATCACAATTACACACACGCACAGAAAGCTCTCAAGAATTACCATGTAAAATGGTCAAAATGAAAGCCAAGTTTGGTATGAAACTCATTATGTGTCCTCTGGACTAGCTCTTGAGTTCAAAATAGTAACAGCAGAGACTGAGGCTGTCCTCTGAGATGCCCCACATCAGGGATTGTGGCTGGTTTATCAGCAGACAGAGAGCTGCATTTGCATGTCTCCTGATATTTAGAAGCACATGACTAGAAAATCTGGGCAATAATTCTCCCTCAGACTCAGAGAAATACAAACATTCTCAAAGGAAAACTGCCTTTAAACCAACTGTTTATCAAGCATTGCTTTAATTGTTATACATTATCAATATTTTATAGAGTAGTTTTCCATTTGTAAACTTTATATTACATACACAAACTTTCTAACTTTGTGGTATGGCAGCTCGTTGCATCCACTTTCGTTCCCCTTAAGATGTGGATACACATAGTGGACCATTCTATTATCTGTTTCTTGCGTGGGAACCTTACTGATTTTCTTGCCTTCCAAGGCATTTCCATATTTCAGTGTTATTTGTACCCTGTGGACAGGAAGCTGTTCAAAAAGCATGTACACAAACATGCAGAATGGTGTCTCCTCTCCGATTTCTGATCTGGGAGATTCCAGTCCCCTTTCTTTTGTCATGATCAGGAAAACTGGCTATTTATCAATTTTCTTCATCTTCTAGAAGAGTCCGTTTTCATATAATCAGCTTACTGATGGCGTTCCTGTAGTTTCACTTATCTTGGTTCCTTTTTTACTGCCTCCCCCTCCTGCTACCTATGCTATGGATATTACCTATGCATACTCATCTTTTTCTTGGTCCATTAGTTGGAAACGGAGGTCATCAATTCCAGAGTTTTACTTCGATAATATACAAATGTGTGTTGCTATAAATTCCCTTCTAAGTTCTCTTCAGATGAATCCCACAATATGTTGCCTTGTGATTTCAGTTGCCTTTAATCCAGTACAGCCATCCAGGATGTGAAAAATCATTAAATGTATGTTAATGATACAAACAGTGTAGTATATATCCATGTATCAATCACTCACACTCACTCACTGCCATGAGTTGGTGCAGACTCACAGTGACTCCATAGGACAGGGTAGAACTGCCCATGAGCATTTCTTAAGCTATACCTCTTTGTGGGAGCAGAAAGCCCCATTTCTCTACTGTGGAACAGCTGGTGGTTCAGAACTCCTGAAATTTCAGGTCGCAGCTTTATGAGTAACCACTACACCACCAGGGTTCCAGTATGCATGCATACATTTACATATTTGTGTTTATGCATACACCATATAAATGAATGAATGTTGAATTGATGTTGGGGTTTGTAATAAATATTAAGGAATACAAGATTCCTGGAGAAAATACTTTGGATGAAAAGGAAACTCTAGATGCTAAGAGGAAACTCCTTGTTCCCATGCCTCCCCATTGCCCTTGCCCAGAAGTCTTACTCCTGTGCTCTGTGCAACCCATGTGATCTCTATAGACTGAGGTCATTATTACAGGTAAGGTTGTGCATGGGATGGCGCTGAGTCCTCTCACTGTTCCTCTCACACTGTAATGGACGACTGTACCCTCAGTGGTCATTGAGCTCAGCTTCGGGGAGAACTGCTTGGTTGACATTATTTTGGAGCTTGATAGTCAACTCCGTTGAGTCGTGTAATTGTTTTCTGCTGCTCAGACATATTGATAACAACCGGCAAACTCTTCTGCAGGTTGTGATCGATCCACCTCCAGAAATATGGAGCCACCAGAGACAGCAAATCTTAGGGAAAGGATTGTGAGGGATTCATCACTCCTGGACTCACATCTGATGCTGTACCTCTCACAGGAGACTGGGGACAGGTAGAAAAATCAATGTTGACAACTAATGTAAGCCTTTTTTAGGTCAACCCATTTTTAGAAGCTCTTGATATTATGAGAGAGGCAAAATCAGCAGGCCAAAAGACATCTGAAAGAAAATAAGAAGTGATGGACAAGTTATGTAGTTCCTAGAGAGCTCTGACTACAATGTGCTGTTTTTCACCATGTTTTGAACTTTAACCTGAAAATTGAAGGGGTGATCTGCATGTTACAGCTCCAGGAGGAAAACGTAGAGAGGCTTTCAATCTTTTCTCAAAAACTGAAAAGAAAAAGACTAATGTCTCCATCTTCTCTGAGATTGGCCTCCATTTATTGAGAACTCAAGGTCCTTAAGCTGAAGAAAATGTCTGGATGAAGAAAACGTAGAGAGTGTTAAGAAATTCTGATTTCATTTAAACTCCCAATTGACAGTGGATATTGATTTTACTGTGTTTTCTCATTTCTCTGAATATTCTCTTGAGAATTCAATCTGCTTTCTTTAGCCTAACATCTAAATTAGCACCACTTGAGACAGTGGACATGTAAAGTTTTGAGCCACCAAATGGGCAAAGGCCATGAATAGGTACTTGACTAAAGGAGGCATTCAAGTTGCAAAGATACACATATAAATATGCTAACTCCCATGACTCATTGGTGTTGTTTTTGTTTAATTGGTTGACTTTGTTTATGAGATATTTTCTTGGAATAGTTAAAGAATACCTGGCCTTATTTTCTGGAAAACATTTTAAGCACTTTCAAGGAATCTTTTCGTTTTCTTTTTTTAAACATATATGTTCAATGCAATCTGTGGTATGATTAGTTTGTTGTTTCCATGGGTTTTCAGTGTGCATCATAGTACTACAGAATCATTAAAAACTTCAGTAATTCCTCTTTGCAACATGCTATACTGAACAAATAACCTGAGGAGTTGTACTAACTGAAAACCACGACATCAAGATGGTCGGAAGGCATGTTAATAATATGGCACATGCAAGTGACATAAAACTACATGTTGTAAGACAGCATGACTTGTAAAATTTACTGATAAAGAGCAGGGACTGCTGCCTCCACTTCAGATTAAAATTCAATGTAAAGAAAAATTAAACTCCCCACTATTGGACCATTGGAAAATATCACGATAAATGGAGATAATATTGAAGTTTGGAAGGAGTTCATCTCGCTTGGATCTACAATCAATATTAATGGAAGCTTGAGTCCATCAAATGGTGCATTTCATTGAGTAAACCTGCTTCACAGACCTCTTTAAAGGAGAAGAGCAAGGATGTCTCTTTGAGGACTCAGATGTACCTGGCCCAAACTATGAGGTTTCCAATTGTCTCATGTGCATGTGAAAGTCGGACAAAGATCAAATGAATGTACTTGAATGTGCATGAAAAATATCAAAGATCAAATGATGCACTTGAATTATGGTACTGGTGAATAATTTGATGGTAGGATGGACCACCAGAAGAACAAACAATTGTATATTGGTGTTGGGGCCGGGTCTGAACTGGGCAGCCCCCACCTCCTTTCTGGCTCCTCAGGGAGACGAAACTTCACAGTCCCCATCCCCAGCCTCTTGGAGAGATGGATGACACATTAAACTATGTAACTCTTGTCCCAGCACCACAGAAAGTGATTTACCTTCCCAGGTCGATCTGCATAGCCCATTCTCCCAGCACTTCAAAGAGCAGGTCTGTATACAAGATGACCTCCCATGGGTCCCATCCTGACATAAGGTCCTGAAGCTGCAAGCAATAAAATTATAAGGATTCTCCCTTCTATTAACATATACTTCCTTAGCTCGAACCCTATATAACTCCCACCACCTCTCTGGTGAGTTGCAAGTGCCCTGACCTAACTCAATCATACAAGCAGTGTTGTACAATCATTATCACAATCAGTTAGAAAACATGTTCTTCCTTGTTGAATTCCTTTCTATTAACTTCCCTTTTCCCTCCACCTCTCTTGCTGAAGCCCCCAGGAACCCTTATTCTAGTTATTGTGTCTGTAGATTCACCCATTCTGTACTACGTAAATTGAAAAACATAGAAAACGACATCAAGAGAGTGAAAAATGCTACCAACAATTGCTAAACAATGCAGAAATAAGCCCTAAATGTATAAAACAAAACCAGAAAATATTAAAACCCAGATTAATCACAAAGTATATCAAAGGGGAGATCAAATGACAAGTTTTTAACCATCAAAGTCAGATGTGTCATTTTAACCTTCTAAAGTCATCTCTCCAACACTCACTCTCTCTCTCTCTCTCTCTGACCGCCAGGTTATTCCATCCCTCAGTTATGGTGAGAGGGAAATCACTGGAGGTCAATTCCCTGTGAAGATCCTGCAAATGTGTTTTCAGCTTCCCCTGTAATCCATAGCCTTCTGCATGCCAGAGTCTCACAGTTTAAGCTCTGACACTATTCCCTCCTTTGGATTTGGATTATATAATTTGCAATCCTTATAAAGTTTTGGATAGCCTCATGTGTCTCCCTCGGAATAGTTGGTGGATTTTTTCGGCTGAGCTTGCACTTAGCAACCCAATGTGAATTTACTCTATGCCATCAGGGAGAATGAATTTTTATATAATATTTATTTCTTTATAGTATTCATTACTTATTCATTGTACTTTGTTTTCTTAGTTATTTGCAAAGCATATACCTCTAACTTAATTAGAAATAGTATATTTAGTGTATTTTAAATATTAAATAATTTAATTTTGAAAAAATTTAAAATTGTATAATTTATCATAAATTTAGGTAATTACACTTGACTGACCAAAACTAATCTCAATTTTCTGCACCTCACTCTATCAAAGATGTTGTTGGGTGCTTTTGAGTCAGTCTTACAATGGTTCTGTGCACACAATAGGACATATAACTAAACTGCCAAGCCCTGGACCATCCTCACTTGCTCTTAAGTTTGAGACCATTTTTGCAGCCACTCTGTCCGTGCATCTGAGTGTTTCCCTCTATTTTGGTGATACTCTGCCAAACAGGATGTCCTTTCTCTAGGAAACGGTTCCCCTGATCACCTGATCCAAATATGTGAGAAGTCTCGCAGCTCTCAATGAGAATAAAGAGCATTCTGAGATATTAATCTGCAAATTTCCTCCTCTTTTGACTCTTTTGCTATCTTTTGGATTCAAAGTTGTCCTTCCAATGAGTTTTCCCTTCATTGTGACTCTAATAAATGACTTTATTAATGACTTCCCACCAGACAGGTCATTTCAGTTCACCCCTTGTCAGTGTCAGGGGTCTCCCTATGCCTGGATCCCTTTCTTCAGCATAAACAGAGACAATGGGTAGCAAGCATCACTAAGGAAAGGTCACATGTTTAGACCCAGATGTATCTACAATAATTTTCTCAGACACAGAACATTATTCAATAACTACCCACAGTGCACAGGGAGTACTGCAGAAAGATACCTCCAGAGACCTGACTGTGTGCTGTAATACAGCAATGAGCTCAGGACACTTAAAATCATGCACTGCACGCATGAATCTGCACATGCCTGTATCTCGTTGTCAACAGATTTTGAGTCACAGATAGTGTGTGGATGAGAGTGTGTTTCTCACAAAGGGAAATGGGGCATAGAGGATGATAATGAAGGGTCAGCGTCACTTTTATTATTAGTACTGCAAACAGAGAGTGCTAGTTCTTCCTTTCAATCTCGCAGTAAGGAGAATATTCAGAGAAAGAGAAACAAGAAAAAGGCAAAATTGTCCCTGGGGATGTTGAGAGCAAAGAGAAAAGGTCCTAATTCCAACAGGAAATTCTCCCTGTCATCCATCTGTGCCTGTCTCGTGCTGGGTGTCTCAGCTCAGTGGGTCCTGTGCGCCGCCTGCTGCCCAGTGTCTTCCCTGCAGGGGAGGTTTGTGTCTGGGCTCACACAGACTTCCCCTCACTGTATCCCTTGCACAGTAATACACGGCTGTATCCTCAGCAGTCATGGAGTTCAGCTGCAGGGAGAACTGGTTCTTTGATGTGCCTCTGGTGATGGAGAGTCGGCTTTGAAAGGACGGGTTATAATTTGTACCGCCATTATAGCATATGCATCCTATCCACTGTAGCCCCTTCCCTTGGGGCTGGCGGATCCAGTCCCAACAGTAACCACTGCTTGTGATGGAGAAACCAGAGACAGTGCAGGTGAGGGACAGCTTCTGGGAGGGCTTCACCAGTCCTGGACCTGTCTCCTGAAGCTGCACCTGGGACAGGACGCCTGCAAACAAAAACAGATGGTCCCTGTCAGATACTTGAAGTCACAAATATCCCTATAGACCCAGGTTGGATATCTGAACCTCCCACCTTGGCGAACTGTCACCAGGCACAGCAGAACACACAGCAATAGCATCCTGAGACCACAGCTCTGTTTCCCAAGAGACCTACAGCTCTGTCTGAAGAGAACTGATAGGTTTCCCAGCCAAGGGTGAAATTGTACCCTAGTGCCTGAGAATAATTTGCATGTGAGGGAGCCCTGGCCTTACAAACAGACAGTGATAGAGACCAGACTCCCCTCTTCCTTCTAAGCCCATTGTAGGTGACCATTGTTTGAAATCATAATCGTGTTAGTCAATAATGAAAGAAGGTTTACCCCAAGAGGTGTGTGGGAAATGTCAAAGGCAATACGAGGATTTCTGAGTTCAGTGTTGTATCCCTCCAGCCCCTCATAGCCCTGCCCTGCCTTGGGCTCCTCTCTGTCCTGTGCCCTAGAGAGTGGGCAGGATAGAGTCTGATGAAACCATAAATTGGAAATTGGACTCCAAGATACCTTCAAACCTCACACTCTTCAAGATCCCTTATTTTTTCCCTGTATACCCTGATACCTCCCAATTAAACTCCTCATAATACTTAGTAGTTTTCCTTGTGTGGAAGCAACATCTTTGAGAAGCATGCATACCAGATTAATCCCAAGGATTTAGGGTTGATAATTCCTCAAATGTCCAACTCTTCTACGAAGCCATTCAGTCCCAATTCCCACGCCATCCTCCCTTGAGGAGATCCCCTCATGCTTCTGGATTCCCAAGAATCACTGCAACATCCAACAGAAATTCATGAAAATTTGAGGAAATGAATCACGTTGTGATGGGTTCTATTCAGTCCAAATTGCAAAGGTCAGGAAAGAGTAAACCAGGCATTGGGTGCAAAGGACATGCTGCCCTCCTAGCTTTTCATTGTATTTATGCACATCTGACCCGAAACCTCTGGCAGAATGTTTCCAGTGGGCATTGTCCCTTTTCTAATCTTATATAGCCAGGATTTCCCGGCCTTGGGCCATGGTCATCACCAACCCCACCGCTCTTACATGCAATACACAGACTATATCCCAGAACCTGATGACTGAGGTCAACCTCAGTGTAAGTAAAGAGATTCAAGTGTCAGAGGGTCTCAGGGAAGAGCGTGCAACCAAGAAAATTTGCGCCCCAGACAAGACAATGTTGTAACTCTTTAGCCTCTAAAAATGCAAGATTCTTAATAGAGACACTCCCCCCGCCCCTTTGTTTGCTGGAATATCCACAAGAGTGCAAATTCAGTGGAGCCATGATTTCAAATGCAAAAATTCAGGAGAGCAGTAAATGGAACATAATCATTAAAAAAAAAAAAAAGGATCCGAATAAGAGCCAAGCACAGTGTTTTACATCTTGAAGCAAAAGACATTTGCTTGAGACCCAACAGGTACTCTCCTTTAGAATTAGGTCCATCCATGCAACTGATCCTCAACATTTAGAGAATGAGCGCAGACACTCTTTAAAATGTCCCTTATGCATGGGGCTCTGGTTCATTTGAGGTGTGAGCATTTCCAACCAAAGTTAGCCTCTCCATTTGTGTTCTGGGCACAGGCCCATCACAACTGCTTATGGATCTCACCTTAAATTTATTTCCTAAACTCAAGTATTGTCTAATTTTGAAAAAAAATGTTCATATTATTGACTATAGAAGCTCTGACATTCTCTCTAAACATGCAATTTTAAAGCTCAAACTCCATTCAGCTTCCTTCCTTCTAACAAAGTTATAACGTTTTCCCCAGACTTAGGGTTGACACCACTCATTTCCTGGTGAATTAGAATCTGTATATCTCCAAATTAATAAATCTTTTTACAATGGGGAAACCCAAGAACAAGGCGTTGTTCACCTGGACTTCTTTTTTGTTTCTTTCTTTTTTTACATTTTATTAGGGGCTCATACAACTCTTATCACAATCCACACATATACATACATCAATTGTATAAAGCATATCCGTACATTCTTTGCCCTAATCACTCTCAAAGCATTTGCTCTCCACTTAAGCCCTCTGCATCAGGTCTTCTTTTTTTTTTTTTCACCTGGACTTCTTTGAGCCAGAATTTTCTGAAAGAAATAAACAATTACTTTGAAATGAAGATGCATTGATTTCACTAAAATCCAGATGTTCAATCACAGGACACTCTAGCATTTTTCAATTGAAGATCAGTGAGTCAGTTCCCTTTTCATGTGCACACTCGCATAGCATCATTTGATCTTGTTCATTTCACCAAGTCCCCATCTCACCATCTGTTCTTGATGCTTGTCTGACCAATTTAAGCTTGAGACTGTGATGTAACTACGCACTACTTCAGCTCACCTCCATCTCTCGGTTTGACTGCAAGGATCGTCTCAGATAATTTCATAGCAGTGGGTTAGTAGGAGCCTTCCTAAGTGTGAACCTCATGACATTATCCATCTGCACATCATTTTCCTAACAGGGTTGGTACACATGTTCTCAATAAGCTCCTGAGTGCTCCCTGCACTTTAAGAAGCAACACATTGTGCTCTAGGCACAGATGTTCTGGGTTTGTTTTCATTCCCCTATCTCCTGGGGTTGGGCTTGGTCGGTCACTTAATCAAGGTCTCTCAAAATTCTGAAAGGTGGAAATGATAGAAACTAATACTCCAAGGGAAATGCAAACATATTTGCTCCAGTTGTCTATTGTACACAGAATAGACATGCAAAGTTGCAGCTTAAAATTACCAGAAATTTTTGTTTGATTTTTTATTTTTGGCTTGGCTTCCCATTTTACTCTTTTAATTAAAAAATGTCTGATTTTTAGAATATCACTTTCATCTCTGGTGTCCACTTTGCGTGTGATTCCTTTGCTGTGTTTGATAGTGTATGAGTGCCCTGTGGGACATGTATGTCCCTACTTCCTTATAGATGGTCTCTATAGCTTTTGGATTTATATTTAGGCCTTTGATCATCTTGTGCTCATTTTTGTACATGAGCTGAGGTTTTGGTTGTCTTTCATTCTTCTAAGGGTGGCGATCCAATTGTGCTGGCCCCATTTTTTAAAAGAAAGTCACTCTCCCTTATAAAGTTCCTTGGGCCTCGTTGAAGATCAGATGCCTGTATGTGGATGGATTATTTATTAGTTTTCTATTCTGTTCCATTGGTCAACATACCTATCATTGTATGAGTATCAGGCTGTTTTGAATACCGTGGCTGTGTAATAGTTTTCAGGTTAGTTTGTGCGAGAGGCCATAACTTGATCTCAATCTTTTTTGGTCCCTTGATTATCCTAGGATTCTCCATATAAAGTGAGTAATTATTTTTTTTTCCATTTCTTTACAGGGTTAAGTTGGCATTTAGAATCACAATTACATTGTATTTAGAAACAGTTTTGTGTAGCTTTGACATTTCCTTGGTATTGAGGGTCTTTATCCATGAACATGGCATATTGAGAATGTGAACAGACTTGCATTGGGAAGCATAAACATTCCAGAATCGTGCCATCTTGCTGAAAAAGAGATACTGAAAATAGATAAAGACAGAAAGAGACATTAGAGAAGTTGTGAGTCTGACCTGCATATTTCCCACTGAAGATGAGAGCCATACGGGATCCATAGTCTGCTTTGATGTGCCTGGTTTCCTAACTAACCACCTGCATAACTCTAAAGTGGTATTCAATGTCATAATCCGGGAATTCTATGAAAGCCTCTGCTTTCAGTCTGTCCTTTAAGAAGTAACATGTGGTGAAGAAAGCTGATGGTGCCCGGCTACCAAAAGAGATAGTGACTGGGGTCTTAAAGGCTTGAAGATAAACAAGCGGCCATCTAGCTCAGAAGCAACAAAGTCCACATGGAAGAACACACCAGCCTGTGTGATCGAGATGTCCCAAAGGGATCAGTTACCAGGCATCAAAGAACAAAAAATCATATCATTGACTGCACACCTCCATGATAGGATCGCTGAAGACAAATGGGTGCATAAGCAAATGTGGTGAAGAAAGCTGATGGTGCCCGGCTATCAAAAGAGATAGTGTCTGGAGTCTTAAAGGCTTGAAGGTGAACAAGCGGCCATCTAGCTCAGAAGCAAAAAAGTCCACATGGAAGAAGCACACCAGCCAGTGCGATCACGAGGTGCCAAGGGACCAGGTATAAGGCATCATGCAAAAAAAAAAAAACCCAACGATATAAGTGTGTGTATGTATGTGTATATATGTGTATATGTATATATCTATATATATATGTGTATATATATATATATATATATATATATATATATATACCATATTAAATGAAGGGGGAAGTGCAGAGTGGAGACCCAAGGCCCAAGTGTCGGCCACTGGAGATCCCCTCATAGAAGCATTTAGGAGAGGAGATGGGTTAATTAGGGTGCGAGGTAGTACCGATGAAGAACACAGGTTTCCCCCAGATCCTGGATGCTTCCTCCCCCCAACAACCATGATCCGAATTCTACCTTGCAGGCCTGGATAGGACAGAGGCTGTACACTGGTACATATGAGGGCTGGAGGTACAGGGAATCCAGGGTGGATGATACCCTCAGGACCAAGGGTGTGAGGGACGATGCTGGGAGAGTGGAGGGTGAGTGGGTTGGAAAGGGAGAACTGATTACAAGGATCCACATGTAACCTCTTCCCTGGGAGAGGGACAGCAGAGAAGGGGGGAAGGGAGACTCCAGATAGGGCAAGATATGACAAAATAACGAGGTATAAATTACCAAGGGCACATGAGGGAGGCGGGAAAGGGGAGGAAGGGGGAAAAAAAAGAGGACCTGATGCAAGGGGCTTAAGTGGAGAGCAAATGCCTTGAGAATGATTGGGGCAGGGAATGTATGGATTTGCTTTATACAATTGATGTATGTATATGTATGGATGGTGATAAGAGTTGTATGAGTCCCTAATAAAATGTAAAAAAAGAAAAGAGGAGAAAAAAATGATTAGGGCAAAGACTGTACAGATGTGCTTTATACAATTGATGTATGTATATGTATGAACTGTGATAAGAATTGTATGAGCCCCTAATAAATTGTTAAAATTAAAAAAAAGAGAATGATTGGGGCAGGGAATGTATGGATGTGCTTTATACAATTGATGTATGTATATGTATGGATGGTGATAAGAGTTGTATGAGTCCCTAATAAAATGTAAAAAAAGAAAAGAGGAGAAAAAAATGATTAGGGCAAAGACTGTACAGATGTGCTTTATACAATTGATGTATGTATATGTATGGATTGTGATAAGAATTGTATGAGTCCCTAATAAAATGTAAAAAAAGAAAAAAAAAAGAAATGATGAGGGCAAAAAAAAAAGAAGTAACATCACCAAGTCTTTCTCTTCAGGCATCCTTGGTAAGTTTGAATAACCAGTCTTTCTGATTCAATTCAAATATCTCACTCAGGGATAGGTACAATTGGCAGTATAAAAATAGAGAGATTCTCTGAGGGAAACTGCAAGATGGAGAAGAATGCCAATACCACAGCAGGAAAGCAGCTCTGAATCTCCATCTGCACCTGCTCCTAGACCTGAGGCCTGTGTTCTGTGGGTCCTGAGCGCCCCCTAGCGGTATGTGTCCTCCCTGCATGGGAGTTTTGTGTCCTGGTTCAATCTGAATTCCCCTCACCGTGATGGTAGCAGCAAGGGAATACAAAGGCGTGTCCTCGAATTTCAGGCTTTTCTTATGCAGGCACAGCATGTTCTTGCAGATTCAAAGACACCTTGGAGAAGTCTTTGTAGTATGCACCATCACCACTGGTACTAATACTCCACACCCACTGCAGGTCCTTCCCTGGAGCCTGGAGGACACAGATCATGCATAGCTACTGAAGGACAATCTAAGGCTGCACTGGAGAATCTCAGAGACCCCCCCAAGGACCCCAATACTCCACTAGCTACACCTCACTCTGGACTTCTGCAAGCACAGACATCCTGGACAGGAAAACCATCAGACATTTTCACTGTGTCTCTCACTCACACCCAAGCACACAAAATGGTTCTTGACCAAATCACCTCTTAAAATAGCAACAAGGACAAACCCCTTTCAGCACAGACTCCCTGCTGTCTGTGTTGTGCTCAGTCCTGATCACTGAGTGGGGGCTCCTGAGAATCCAGGAGCGCTTCCAGCTGAAGGGTTGGGGTTGCGTTGGCTTTCATCAGCTGAGGGAGGGATGGATTTCATACCCTTCTACTACATAGCAATAAATGAAGTTGCATGACTTTTGAGATCTGAGGACTCTGTTCCTAGAACATATCTGAGTGTTTTAGGTGTGTTGGGAAGGGCACAATGACAATATCCTTGGTAGCATGTATTATGTAACTGTTCTATGCTAAATTGTTATCACATATGAATTTATTTTATTTTCTATGAACAGAGTACATGAGATTATAGTTATATATTTCTGCCTTATAGAAATAATACTACATACAGAAATGTAAAAATGGTTTTTATATATATAAGGGATTCACAGCCTTTCTTCTCAATATCCTTTGAGATTTTGGTAGAGGTAAGATCGGTGTTGTCCTTAGGACTAGTAATGAGAGTAGCCATATCAGGAGGGCAAGGGGAAGGTAGGGGAGAAAGGAGAACTGATCACAATGATCTACATATAACCCCCTCCCCCAGGGTGCTGGACAACTGGAAAGTGGGTGAAGGGATACATCGGACAGTGTAAGATATGACAATTATAATTTATCAATTATCAAGGATTTGTGAGGGAGGGGGTAGTGGGAAGAGAGAGTGGAAATGAGCTGATACAAGAGCTCAAGTAGAAAGAAAATGTTCTGAGAATGATGATGGCAATGAATGTACAAATGTGCTTGACAAAATGAATGTATGTATAGATTGTGTAAAGAGTTGTACAAGCTCACAATAAAGTGATTTTAAAAAGATCAGTTTTGTAGGATGAATGAGCAAAAGTTTCCAAATTAAATTCTCAGGACAGCTCTTGCTACCATTAAAGAATAAGCAGGTAAATGCTTTAAATAGTGTAAAAACAGAAGAAAGAAAAGTGGCACAAATTCGTTGCCCTTTTTCCTCACCTGTGCACTTTTCCATTTTCTTAAAACATTTTCATGAGTCCTGGTCATCATCCTGAAGCCTTTAAACTTTTCTAAAGGACAGGGGTCCTGACAGGAAGTAGACCAGTTATTGGGCAGTTAGAATGTCTTCTTCCCATTAAAGCATCGTGTCCTGAATGAAGGCAAGGTTGGAGTTCTGGGTCATGTGGTTGTTGTGGATAGGTGCTATTGAGTCAGTTCTGACCCACAAGGACCCTGTGCAAAGCAGAACAAAACAGTGTCTGGTACTGCATCATCCATGCTCAAGATCCTATGCTTGATCTGTCTGGGGGACAGATAATTAAGGACATATGAGGAAGAAATTTCTTCATATGTTCTTAGGGGAAAACCTGGCATTTTAAAATTTATTATCTAGGAGAAATGGCAGAAAAAGCACAAACAAACAATATAATGAAGCATTTAAAAATATGTTTATTTGTTCTTTGTTTGCCTGCTTTTTAATTGTTAATAGCTCAGGCTTTGCTTCTGATAATTTGCAAAGGAATATTTGTGTAAAAGAGAACTTTATATCAAGAATTTACTATTCATCAATAAAATATCCCAGCCAATCCAGATTGTCTATAAGTTCAATATTAGCCCAATTGTCTGATATTAGTCCAATGATTCCTATTCAGATATACACAACACACGCAATGATGCAGGATGATCACAGGCGGGTGCGTGGAATATCTTGTGGATCCAACGACAGTGGACACATCTCCAGGGTTTTGGCTGCCATCACCGTGGCTCCATGTGACTGCCTTGTCCATAGGATGGTGAGAGAAAGAGAGAGAGAGAGAGAGAGAGAGAGAGAGAGAGAGAGAGAGAGAGAGAGAGAGCAGCCCCTTCTAATGGCAGAATCAAAAAAAACAGTTCAGAGAAGCCTCATAAGAAGGCCACACCCACAAGGAGGGATCGCCAGGCTGTGACCTGATTGATAGGCTAGAATCCACCCCATTAGGCTTTTATCAGGTTAACATGAGATCTTACATCTACCACAGCATAAAATCTACAAATATATGAACAGTGCAATATCTGTCTGGGTTTTGTAATAAACTTTTAGGAGAGAGTCTTTTGGGGGGGGACTGAAACCCTAGATGCTAATAGGATGGTCCTTGCTCTCATGCCTCCCCCATTGCTATGGCCCAAGAATTCTTGTCCCTGTACTTTCCACAACCCAAGTTATCCCCATAGACCAGTGGCATCATCGCAGGGACATTTGTTTGTGATGGTAGTGAGTCCTCTGTTTCTCTCACACATTAATGAACAGTTGTGTCCTCATGTCATTGACCTCAGTTGCAGGGAGAACAGCTTTTGTTCTGGATATTTTTCTGTAGCATGAGCATAAGCTCCTTAGAGATTGGAGGCTGTTTTCTGCTACTGATTTATATCGCTCACAGCTGCTCCAACCTCTTGGGAAGGGCTTGGCAGCTCCTGCTCCAGCAGCATGAAGTCATCAGAGACAGCAAAGCCTACGGAGAGGATCCGTGATGATTCCTCCCTCTTGGACCCAAATCTTGGAAAACTACGAACAGGGAAAATAATCACAGATGTCAAGTAATGGAAGCCTCAGTAAGCCAGCGCATTTTTGGAATCTTGACACTGCTAGAGAGAAGTAATAGCTAGGCAGAGGAAACTCCACAGGACATTGATGACCTCTGGAAAATGTCTGTGGTTACTAGAGAACCTAGTCTATGATGAAATGTTTTTCAGTAGGTTTGAGACTGTACCTGGAAATTGATGAAGTGCCCTGCATATTAGAAGCCCAGGAATAAAGAAGAGAAGTTCCCAGTCTTCTCAGAAACTGAAAGTCTGACCCCATCATCTTCTTTGTGCTAACACCAACACCACACTCACTGCCATCAGTGGATTCCGACTCATAGAAACTCTATAAGACAGAGTATACTATTGTGTTGAAAAGCACACTCGGCGAAAGGAACTGTGTTACCAACATGACTCCTGCTAGAAACAAAGACAGGGCTGAACGACAGTGAAAGGAGTCCTCTTCCATTGGATCAAGCGAGGACTGAGCCAGAAGATTCCCCAAGGAAAGCTTCTGAAAAAAATGGTGACAACGGTTTAAAGTTTAAAAAAGTATACTAATAAGTAAATGTATAGGATTACAGATGTGAAACATATTTCACAGGGATGGTCACGAATATGCATTAGGGTGAGGTTAAGTTCCTTAACAAGATACAGATCTTGGTCCTTCTTGGTTCCCAATGTCTTCTTATTTGGGCTTTATTGTGACTTTTGGTTCCTTGACCATAGTTCTTCTGTTCCATGTGACGTGTGACTGGAAGTTTGGGGATGTCTTTGTGGACACGTTTGTCTGGCCAGTTTGGGTCAGAATGGGTACTCATTTGGTGTAGTGGGATATTTTTTTTGTGAGGAAAGGGCTCAACAGAGACAGGATATCAGAAAGGGAATTGCAGAATAATTATGGGCAATAAATGGGGCACTCCAACATCCAGTGGCAACATTTCATATCCTAAGGAGAGGTTTCTTGGACAAGCTGTGGAATTTACACTGTGACACAACGTTAAGCAGGTTGGGGAATAATCTCAAACAGAATGTCCAATGTTCATCTTATACTGTACTCAGAGTCCTCTTAGCTACTATATTCACAACAAATATAATCTTGCCACAAGATATTAGTTATTGAAGATTACTTTTCCCCAGAAATGGTAAGTCTATTGTCATTTATTGTTTGTTTTCTTTCTTTTTTAGGAATTTGGCAGTGATTGGTAGACATAGTTTGGCAAGAAATGTATATATTATTTCCTTTATTGTTTCTCCTTCCAAAGATCAAACTGGAGCTTCTGTTAAAAATTGAAGAGCTTATTAAGGAGCAAAACAATCCAGGACGCTATACAAAGATAAAGTCATGTAACAGTTTTTATTTGTTTTGCTTTGATTTTAGATATTGGGAGAGAGAGTGAATGCTTTTCCTGGCAGCTTGTTGTGAGAGGAGCTATGCTGACTTTTGAAAGTCGTTCAAAATAAACAGTAATCATGAACAACAGAATTGGAATCTGGCCTGCAACTTTTGCTTGTCTTTATATGGACTCATATCCATCATGAGCTCTTCAATCCTTAATCATCAGCAGCAAGTGTTTCAAGTCCATGTCACTTTCAGCAAGCAAGATTGCATCACCTTCATAACACAGGTGGTAATAAGGTTTTCTCTAGGCCTGATGCCATATTCCTTTCATATAAACCAGCTTCTCTGATTATTTGCTCATCATACAGCTTGGACAAATATGATGAGAGGGTACAACCTGTCACACACTTTTCTTGATTTGCAGTATTCCCTTGTTCTTTTTACACAACAACTTCTTGATCCGTATACAAGTTCCTCCTGAGCACTATGAAGTGTTCTGGAATTCCAGTTCTTTCCAAGGTTATATGTAGTTTATTAAGAATATTTAACTTTAATTAACATTTACAATGGCAAAAAAGTCCAAATTCTATAGAACTTATTGCTTTTTCTTTAGTAAAAGTTTTATTTTTGTATCTAAAAATCTCACATTCATACAGGCATACATACAAAAACTAATATAATGTCTAATATTTTATTTTAGAATATTTGGACTTTGCATTTTGTTTTAACATCTAAACACTTTTATATATAATTTTTCTTAATAGGAATAAATTCTGAATAAATTTTCTTTGTTTTACACTTTTTTGTACTTTTGATTGAATAGATTATCATTCGTCAAATTAATTTTTAAACAATCAAAGAACTTTCCCTTAGGGCTGGCCTTGAATTTGGACTTCTAGTCTCTAGATATTCAATAAAACATATGTCTATTCCACTAGCAAAGATAGGAATGGAAGGAAAGTTCCTCAAGACAATACAAGCTATATATGAAAAACCAACAGCCAAAATCGTAGTCATTGGAGAAAAGACTAACACAATAACACTGAAAAAGGGGACCACACAAGGATGCCCCTCGTCTCCACTCCTATTTAATATCGTGCTGGAGGTTTTAGCTAACAGCATAAGGCAAAGAAGTGACATCAAAGGTATTCATCTAGGGAAGGAAGAGGTGAAACTATCGTTATTTGCAGATGATATGATTTTATATATGAAAAATCCCAAAAGTTCCACAAGGGGAGTACTGGAAGCAATAGAGGAGTTTGGCAGAGAGGCAGGATACAAGATCAACAAACAGAAGTCCATCGGACTATTATACACATCAGATAAGACCACAGAAGAAGAGATCAAAAAGGTGGTACCCTTCACAATAGCCAAACACAAATTGAAATATCTAGGGATACACCTGACTGAAAAAACAAAAGATCTATATAGGGAAAACTATAGAACACTATTATAAGAAACCAAGAGCGACCTCAACAAATGGAAGAATATTCCACACTCTTGGATTGGGAGACTTAATATAGTTAAGATGTTAGTTCTGCCAAAAGCACTATATAAGTTTAATGCTATCCCGATACAATTACCATCATCTTTCTTCAAAGAAATGGAAAAACTAATTACCAACTTCATATGGAGAGGGAAGAAGCCCAGAATTAGCAGAGAACTCCTCAAGAAGAAGGACACCGTGGGAGGGCTTGCTTTACCTGACTTTGGCACATACTATGCAGCCACAGTTCTCAAAACTGCATGGCATTGGTACAATGACAGATACTCAGAAGAATGGAAAAGCACTGAAAACCCAGAAATAAAAGCATCAGCATACACACAGCTGATCTTTGACAAGGGCCCCAAAAATATCAAATGGGAAGCAGATGCCCTATTTAACAAGTGGTGCTGGAAAAATTGGATATCAACATGCAGAAAAATGAAGCAAGACCCTTATCACACTCCTTGCACAAGAATAAACTCAAGGTGGACCACAGACCTTGAATTAAACCCCAAACTATTAGGGCAATCAATGAGGGAATTGGGACCAACTTGAGAACTTTGGCACAGGGAATACACAGGCTATCAGAAATAGGGAAGGACACAAACACAGAGGAGGTACAAATTGACAAATGGGATATACTGAAGATAAAACACTTGTGTACAACCAAAGAATTCACCAAGAGAGTAATAAGAGAGTCCATAGACTGGGAAAACATCTTTAGCAATGACACATCAGACAAAGGCCTTATTACTAAAATTTACAATACTCTGCTAGCTTCCAAAAAGAAAAAAACCAATAGCCCACTTGAAAGGTGGGCAAAGGACTTGAACAGAAATTTTACAGGGACATAAATCCGAATGGCCAACAAACATATGAGAAAATGTTCCCGATCTTTAGCCATAAGAGAAATGCAAATTAAAACTACAATGAAGTACCACCTGACACCCTCAAAGGTAGCCCAATTCAAAAAAATCAGAAAGCAACAAGTGTTGGAGGGGCTGTGGGGAGACAGGAACTCTCATCCACTGCTGGTGGGACTGTAAGAATGTACAGCCACTATGGAAATCAATCTGGCGATACCTAAAACAGATGGAAATAGAGTTACCATATGGCCCAGCAATTCCCCTACTGGGCATATACCCAGAAGAGGCAAGGAACAAACCAAGACCAGACATCTGTGCTCCAATGTTCATCGCAGCACAGTTCACAATTGCAAGGAGTTGAAAGCAACCAAAATTTCCATCAATTGACGATTGGATTAAAAAACTGTGGTATATACATACAATGGAGTACTATGCATCACTAAAAAGCAGTGATGAACGTATGAGGCACATAGCGGCATGGGAAGAACTGGAGGAAATCATGCTAAGCGAGGTAAGTCAGGCACAAAAGGACAAGTACAACATGAGCCCGCTGAGGTAAGAACTAAATTTTTTTTTAAAAAAACAAAAGGGGTATAGGGGAAAAAGCTACTGTATACAAACATTTTAGGGGTGAAGACTGTGTAGTATGGAAGGGACCAGACCAAAACCAGGGATATACATAGTAGACAATATTGGAGGAGGGGGGGGAAAGGAAAACAAAAGGATGAATATAAGGAAGAAAAGGGGAGCAGGGGCATGGGGCATTAATCCACCCAAGAGGAGGGTATTGTTTATATCTCCACAGGGAAAGTGGGACCAGACTTCAACCCAGTGCCAAAAAGTGTGAATGCAATATCCCAGCGTGGAGAGGTCTGGGAGGCTGGCCCCAGCACCATAAATTAAGTGGATTTCTGCCCCTCCCCCGAAAAGAATTTGTTCCAAAGGACAACATTGACTCTGCAGCTCTGGGAGATGAACATATCTGATCAGAGCACACGGGAGCAGATGAAGGGGCAGGAGGAGAGAGTGGAGCACAGCCTGGCCCACCAGGCCATGAGGATGATGTTCCTGAGTAGAGCAGCCAGTCCACAGAGAGAACAACATGGCTGGCCCCACTATGAGAAATGATGCCAATCAGTGACTAAGGGTGATACAGGGGACTGCACCGGAGACACAGTGTGGGAATTGTACCTGACTTGATCCCAGCACACCGAAGCAAATCACTGGGGAGTGCAGCGG
Organism: Tenrec ecaudatus; assembly: GCF_050624435.1. Lineage (NCBI taxonomy): Eukaryota > Metazoa > Chordata > Mammalia > Afrosoricida > Tenrecidae > Tenrec > Tenrec ecaudatus. The sequence goes on along the minus strand of NC_134546.1, from coordinate 74,189,280 downwards.
AACAGCAAGGAAATGGAGTGGCAAGGTTCCCAGGGAATGCTGAAAGTGGATCTTGGGGCCAGGGCGGATGCCCCAACAGACTGGACTGGAAAACGCTCCTAAGGGCCAGCAACCAATCCCTGAACTAACTACCAGCTTTTCTCTTCAGAACTGTTTTGTTCTGTTCTTTGTCAGTGGTTTGTTTTTGTTGTTTTGTTGTCTGGTTGTATACTGTTGCTTTGTTTTCCTCTGTCTTGTTTTCGTGCATGTTAGTGACTCCACAGGTCTGTCTGAATAGGACAGGCTGGATGAACTATCTGGAGGAAAAACAACGGGACCGACAGTTCCGGGGGGCCTTGGGGTGGGGGGGGTAGGGGGGGTAAGGAAGTGGCGTTAGCAAACCCAGGGACAAGGGAAAAACATGGGACCCAAAATGGTAGAGAGGGGGGAGTGGCAGGCCTGGTGGGGAATGATTAAGGGTAAGGTTGCTTAAAGAAGAGGTATACTCTAGCCCAGTTGGCGACGAAGCATGGTAGTGGGGCAGGAGGAAAGTCAAGGTAGATGGAGGAAAGAGCTAGGAGTCAAAAGGCATTTATGGAGGTCTAGACAAAGACATGTACATGCAAATATATATAGGAGGATGGGGAAATAGATCTATTTGTCTATATTTATAGGTTAAGTATTAAGGTGGCGGAAGGACCTTGGGCCTCTACTCAAAAACTCCCTCAATGCATGAATACTTTCTTTTATTAAATTGGAACTCCATGATGCTCACTCTCCCGACACAACTGCTGGAGCCAAAGGCAGTGAACAAGTAAATGTGTTGAAGAAAGCTGATGGTGCCCAGCTATCAAAAGAGATAGTGACAGGGGTCTTGAAGGTTTGAAGATAAACAGGCGGCCATCTAGCTCAGAGGCAGCAAAGTCCACATGGAGGAACACACCAGCCTGTGTGATCGAGTGGTCCCAAAGGGATCAGTTACCAGGCATCAAAGAACAAAAAATCATATCATTGACTGCACACCTCCATGATAGGATCGCTGAAGACAGGTGGGTGCATAAGCAAATGTGGTGAAGAAAGCTGATGGTGCCCGACTATCAAAAGAGATAGTGTCTGGGGTCTTAAAGGCTTGAAGGTGAACAAGCGTCCATCTAGCTCAGAAGCAAAAAAGCCCACATGGAAGAAGCACACCGGCCAGTGTGATCACGAGGTGCCAAGGGACCAGGTATAAGGCATCATGCAAAAAAAAAAAAAGATATATGTGTGTGTGTGTATGTATGTGTATATGTATATATGTGTGTATATATGTATATATATACCATATTAAATGAAGGAGGAAGTGCAGAGTGGAGACCCAAGGCCCAAGTGTCGACCAATGGAGATCCCCTCATAGAGGGGTTTAGGAGAGGAGTTGGGTTAATTAGGGTGCGAGATAGTACCAATGAAGAACACAGCTTTCCCCAAGATCCTGGATGCTTCCTCCCCCCAACTACCATGATCCGAATTCTACCTTTCAGGGCTGGATAGGGCAGAGGCTGTACACTGGTACATATGAGGGCTGGAGACACAGGGAATCCAGGGTAGATGATACCTTCAGGACCAAGGGTGTGAGGGGCGATGTTGGGAGAGTGGAGGGTGAGTGGGTTGGAAAGAGGGAACTGATTACAAGGATCCACATGTGACCTCTTCCCTGGGAGAGGGACAACAGAGAAGGGGGGAGGGGAGATTCCGGATAGGGCAAGATATGACAAAATAACGATGTATAAATTACCAAGGGCACACGAGGGAGGGGGGAGAGGGGAGGGAGGGAAAAAAAAAAGATGACCTGATGTAAAGGGCTTAAATGGAAAGCAAATGCTTTGAGAATGATTGGGGCAGGGAATGTATGGATGTGCTTTATACAATTGATGTATGTATATGTATGGACTGTGATAAGAGTTGTATGAGCCCCTAATAAATTGTTTAAAAATTTAAAAAAAGAAACATATGTCTATTCTTAAACACTCTCGACTTCTGATATCAGGTTGCAATAACTTTCAGAAACATAGAATTTATTCAAAAATTCACTATATGAAAAAGTTAGTTCTCTAATTAAATGTCAAAATAAAAGTAAATAAATTTGTTTTACCTTCATCATAACAGGAACAGTTTAAAAAGTCATTCCAGTTTTAGGTCGTGAGGATATAATATTGTTAATAGACACCACTGTGTACAGTGAATAAACATACAATGAATCTGGTGAGAGCAAGGACCCAGTGGGGCGGCCTGACAACCCTAAATCCTCAGCCCACTGGACTCACAAATTTTCCACCATTGACAGGGCATAAGTTTACCACTTTCTGATCTCTTATTTTGTGGGTGATATTTGTATTTTACTTTTGTGACAAGTTTTCACCTTCATAAGATACCAACTTGTAGTGGTTTTACTGTCTTCCTGCCCTTTGTTAAGGGACATTCTCCTTGTTATAATTTAAGAGAAGATAGTCCCCGAAGGGAGGATGTTGGATTTCAACCAAGTGAACTTGTGGCTAGAAGCACAATACTTAGCTTTCACCATCACCACCCCTCTTTTTATCTCTGCCCCATGGGGCCTATTTATCTGGCTATCATGTTGGCACTTTCATACAAACTCCAGGTTTGTTCATATAAATCACTCGTATTTTCTACACTTTCAACTAACTAAGTTGAAACCAAGAAGTAAAATCGCAGATCACACTGCAGACTTTTGCAATACCAACCACTTCTATGCAAATACCTTTTACAGGGGTAGTTCAAACCTTTGGTTTGCAATCAATTAGGTGACAGTGAGAGTTTCTTTCTTACCATTAAGGAGACACTAGTACACTCCCTACAATTGTAAAAAGAGCTTCCACTGAACCAGTTTGAGAGCTGTGGGAACAAAACCAACTGAAGACCCCGCAGAAAGATCCACCTGTGCTCATCTCTGAAGCTGCTCCTGGATCCTGGGCCTGTGTTGTTTGTCCTGAGCGCCACCTGCTGGTCTGAACGATCCATGCAGTTCAGCCCCAGAGCGGTCCTGCAGGATAGTTTATGTGAGGGCCACACTGCCCTGTCTGTGTCCACCTGCACAGTAATACACAGATGTGTCCTCAGTGCTCACAGAGGTCAGGGGTAGGGAGAACTGTTTTCGGTCAGCGTCAAGGTCAAAATTACAGTGACTTATAGTAGGAGATCGCTGTACACCAGGGCCTCTCCCTGGGTGCTGCCTGACTCTAATCAATCCAAAATACCCTTCCCTGACACTGACCTCATGATAGGACCAGGATCTTCAAGAAAAATAAGGGGTGGGGGAGGAGGTAGACATTTCTTAACCAAGGTCGTCCTGGCTCAGGAGGATTCGGAGTCTCCTCCGGGGGGAGACCACTTTTAACCAGGAAACTATACCAAACAACCATTTTCCTGAGTGTAACTGACCGGCATAAGGTCTGGGATCCATGAGACTTTTGCTAATGCCACAGCGACACCACTCCACCAGGTGTTTATACAAAATTGTTTCCTGAATCAAGTTGAATGCAGGCAACTGAATCCAGTTAGAAAGCAACGATGATCTTTTGGAATACTAATTAGGAAGAAGTTCTAGTAATACTGGGAATGGTCTTGGTGAGGGGAAAAATAAGCTGAGGAATTTCTTTCCTATTATGACAATGCCCCTGCTCATTCTTCAAGGGAAGAAAGGGCTGAACTCTGAGGATTTAATGAAGAAACCTTATATCATCTGCTCTGTAGCCCTGCGGTTATTCAGAAGTCATAGAGTGAGTCACTCCAGAGAACCCCGATTCAGTAAGAGGCGTCATGGCCCCCACATGGGAAGATGTCTCCCTGTCGTGTCAGTGGCCTGTGTTCTTGTTCTCACTTTCTATGAGACAGCAGACTGTGTGTCCTCTGGTGCTGGACTGAGATGCCTCTGAGACTCCTGCTCTGCAGCTGCATCAGGCTAAGGGTTCTGCCCCTCTCAGGAAGGGATTTCTCTCACTGTGTCCCTTGCACAGTAATACATGGCCGTATCTGAGTCCTTCAGGCTTCTCCACTGCAGGGACATGGTGCTGATGGAGTTGTCTGTGCAGATGGTGACTTTTCCTTGGAAGGAGGGTTGTACCTGGTGTCAGAGTCACTGGGATGAATCATCCCTATCCATTTCAGGCCCATTTCAGGTGTCTGCCTAATCCAGCCAATCTAGCTTCCTGTAAAGCTGTACCCAGATGTCTTACAGGAGATCCTCAAAGACTCCCCAGGTCACTTCAGCTCTGCTACAGACTACACCAGCTGCACCTGAGCACAGACACCTGTGGAGGTAAGATTCAGAGATCAGAGATTTCCTACATACACACACACCCTCCATTCGTCTCAAACCCTGTGGCGATCCTGACCTGGGAGAAGAGCAAGGAGGAGAGCTAGGGGGGCAGACCCATCTTGCAAGGAGGATGGAAAGGAATCACACTGAAGTCCCCAGCTGGGTGATGAGGGTGCTTCCCTGTGGAGGTGACCTGTGGGTCTAAAATGGATGTCTTCCACTTTGCATATTTCTGCTCTGCCTTACCTTCCATGTCTGACTCCTCCAGCCTTATAACCCTGGAAACCCAAGGCAGGGGGAGGTGGGTGTCTTGAGACTGATGGGAGGGACAGGACCTGATCCTAGTAATATCCTGCAACACACACACACACACACACACACACACACACACACACACACACACACACACAGGCACTGTCCCCTCGATCATGGAGAGTACTGAACGGTGGCTCTCCACTCAGTGCATCTCTCAGTCCACACCCGGGAGGAGTAGTTTCAAACCCAGTGTGAATCTGCAGCTCAAGAAGCCTGGGTCCCACACAGATGGTACCTTGTTAATGTCTGTGGGGAAATATGCCCAAGACAGAAAGCACCTCTGTTTACTTAGTGAAGACTTTGAAGAATCCGATCTCCTGAATGGCCCCTTCTCTATAGACTCTCAGGTGTATCCTAGCGTCCAGGTCTGCCATGTGCTTCCTGCTGCCTGTGGAGAGAAAACAAAACTCAGGGAATGTAAGTTTTACCCAGAGTTGTCAGACAAACCTGTGCAGATTAAAGCTAAAGGTGAGTGTATCACTCTCTGAATACTCATGATCAACCTGGCCCTTGTCACCATCTCTCTGACAGTGTAGCTCTGTTCAGAAGTTAAAAGTCCACTATGGAGACTATTTCACCTCCATCAATTTCATAATCTGTCCTTAAACATTTCTCTGGTCTACTCTGATCTAAACTAAAGAAAACCATCAGTGTGTTAACTTTTTCTCTCTGAGGAGGAGGCCTTGGGGTTCAGGGAACACCAAGAACCGCTGACATAACAGCCCACAAAGACAATGTCCTACATCCGGATTTTAAAAGGTCTTGGGTAGAGTGGGATAAAAAGTGAAACAATACATCCACCCACACCGAAAAGAAAAATACAAAGACTAGGCTTCCTGGTTCGGTAGACTTGTGGAAGTCCTGAAACTACAGCTGTCAGCATCCCTTTAGGTGTGGGACCGAACTCACCCCTTTGAAAAACTTCCAGCCAAATAATTGACAAGCCTACCAGGGAGCAATAGTCCTGGGGAGATACAATTCCCTTAGAATGATCAAACGTCTGAGTTTAAAAGGGCATCATTTATTCAGGGAAAATTCAGAATGTTTGGAAAGAAAATGTATTTGTAACAGGAGTTTGTGTATTGTAGTCAATAAAATAAACAAAAGTGTATGAATTGTTGAATGAACACTAATCTTTTTGCTATACCTTCACACAATCCACAGAAAAAGTAAAGATAAAGCATCATTAGAATGCTTTTCCCTCAGGTCTCCTCTGGTGGGCAGAGGGAACCTCGGGTTGTGTCGTGTGCACTGGGATCTTCCAAGAAGCAAGCCAGGACCCAGAGAAGATGTCCTATGTCCATGCCTCGTTCCCTCCCTCTGTTCTTGGAGGTTGACAGTTATGCTAAAAACATCTAAATCTCGGTGCTCAGAGGCATGACGAGGACTAAAAACCATGACACAGGGGAAAATGGGGTAGGGAAGGCTCCAAATTCTGCTAGGAATCTTGTATCTTGCTCCCCATACACTGAGTCTTGAATGAGGGTCAGATGTCTATTTGGCCTGAGACCCTGTTCCATAGATCCAACCTTCCCTTCATGGTGGTTACAATCTGGTCTCACACAACTTCACTTACTTTATCTGCATCACCACATGACTCAAATATGTGATACATCCCTGTTGTGGGGACTCTTGAAGAATGAGTCATTGTTTTATAAAAGCCATGTACAACACCTTACTCCTGATGAAACACCACATGTTGTAGTTCGTGCATTTATTCTCCAATTTATGTCAGGACAGACAAGAGTGCTGTCTGGACACCATCTTCCTGGACTCAGCCAAAACCCTTGAACCTGAATATACAATGACACTGGAGTCTGTTTAACAAGTTTTTCTTTCTCTCTCTTATCCATCTATATATTTTTCCTATCTCTGCTATATATATCTATCATAAATATGTTAATTGGTCTACCAATATACTGAACTATCAATTTAGCTATCATTTATTTTCTCTATATATCCTGTCCATACCTTGTAGCTGACTTCTATCTGTATCTATCTATCTATCTATCTATCTATCTATCTATCTATCTATCTATCTATCTGTCTATCTATCTATCTATCTATCTATCTATCTATCTATCTATCTATTTTTCTGTTTCTATTTCCATCTATTTAATGCTTAACTTTATTTCTGAAATAAACCCCATCTTAATGGGAGCAAATATGTTTTTTTCTTTGTGGAGTAGGCTATATATTGGTCATTGACCCTAGTTTGCTAGACTAATTTATTTATTTAATTCTTGGTGTCCTTATGGATCTTCTATTTCAATGTTAAGTCCATAATTGAAAATATTGAATTGAAATACTCCACTATTTGGTTGCATTATGCTGTCATTTATTGTATTTAAAATATTAGCTAGAACTTATTTTATATATTTTGAAGAAATAATGTTATATTCTCACCACCTGTCTAGTAGCTCAGCATACTGTGGTGGCCTGTGTTTTGCTGGCATGCTTGGAAATATATCAGTGTAATGTGTATTGCCAGCAGGGCCACCGAAAGGGAGCAGAGTTCAGCAAAGATTCCAGGCTAGGAACAGGCAATACAGAAGGACCCCCCTTCTCTCTTCAGAGGAAGAAGCTGCTAAAACCTGATGCATAACTTTGAAGCCTTGATGGATACTGAAAGCTTACAGAAAGGAAGTAGGAAATTTTTGAAGCTACTGCCAGAGGATGGGCCCCTCAAATTCGAAGGCCCTAAAATGTGACTGAAGAGAGACTGATTTTTTGGAGGGGAGACGGACATAAGGATGTGATTTGGGTAAATCCTCTGGGAGTGGAGCCCTCAGCATCTTCATTTACTGATGGGGTACGACTCAAGGTAAAGAGAAACAGCTGAGAAAGTCTTCTAAGGACCAGAACTTGGATTTTGCATTCTACAAATTTAGGGAACTTCAAAGTTGTCAAAAATAAATGAGATGCATGAATATTGATTGGTCTCCTATGCATTAGTGAGCATAAATGGAATGACTGGTATTGGCCAATGTGAATAATAAAATCATAGGATTTACTATGCCGAGAACAGCACAGTCAAGAGAATGGCATGGCATTCATGGTCAGAAAGCATCTTCCTAATCTCATCATGAAACACAGTACTGTCTGTGATAGGATTATATCTGCCTTCAAGGAAATCCAATCAATACAACTATTATCAAACATGACTTGAACAATGCAAATGCTACCAAGTTTAACATATCAATAAGTAAAGTATAATACTAATAAATAAAAATTATATTTTAATTTGCTCCTCCCTCCCCACTTTTTGCTGTTGAGATTTCAATTCCATTATTATACATCCCACATGCAATAGGTTTGATTTTACATATTTCTTAAATTGTATTCCTATGTCATAAAAATAGAGAAATCCCTTGGGGGAAACAGCGAGATGGAGAAGTATCCCCAGACCACAACAGGAAACCAGCCCTGAAACGGTCCCTTTACACCTGCTCCTGAGTGTGTCCTGTGATCTGTGGGTCTTGAATGCCCGCTGCTGCCCAGCTCTCTCTCAGCAGGGAGTTTGTGTCTGGGATCACACTGACTTCCTCTCACGTTCTCACAGAGTAACAGAGGGTCTTGTCTTTTATTTTCTAACCTTCCATTTGCAGATGAACTGTGTTCTTGTCATTGTCTCTGGAGGTGACGAATCAGTCCTTCATAGAGTCTGCATTGTTCTTAGTGGTGTAATGGCAGAATTTACACAGAGAGATGAACAAAGGCTACATACTGAGATTTTTTTCCCCGCCTGTATTGAGGGGTGATTTAATGTCACAGGAAAGTAAGGCCAATCTCAGGAAGTAATTTTATTTGCCATTTCTTTCTTTCTTTTTTTTTTTTTTGGTCTGTCATTTCTAAGTGCATTACTGGCAAATAAAGGATTCAGCGAAATATTCGGAGTCACTGCCTCAGTGAGCACAGCGGCCATTTCCCCGGGTTTCCTGACGCTCTCGGGATGTGGGTTTCACAGCGTGTGCCTCACACAGGAATAGGTGGCAGCGTCCTCACACTTCAGGCTGATAATCTGTAGATGAGCTGTGCTGACTGAGGTATTCAAGGAGAAAACATAGCCCTGTGTGCCCAGTGTAGGTGTTGATCCAACCCTTCCATGGAAGGCGTTTTCTGGGTGCTTGTCAACCCCTATTCATACTGTAGCTGGCGAAGGTGTTTCCAGAAGTCTTACAGGACACCTTCACCAATCTCCAAATGTTCTCACCTACACCCCAGACTGCACTAACTGCATTTGGGCGTACACACCTGTCAGGAAGTAAACCAGAAGGTTCATGCACACCTGTGAGGAAGTAAACCAGAAGGTGAGGGCGCTGGAGCTGCCACAGTAGTCTCTCCATCCCCATATGTTATCTTACCTAAAACTGTCAATAGGAAAATGAAACTCCAGTTACTCCTTCATGAGTGCACTCTGTTATTGGTGGTTAGGAGCAACCTATACGGCAATGTCCTTGCTTAATGCTTCCTCAGGTAGATGGCTTCAACTTTCAACTCTATAGGGCACTTGGATGTGGATATAATTCACATTCATTAATATATTTCTGGTCTACATCAGTGAGAAATACTAGGAAGCCTATATGGTGCTGGAGCTGTGGTTCCCAACCTGTGGGTCAAGACCCCTTTGGGAGACAAATGACATTTTCACAGGTGTGGTTTAAGACTATCGGAAAACACGTATTTCCAATGTTTTTAGGAACCAAGACACAGCTCCTCCGTCTGTCTCCAGGCAGGACTGCCAATATGCAGATACACCCACATACCAGGACCCGGCGTGATGACATCTCACCAACCCCATTACATACACCCTGTACAAATACAGGTGTATAAGACAGGGTTGGAGCCATAATGTACTTATGTGGACCAACCACACATGTGTAGAGAGCAGTTTCTGTGTAGAGATTAGTTACTGTGTAGAAAGCAGCTGCTGTGTAAAAAGCAGCTACTCTGTTAAAAGCATCTCCTGTGTTGAAAGCAGCAATATTGAAGGTAAAATAACATTTAATGAATTACAATTACTGGGTAAATATAAAATCATCAACAACTACAAAAAATATATACATCTGTACCATGGGAGCTTAATCTAGATGCTGATCAGTCTTTTTATATTCAGCTGTGGTTGATGTGAATACTGCCCCCCCTTGTGATTGTAACAGGTATATAAAGAAAACAAGACAGAATCCTGAACCATAGGAAACTTTAATGAACTGTATTGATTGAACTATGCCATTTGTCATCTTTTGTATTATTAAAGCTATTGTTATATATTATTTTCATTCACAAACCATTACATGACAAAGGATTGTGTAGAGAAGAACGTTAAGAAAAGAAAATAGAGTGAGGATTTTTTACAGTATGGTTTTACTTTAATCATTGCAGCAGGAATTGAGAAACTGGAATATGGTGTTTATTGTGAAGTCCTATCAGCCAAATCCATGAAGCCAAACAAACTAAAATTCCATTTTAATAACAAGCATCGGAACCTTGCCAGCAAGGATACCAACTATTTTAGAAGCAAAGATGATAGACTCAAGAAAGCCAGACTTGAAATTGGTAGCAAGTACCACAAAGAAAAAGTAGCAGCTGTTGAATCTTCATATTTGGTGGCACAGAGAATAGTCAACATCATTGTTGAGGATTTACTGTTGCCAGTTGCCAAAGACATCATTGGTTCTGATCAGAGATGAATTTGTTATGAAATTGAGTGTAATTTCCTTATCTAACGACACTGTCCCCAGAAGAATAGCTGACATTTCTGTTGATATTCTTGATCAGGTAATCCAGGAAATTAAATCTGCTCCACTTCCAATATTTAGCATACAGCTTGATGAATCTACAGACATTGCAAACCGTTCACAGTTACTATTTTATGTGAGATATATGAATGACGACAACTTTAAAGATGAGTTTTTTTGTAAACCTCTTGAAACAACAACTACTGCACTTGAAGTACTTGATACATTTGGTTCTTTTCTGAAAGAATTTAAGATCTCTTGGGAAAAGGTTTGTGGTGTTTGCACAGATGGGTCACCAGTTATGCTAGTATGTCGATCTGGATTTCAACGTTTGGTACTGAATGAGTCAACAGAATTCATTGCAACTCACTGTATGATTCATTGGCAAATATTAGCAATGAAGATGCTGCCACAAGGGTTACAAGAAGTAATGAAAAGAGTCATGAGTTCTGTCAATTTTGTAAAGGCAAGCACCTTAAACAATCGACTATTTTCCCAGCTGTGCAACCAGTTTGATATGCCAAATAATGGTCTGATACTTCACACTGAAGTGAGATGGTAGTTGAGAGGAAGAGTTTTAAAACGTGTTTCTGAGCTTTGTGATGAACTCAAAGCATTTTTCAATCAGATAGCAAGACCGCAGTTCGAAGGACTTTTCAGTGATAAAAGTGAACTGCAGATATAGCTTACTTGGTTGATGTGTTTGTCATCATAATGAGTTAAATTGATCCCTGCAAGGACCAAGTGCAACATGTCTCGAATTGTCTGAGAAGATACAATCATTCCAAATGAAACTTCAGCTTTGGCAAAAAAAAAAAAAAAAAAGGTTGAAAATAAAATGTACGTATAGCCTACCTTATCTGCTTTCTTTGAGGAATATTACATTGACCCAGACAAAAAGATTCAGATGATAATTTCTGTAAAAGAACACTTACACATGCTTTCAGCTGTTCATGTGTTTGCTGACCCCCTTGAAGTCCCTTGCCTTAGTGTCCTGCATTCCTTTGGACTCTGATATGACAAGCCTATGCTTGTCACCCTGCACCAGCCACCTCAGGTCCCTGGATCTGAGTGGTGTGTCCACTGCACACTTAAGACCTGGATTCCTTTTCAGTCTGCTAGAGTTTCTAAGCTACCCTGACCTACCCGAAATTTTGCAGGCTGTGACATTGATAACTCTCAGCTCAGTGCCATGCAGCCTGCTCTGGGCCACTGTTCCATGCTCAGCACCTTGGTGTTGAGTGAAAACTCAGTCTCTATGGTTATCTTACAGTGCCTACTTTATCATACTTTGCCACTGTGCAAGTTCTCCCTTCTGGAGCTCCCTGTCCCTAGAGATTGCTACAAGGGCCATTGAGGTTCTCTGTGCCAGGATACTCTCGCAGAGGTACTTTAGGGGCTCAAGGTGACCCTGCAATTCTACAAGCCTTTCTGTCAAAGTTTTTCTCAGAGCAGTGCGAACAGACAGTGGGATACTATCATCATACATATAGACAGCTAATGCCATTGCCTTCTCAACTTTAACCTCTATTTACAAACCTCATTTTTAATACGTTCTCATTTCGAATGCATATGGGATTGTTTTAGATAAGGTTCATGAGGATGAGCCATCTCAGAATTGTTCTTTTGTGTATGACCATTGTGGTATCCACTGTGTCAATTCGCCACCGTGAGGGCCTTCATCCTTTGTGCTGTCACTCCTTCCTCTTTTTGTGCTTTGCCAAGCATGGTGTCCTTCTCATGGACTGGTCCCTCTTGACAATATGTACAAATGATATCTGACAAAATATTTCCATTCTTGTCTCTAATGATCACTCTGGCCATGGGTGGTAGCACATTAATATCTCAGGAGGGGTTATAGGCTATGGATAGTTACAAGCATTTGCCAATTTGATAAATAAATTACTGAATATGGAACTGATGGCTAAATATGAGAGTTTTAACGCAGGTACAGAACAGAGATAGAATTTAGCCAGGAATGTGAAGTTGAGAAAGATTTGATTGAGGCAGGGAAAGAATTCCCGGGAGGGAAGGGAGAGCAGAGAAAGGGACGGGGGCAGCTTGACCCCCCGGGCAGGTTCTGAGACCCAATGACTGAGGTCAGGGAAATCACACCTGGCAGTGAGGCAGTGGGACTTATATAGGGTCTGAGCCAAGGACATGTGCATTAAGTGGAAGGGAGGATTTAGTGCTGTAGCTGCAGGATTTGAGCCAGGATGGGGCCCGTGAGTAGTCTTGTTCTCAGAAAACTTGCTTCCTGGAACACAGGAGAAGAGGTTGTGTACTGCCCCAGGAGGTAAGCTTTGTGAAATGCTGGAAGCAGATGCTTTGAAATTCAGCCAGGTCATTTGTCTTCTTGAGAAGCTGGTACAAGTGGCTGCCTTGGTCAGGGCCCGGCCCAAACAAAATCCACACGCAATTCACAATAAAGAATTATTTCACAACTGAATTTTAAACATGTTTTTTTCTATTATCTGTTCTTCTGAGACAGACTCTCACTAGTTACAATCATACCATCCTTTTGACTGCTGAATGACCTGAATCCTTCACCCTCCCATCACAGAAAGTCTCACGAGTGATGGATTTTAAAATGTATTCTTATGTTCTGGAGATCAGAACATTGTAATTAATAATATTGTTGAATTTGATGTTGTAACCAGGATATTGCTATTTTTATTTTATTAACCAGGATTTGTCATCAATCTGTACCACATAGGACTCACTCCCCCATCCCTCTTACAAGCAATACCACCACTGCATCACAGTGCCTGATTGGTAAGGTCAATCTCAGTATAAGTCAAGTAAGTCAAGTGTCATCGAGTTTCAGGGAAGAAGTAGCCAACTAGAAAAGTTGGTCCCCAGACAAGACAAGGTTTTAACTCTGTGGCCTCTAAGAAATGCACAATTTGAAGAGAGCCCTTTGTTTGGCAGGAACATTCAGAAGAGTGCAAACCAGTCAGGTGTCATGACTTCATGTGTAGAGATACAGCAGAGCAGGGAGGGGGAAAGAGTTGTTTAATAGACAGGGCAACATAAGAGTAAGAGCCCCAAATAATATTTCAGACCCTGAACCAAAATACGCCAGTGTGAGACACAAAGGCACTCTGAATTAAATGAGGTCCATTCAGGTCCTGAAATTTTAGGAAGCACCAAAGACAGTTTTAACTATTCTTTACCTAAGGGACTCTGGCCCACCTGAAATTTGAGCATTTACAACCAAAGTCTGCCTCTCTATTTGTACTTTAGGTGTGACCCCTTGAAAACTGCAGGAATCTCAACCTTGAATTTATTACCCAACTCACAAATTGTTTGATTTTGGAGTCGTTTGCATATTATTGACCATGAACTGGGTAGCACAATCTTTAACATGCATTTTTTTTTAGTGCTGCCGAAGCGAGTACTGCATTTTTAAGATTCAATTCCCCTTAAGATTTCTTTCTCATTTATATCCACCAGGACAAGCATTTTCTCCAGTTTTACATTTTACACCACTCATTTGCTGAATGATTAAACTGTCTGTATACCTCAAAATTGATATTTACTTTATCAATGTGGAAATCCAAGCACAAGGTGGTGGTCACCTGCACTTTTCTGAGTCAGAATTTGCTGAGGAGAATAAGCAAATGCTGTGGGGGAAAAATACTCATGAGGTCCACTAAAATTCAGGATTTGAAGCAAATGATATGATAATTTTCAGTTGAAGATCTCTGAAGTCATTCAGTTTCCACATACAGACTGGTATGGCATTAAGTGAACCTGGTCATTCCAGCACCCACTCATAACATCTGTTGCTGCTGGTTGGCAGGACAAGTTAAGGATCACACTGTGATGTAGCTTCACACTAGGCCAGGTCACCTCCAACTCTGAAGGTGAATGCCATGATTGTCTAAGCTTCTATGACAGGGGTTAGTATGGTACTTCTCAAATGGAAATCTGTTGACATTATCCCTGTACACATAAATTTCATACTAATTATATTGCCCATATGCTGAATGAGCTCATAAATTCTCGCTGCACTCTGAAGCAGCAACACATTGATGTCTACATTCAGATGTTTTGGCCACTAAGTAATCCTAACATTCTGAAATGTGGAAATTATAGGATGTATGGCTCCAAGGAAAATAGAAATGTATTTGCTACAGTTTTGTACTGTTGTACAATAAAACTGTGTAGTACAGTAAATCTTTACAGTATAAAACTTTGTAGGTTAAAATAGCAGATAGTTATTTTTGTTTGGATATTATAACTGACATATAGCATGGGAAAAAAAGGTTTTCATCCCAGAACCCATGTAGTGCCTTTTTGAAAATCTTAGTGGATGGATGGTCACCCTTCTTCCAAGAAGGCATTTCCTTTTTTCAAAAAATCATTTCATTGGGGACTCATACAACTCTTATCCCAATCCACACATACATCAATTATGTAAAGCATATGTGTACATCCGTTGCCCTCATCATTCTCAAGACATTGCTCTCCACATAAGTCCCTGGCATCAACTACTCATTTTCCCCTTTCCCTCCCCGGTGCCCCCTCCCTCATGAACACTTGATAATTTATAAATGATTATTTTGCCATATCTTACAGTATGTGATGTGTCCACTCACCCACTTTCATGTTGTCCATTCCCCAGGGAGGAGGTTATATGTAGAACCCTGTAATTGGTTCCCCCTCTCCACCCTATCCTCCAGGTATCACCACTGGTCCTGAAGGGATCATTCACCCTGGATTTCCTGTCTTTCCAGTTCCTATCTGTACCAGTGTACATCCTCTGGTCTAGCCAGATTTGTAAGGTAGAATTGGGATCATCATAGTGGGAGGAGAGGAAGCATCTAGGAACTAGAGGAAAGTTGTCTGTTTCATAGTTGCTACACTGCACCCACATTGCCTCGTCTCCTCTCCTGAGATTTTTCCATAAGTGGAAGTCCAATTGCCTACAACTGGCTTTGGGTCTCCACTCCGCATTCCCCCATTATCCACAATTATATTATTTTTTGTTCTGTTGATGCCTGATACCTGATCTCTTCAACACCTAGTGATCGCACAAGCTGGTATGCTTCTTTCATGTGGGCTTTCATGCTTCTGAGCTGGATGGCCGCTTGTTTA
Organism: Tenrec ecaudatus; assembly: GCF_050624435.1. Taxonomy (NCBI): domain Eukaryota; kingdom Metazoa; phylum Chordata; class Mammalia; order Afrosoricida; family Tenrecidae; genus Tenrec; species Tenrec ecaudatus. The sequence continues at coordinate 74,173,833 of NC_134546.1, read as the reverse complement.
CGTTCAAGCCTTTAAAACTGCAGATGCTGTATCTTTTGATAGCCGGGCACCATCAGCTTCAAGAAAGCACTTTCATAGGTCTGGCAAGCTGCCCCTGGCTGGAACCCTGGAATGCATCTAGAGCTGAGGATCAAGCGTTTGTTCTAGCACCTCGATCTCAACTTTCCACTCAGCTTCCTACCAGCATGGTGCTTTGGTATCTCCAGAAAGCTAAAATAAAGTGAAATTTAATTTATATTAATTATTGAAATATATTTGTATTCACATTGAATAATTAAATTCAACTATTTAAATTAATATGCACCTATAAAATTCTCAAACGTGGATTTTTAAATGTTTGTGAGGGGTGGGGACAATTTGCAATCAAAACACAAGGCAAACAGTGGACAAGATGTTTGCTCAAGTGAAGCACCTCTCCTTACTCTACAGAAGGTAGCACAATGCTCCAAGCCCTCAAATGTGTCCTCTGAAAACCATCACTTGTTTAGTCCTGATTCCCAACCAGTGTCTGAGGATGTCAAGGGGATGAAGACAAGCTGGTTTTTGAGATACACAGGACAGCTCCGATGCACAACTATGGCTTGAGGACACTGTGGTGTGCTTGCTGGTTAATGATGGACTGAACTCACTGTATAGAAATCCCAGCCACCCTTTCCTCCCAAGACCCTTTCTGGGCACAGATTTGCATCATAGCTGAGGATCCCTCATCTTTGCCTTGTCCCCTCTGTGTGTATCTGACTCCATATGTGTCATTCTGCACTTTGGAAATGGGAGCCTGTTTCCTCCCCTTACAATGCAAAGTTTATAATTCAGTGGTTGATACAAACCCTGACATCGCGAGAAGCTCCAATGGAAGCTGTAAGATGAAGAGGAAGCCCCAGACACTAATAGGAAGCCAGTTCTTAACTCCCCTCCACACTGTCTGCCAGACTGAGTCCTGTGGCTCAGAGTCCTGAGCAATCTCTGAAGTCCATACCTGCCTTTAGGGAGGTTGGTGTACAGACTCTTACACATTCCCTTCTCCATGTCTCCATTACTGAACTAGATTGAGGCTGTCCATTTGAAGATAAAAAATATTCTTGGCTTTTCTCTGGTGACTGTCAATCAGGTATTCACAGTGTGTAGGTAGGATATGGAATAACTATTACTCACTTCAGGCCCTTCATGGAATTGGCTGATGTCATCCATGTCATCACTGCTGGGGATGGGTGCACAGGTTGCACAGGGGAATCTCAGAGGGGCCCTAGTCTGCCTCAAGTCTCTCAGAGCTTCCAGCTGTATTGGAGACATACAAACACAAAGACATCCTGATCAGGAAAACCATCACACATGGTTTCACTCTCTTGTTCAACACATTTTCTGTTCACTTTGAATATTGCCACAAGGGCATCTTAGGTCAGCAAAAATTCCACTGTGACTTATGTATAATCTTAGCTTTCCAGTGAATGGGGAGACCTGGACATCCTATGGGGTGTGTCCTCTCTCCTAGAGTTGAATACCTTTGATAGTCTGGTTTTCATCAGCAGAATAACGTGTCATTCTGTGTGTGATTTACTATAAAAGTAGCTGAGGGCAGAAATAGTGTCCTGGAGGAAGTAGCTGGCAACTAAATCTGTGGGAAAATATGATTTCTTATTATCACAGTTAACTGTAGTTAAGTCACACAAGAAACCAATAGAAAAAGAGGACACCATATGATTTCCCCCCTACCCCCCAGAATATAACCCCTCTCATCTAGAATATACAAATACCAAGATGTAGAAGTTAAAGACTCCAAAACAGGAAGTTAAGGTCACATGTGGTAAACTATAGCAACTGAGCGGGAAACAGATGAGGTAAAAACAGAAGAAGGTCGATCCTGGAAAGAGAGCAGAAATTTCTCCTGGGCCCATATTGTCCCTGAAGGAGAAACGTGGATGTTTGTAAGGCCCCACCTTAGACCTAGGTTCACAAGGTTTCCCTAAGAATGACAGCCAGAAGTTCAGTTAATCATCTCCAGCTTTAGCAGAGCTCCAGACAAAACTTACACTCATCAAATACAAGAGTGCTGGAATCCACCTGAGGGTGCTAAAAAGGTAAGTGCAGGGTTGTTTTCTCCCTTGTCAGACCAATGCCAAGAGAGAAAGAAAATCAACAGCACATCAGTAGAGGCTGGAAGACCTTGGCATCCAGAAAGTAGAGAACCTCAACAATGATAGCCCTGAATTGAACCTCTAATTCCATTCCCTCCTCTGATCTTGGTTTTACCGTTTGAAATCATGTGATCATACCTTGAAACTCATGAATTTAGAATAGCAATCATCTGTGCCTCCCGCGCTGGAGATGTTCAGTTTTAAGTTCAACACAGTAGTTTGGTTCCTTTGAGAACACCATTTCAGGAGACTCTATGAAACTGAAGTAACCCTGGGACGCTGCTGAATGTCAGAAGCCCTTTGCCATTTCCCAATTCCTGCTATATGACAAGTGTCCAAATTTGAGTGGAGACTCCTCTGCAGGTGTTTTTTGTTTTGTTTTTGCTTCATTGTTTTGTGTGCATGTGTAATTGTCTAGTTTCACTCATATCTATGTCCTAATGTGCTTTGTGGTCTCTCTATAGCATGTATAGCATGTATAGCATTCTATTTTGTGCATGTATCAACGTTTCTATATTTTGAATAAGTGATTGTCATGAAACCTTACAAAGTAATGGAAGAATATACTGAAATTTTCAGCCAATAATGTTGGCACTTAATAGTGACCTTTTTCCAGTCTCCCATTTCCCCTGAGTCTGATTGGAAAGTATTTATCTGAGCTTCATGAGAACTCTGATGCCGGGATACCTGACAGAGTCATTTCCTGTCCTTAAGGGACAGACTGTTGCTGTAAGACAGACTATATTCTCTCGTTACAATATACTATTTAAATTCACAGATACCAGAAGTAGGCACAGAATTAATATTCTTAAATTAGAGAGAGATTCCCTAGGGAAACAGATTTAGCAGAATCCGCAGATCCCCACAGGAAACCAGCCTTGAAGCTCCAGCTGCACATGCTCCTGGGTCTGAGTCCTGTGCTCTGTGGGTCCTGAGCGCCCCCTGGAGACCACTGTCCTCTGTGCAGGGAAAATTTGTGTATGGCCTCTCACTGATTTGCGCCCATTGGGTGTCTCTTGCACAGTAATATATGGACGTGTCCTTAGCTTTCAGGCTGTCCATTTGAAAATAGAGTGTGTTCTTGGAGTTGTCTCTGGGGGTGGTGCATTTGACCCTTCCACCACTATTTATACCCGAGACCCACTGCAGGCCCTTTCCTTGAGTCTGGCGGACCCAATTCATGCCATCATTATTGATGTTGAATCCAGAGGTTACACAGGAGATTTTCAGAGACCTCCCAGGCTTTCTCATATCGCCCCCAGACTCCACCAGCTGCACCTAACACTGACCACCTGCAAACAGAGAGGCACTGTGCTTAGATGACCCACATACAAACTAAATCACTCACCATCTCTCTCTCTCTCTCACACACACACACTCACACACACACACAGAGCATGGTACACCACAATTACCATGTGAAGTAGCCAAAATGAAAGCCAAAATTGCTGCAAAATTCATGATGTGTCCTCTGGATGAGCTCCTGGCACGAAATGGTAACAGCAGAGACCCGGAGACTAGACTGTCCTCTGAGATCTCAAACATCAAGGGGCTGTGGCTGGTTTATCAGCAGGCAGATAGCTGCATTTGCATCTTCCCTGATATTTAGAAGCGGATGAGTGGAGATTATGGGCACCTGTTCTCCCTCAGACTCAGAGAAACACAAGCACTCTCATAGGAAAACAGAGCTCTTACACAGGCTCTGTACCAAGTATTGCTTTACTTGTTATGCATTATTAATTTTTAAGAAAGTAACTTTCAAGTTATAAGCTGTATATGGCATGCATAACAGCCTTTGCCATCTGAGAGGTCACAATGCACCCCCTCTCGTTCCCCTCAACCGCTGGATAGGCATGATGACAGTGAGTAGCTCTATGTTCCGTTTCTTATGTGGGGACATTATTAGATTCTTTTTCTCCTTTCACTGTCCATAAAATCTGGGGAATGGGGTCTCTTCTCTGATTTCCGATCTGGGAGATTCTAGCCGCCTTTCTTTTATCATGAGCATTAAAACTGGGTATTTATCACTTTAATTCATTTTCTCTGTTTTTGTTTAATTGGGTTATTTGCTGTGCGCCTTCTGTTTTGTTAGGTGAGTTTTTATATTTATTAGTTCCTACCCATCCATGCCTGCCCTGCTAACCTGAGTTCTCTCTCTGATTCTCTCCCACATGAGTGGACAGCTGTGCCCTCAGTGTGATTGAGCTCAGATGCAGGATAACTGATTTGTGGGTATTCTTCTGGAGTTCAAGTACCAGTTCCATAGGGATGGGAGGCTGTTTTCTGCTACTAAATTATATCGCTCACAACTACTCCAACCTCTTCTGCAGGTTTTGGCAGATCCAGCTGGCATTCAGCAGTCACCAGAGATAGCAAAGTTTACGTTGAGAATCTGAAGGATTCATCAATCCTAGGCCCAAATCTTGGACAACTAGGAAGAGCGAAAATAATTACTGATGACAAGTAATGGAAACCTTATTATGTCAACCCATTTTGGGAATCAGGACACTACCACAGAGAAGTAACCACTTGGCAGAAGAATCTCCACAGGTAATTCATGACTACGGACAAGGTCTGTGGATCCTAGAGGACCCTGTCCATGACGTAATGTTTTTCACTAGGTTTGAGATTTTACCTGGAAATTGATGAGATGTTCTGCATTTTGGAAGCCCCAAGAATGAAGTAGAGACAATCTAATTCTTCTCAGAAACTGAGAAGAGAAAGTCTGAGCCCCATCATCTTCTTTGTGATAACACCAATCCCAACCTCACTGTCATTAAGGTGATTCCGAATCACAGTGACTCTATAAGACAGAGTATATTTTCACGTTGAAAAACACACTCAGCCAAACGAAGTGTGTAACATGTTAGCGACACCACTCTAGCTGAGAAAATAGACAGGAGTAGCATGAAAGTGAAAGGATCTGCTTTACTTGAATCAGGCAAGAACTAAGCCAGACCATTCCTCAAGGAAAGCTCCTGGGGAATAAAAAGGTGGGAGTGATTTACAGATTTAGCCTAGGAAACAAGTAAATGGGGTGTTCCAACATGCTGTGGCACCATCTCATAACCTAAGGGGAGTTTCCTTGGTCAAGCTGTGGAGTTTACATTGCCACATAAAGTTAAGCATGTGGGGCATGGCCTCAAACAGAATGTCCAATGTTCATAATAGTTCTTACACTGTAGTAAGATTCTCCTTAGTTATTATAATCACAAAAAATATAATCTTGGAACACAAATTAGTTATTGAAGATAACTTTTTCAATCCCTTGGTGTGTACTAAATTTTGCTCAAATAAATGGTAAGTTTATTAATATTTATTTTTTGTTTTATTTCTTTTTAGGAACTTGATAGTGATTGGTATACATCGATGGTCATGAAATGTACATATTACATTTACTTTTCTATTCTTCCTTTCAAAGACAAGCAAGAGCTTTAGGTAAAAAACAAAGACTTTATTGAAGGAAGAAAACAATCTAGGAATAGACAATAATAATTATAAAGAATCACAAAGTCCCACAATGAAAGACAATTTTCAGAGTTTAAATGCAGAAGGATTCTGCAACATAATAGAAAATTTCAATCCTTTGAGCTTTACTGCACTTGGTTCAAACAGACAAGAAAATATCAAGGCCACTTATAAAGACTGAGTCACGTAACACTTTTTTTGTTTTGCTTTGACTTGAGCTATTGGGAGAGAGAGTGAATGCCCTTCCTGGCAGCTTGTTGTGAGAGGCGCTGGAAGGAAGTTGGGTGTCTGGAATCTTCATGAAGTATGCTGACTTTTTAAAGTAAGTTAAAAAAAACAGTAATCATAAACAACAACAGAATTGGAATCTGGCCCCCATCGTTTGGTCTTCTTTACATTGAATCCTAATACATAATGACCTCTGCAATCCTTGCTCATAATCAGCAAGTGTTTCAAGTCCTCACTTTCAGCAAGCAAGATTGTGTTATCCTCATATCACAGGTTGTTAATAAGCCTTTCTCCAGGCCCAATGCCATATTTGTCTTCATACCAGGAACTGACTGGTATAAGGTCTGGGATCCATGAGCAGTTTGTTAATGCCACAGCACCACTGCTCCACCAGAAAGTTTTACAAAGCTGTTTCTTGAATCAAGTTGAATGCAGGCAACTGAATCAAGTTAGAAAGCAAGCAAAGATCATGACTACTTCTTAGAAAGAAATTCTAGTAACATTGGGAATGGTCTTGTTGAGGAAAAGGCCAGGACATTTGAGCTGATTTTTTTTTCCTATATGACAACGCACCTGCTCATTCTTCAAGAGCATCAAGGGCTGAACTCTGAGAATTTCATGAAGAAACCTTACGTCATATGCTCTATAGTGCTGCGGTTAATCAGAAGTTACACAGTGGACCACTCCAGAGAAACGCTTACTGGTAAGATACAGCAATGCTCCCATGTGTGGAGATGTCTCCCTGTCGTGTCAATGGACTGTGTTTCACGCTCTAGGAGACAGCAGACACTCTGTTCTCTGGTGCTGAGTTGAGAGATGCTCTGAGACTCCTATTCTGCAGCTGCATCAGGCTGAGGGTTTCTGCCCCTCTCAGGAAAGAGTTTCTCTCACTGTGTCTCTTGCACAGTAATACATGGCCGTGTCTGAATCCTTCAGGCTGGTCCACAGCAGGCACATGGTGCTGATGGAGTTGTCTGTGGAGATGGTGATTTTCCTTGGAAGGATGGGATATACCTGGTTTTAGAGGCACTAGGATAAACCATTCCTATCCATTCCAAGCCCTTTCCAGGTGTCTCCCTAATCCAGCCGATACAGCTTCCAGTAAAGCTGTACCCAGATGTCTTACAGGAGATCCTCAAAGACTCCCCAGGTGTCTTCACCTCTGCACCAGCTGCACCTGAGCACACACACCTGTGGAGATAGGATTCAGAGATTCCCTCTTCTCTCTCACACACACACACACACACACACACACACACACACACACAACTCCATTCATCTCAAACCCTGTGGTGATCCTGTCCTAGGAGAAGAGCAATGAGGAGAGCTTGGGTGGAAGACCCCATGTTAGAAGGAGGATGGAAAGGAATCACGCTGTGGTCCCCAGATGGGTGATGATGGAACTTCCCCTGTGGAGGTAGCCTGTGGGTCTAAAATGGATGTCTTCCATTTTGCATATTTCTGTCCTGCCCTCCATGTCAGACTCCTCCAGCCTTATAACCCTGAAAACACAAGGCAAGGGGAGGTGTGGGTCTTAGGACTGCTGAGAGGGAAGAACTGGACCCTAATAACATTCCACAACACACACACACACACACACACACACACAGGTGCACAGAGAGAGACAGAGAGGGAGAGGGAGAGGGAGAGGGAGAGGGAGAGGGAGGGGAGGGAGGGAGGGAGAGAGAGAGAGAGAGAGAGAGAGAGAGAGAGAGAGAGAGAGAGAGAGAGAAGACTGGCACTAACACCTCCCCCACGGAGAGTTTTGCACTGTGACTCTCCACTCAGTGCATCTCTCAATCTACACCGGGGAGGAGTGGTTTCAAACCCAGTGTGAATCTGCAGCCCAAGGAGCCTGGGCCCTCACGTCCCTCCTTACTGTCTGTGGGGAATGATGTCCAGCATAAAAAGTGACCCTGTATTCTTAGTGAATACTTTGGAGAATCTGATAGCCTGAATGGCCCCTTCTGAATAGACCTCTCAGGTGTCTCCCAGTGCCCAGACTGCCCTGTGCTTCCTGCTGACTGAGGAGAGAAAACAAATCTCAGGGACTGTCAGCTTTACTCAGAGTGTCAGACAAATCTGTGCAGATTAAAGACAAAAACGAGTGTGTCACTCTCTGAATACTCATGGCCAACCTGGCCCTTGTCACCGTCTCTCTGACAGTGTAGCTCTGTTCAGAAGAGAAGTTAAAAGTCCAACAGGGAGAATATTTCACCTTCATCAGTTTCATAATCTGTCCTAAACATTTCTCTGATCTACTCTGATCTAAACGAAAGAAAACAATCAGTGGGTTAACTTTTCTCTCTCTGAGGAGGAGGCCTTGGGTTTCAGGGAACACCAATAACTGCTGACATAATAGCCCACAAAGACAATGTTCTGCATCTGGGTTTTGAGGGTATTGACTGGAGACTTTAAACCACATGAAGTGCAGCTAATTTTCTCTCCCTTTCCAGAGTGATGATCACTGAAGACACATGGAAACCATTATTAGTCCAATGCTGTAATGAATCATGGACATGAGTATCCTGAATTCTAAGACCAAAAGCAATAGATGGTGCCTTGCTATCAGTACCCACTTGTTTGGAAAAGATAGCATTAGAATTCTTGGGTAGAGTGGGATAAAAAGTGAAACAATACACACACACACACACACACACACAAAGAGAATAAAAATACAAAGACTAGGCTTCCTGGTTGGGTACACTTGTGGAAGTCTTGAGACTATGGCTGTCAGCCTCCCTTCAGTTCTGTGACCGAACTCACCCCTTGGAAAAAATTTCCAGCCAAATAATTTACAAGCCTACAAGGGAGCAATAGTCCTGGGGAGATACAATTACCTTAGAATGATCAAACTTCTGTGATTAAAAGGGCATCACTTATCCAGGGAAAAATTCAGAATGTTTGACAAGAAAAGGTAATTGTAACAGGAGTCTGTGTGTATTGTAGTCAGTGAAATGAAACAATAGTGTACGAATTGTTGAATGAACACTAATCTCTTCAGTATTCCTTCACGCAAGCCACAAGGAAAAGTAAAGAGAAAATAACATTAGAACACTTTCCGTTCAGGTCTCTTCTGGTGGGCAGAGGGCACCTTGGGTTGTGGTGTGTACCCTTGTGGTCTCCAAAGCAACAAGCCAGGACCCAGAGAATATGTCCTACTTCCATGCCTCGTTCCCCTCCCTCTGTTCTCTGCGGTTGACAGTCTTCTAAAAACATCTAAATCTTGGTTCTCAGAGGCAGGACGAGGACTTAAAAACCATGACACAGGGGAAAATGGGGTAGGGAAGGCCCCCAAATTCAGCTAGGAAACCTGCATCTACCTCCCCATGCACTGAGTCTTGAATGAGGGTCATGTGACTATTTGGTCTGAGACCCTGTGCCATAGATCCCAAGTTTCCCTTCATGGTGCTTACAATCTGGTCTCACATAGCTTCCCTGACCTACTTTTATCTGCATCACCACACGCATCAAATAAGTGCTATATTCCTTTTGTGGGGACTCAGGTACTTGAGTTAATCTATTGAGGAGTGAGTCATTGTTTTATAACATCCATGTACAACACCTTACTCTTGATGAAACACCCCACGTAGTTCATGCATTTAGTCTCCAGTTTATCTCAGGACAGACAAGAGTACTGTCTGAACACCATCTGCATGGACTCAACCCAAACCCTGAACCTGAATACACAATTACACTGGAGTCTATTGAACAAGGTTCTTTTTCTCTTTCTCATCCATCTATATATTTTCTGATCTCTGCTGTATATCTATCATAAATCTATTAATTGGTTTACAAATCTACTGAACTATCGATTTAGCTATCATCTATTTTCTGTCTATACTGTTGATATCTTCTATCTGTCATCTATATCTATCTATCTATCTATCTATCTATCTATCTATCTATCTATCTATCTGTCTATCTATATTTCTATTTATATTTCCACCTATCTCATGCTTAACTTTATTTCTGAAATAAACCCCAGTTTAATGGGAGCAAATATGTTTGGTTCTTGGTGGAGTATGTTATATATTGGTTATTAATTTTAGTTTGCTAGACTCGTTTATTAGTTTACTTATTTGATTCTTGATGTCTTATGGATCTTCTATTTCAATGTTAAGTTGATAATAGAAAATGTTGAACTAAATATTCCACTATTTGGTTGCGCTATGCTGTTACTTATTTGTTGCATCTAAAATATTAGCCAGAACTTGCTTAATATATTTTAAAGAAATGCTGTTATATTCTCACCATCTGTCTGTTAGTTCATGATACTGTCATGGCTTGTGTTTTGTCGAGATGCTGGAAGATATATCAGTGTTATATCTAATGCCAGCAGGGTCACCCAAAGGGAGCAGATTTCAGCAAAGCTTCCAGACTAAGAATAGACAATGCAGAAGGACCCCTCTCCCCTCTTCAGAGGAAGATGCTGCTAAAACCTTATGCTTAACTTTGAAGTATTGTCGGATATTGAAAGCTTAAGCCAAGGAAGTAGGAAATTGTTGAAGCTACTGCCAGAGGATGGGCCCCTCAGTTTCGAGGGCCCTAAAATGTGACTGAAGAGGAGCTGGTTTCTTGGAGGGGAGTCGGCCATTAGGATGTGATTTGGGTAAAGCCTCTGGGAGTGGAACTGTCAGGATCTTACTTTGCTGATGGGGCATGACTTAATGTAAAGCAAAACAGCTACAAAAGTCTTCTAAAACCAGAACTTGTAAGTAGCACACTATGAATTTAGGGAAATTGGAAGTGGTCAATAATTAAATGGGGTGCATGAATATTGATTGCTAACCTAGGCATTAGTGAGCATAAATGGACTGACTGGTATGGGCCAATTTGATCAGAAAAACATAGGATTTACTATGTTGGGAAAATCACAGTCAGAAAGGATCTTGCTAAACCCATCATGAAATACAATACTGTCTGTGATAGGATTATATCTACCTTCAAGGAAATCCAATCAATACAACTATTATCAAGCATTACTTGAACAAGACAATTGCTGCCAAGTTTAGCATACCAATAAGTAAGGTATAACCCTAATAAATAAAAATTGTCTTTTTTATTTGCTCCTTCCTCCCACTTTTTTATTGAGATTTCAATTCAATTATTATAGATCCTACATGCAATAGGTCTGATTTTAAATATTTCTTATGCATTAACATTGTATTCCTATGTCATAAAAATAGAGAAAACCCTTGGGGAAAACGTGAGATGGAGAAGCATCCCCAGTCCACAACAGGAACCAGCCCTGAAACTGTCCCTCTGCACCTGCCCCTGAGTGTGTCCTGTGATGTGTGGGTCCTGAGCGCCCCCTGCTGCCCAGCACTCTCCCAGCAGGGCGTTTGTCTGGGATCACACTGATTTCTTCTCATGTTCTCACAGAGTAACAGAGGGTCTTTTCTTCCATTTTCTAACCGTCCATTTGCAGATGAACTGCGCTCTTGTTATTGTCTCTGGAGATGGTGAATCAGCCCTTCACAGAGTCTGCATTGTTCTAGTGCTGCAATGGCAGTATTTACACGGAGAGCTGAACAAAGGCTACATACCAAGGTATTGTTTATCCTCCTCCTCATTTCACAGGAAGTTATGCTAATTTCAGGAAGTAATTTTCTTTGTTTTTCATCTCGAAATGCATACCTAGTAAATGAAGGATTCAGAGAAATATTCAGAGTCCCTGCCTCCGTGGGCACAACTGCCATTCCCCCAGGTTTCCTGCCACTCGTGGTATGTGAGTTTCACAGCGTGTGTCTCACACAGGATTAGGGGCAGTGTCCTCAGACTTCTGGCTGACAATCTGTAGATACGCTGCGCTGACTGAGGGATCCAAGGAGAAGGCATATCCCCGTGTGAAGCCCTGGACACAGGCTGATTTCCCAGCGTGGGTGTTGATCCAGCCCATCCACAGAAGGCCTTTTCCTGGTGCTTGTCAAACCCTATTCAAACTGTAGCTGGTGAAGGTGTTTCCAGAAGTCCTGCAGGACACCTGCACCAATTTCCCAGCTTTTTCATCTTGATGGCAGACTGCACTAACTGCATCTGGGCATGCACATACGTGAGGACATAAACCAGAAGGTGAGGGCTCTGAAGCTGCCACAGTGTTCTTTCCATCCCATGTGCTGTCTTATCCATGGATACTGTCAATAGGAAAATGAAGCTCCACAGTCACTCCTTCATGAGTTCACTTTGTTGTCAGTGGTTTAGATGCAACCTATATGGCAATATCCTTGCTTGATGCTGTGACAGGGGAGATGGATTCAGCCTTCAACTCTACAGAACACTTGTATGTGTATATATTTTACATTCATGAATGTATTTCTGGTCTATATCAGGTCTAAATAATCGGAAGCTTCAATAACTCTAGAGCAGTTCCTCGTGTTGTGGTGAACTCCAAACCATAAAATTATTTTTCATTGCTACTTCATAACTGTAATTTTGCTACTTTTATGAATCAGGTGACCCCTGTGAAAGGGTTTTTCGAACCCCAAAGGGGTCGTGACCCACAGGTTGAGAACCGCTGCTCTAGAGCAGCACAGGTAGTGATAGCTGAGCTGTTCATCTCAAGTGCATTCTGGAATCCTGATGGCTGATAGTGGGAATATCTCACCAAGTGAGCTCACAGCTGGTCATACTGGTACAGACGTATCCACTTACACACGTCTCCTATCATTTCACTCATCTCGTAGGGGAGATGTGACAAAATCAACTACTCAAACACTAACGTTGAACATTCAAGGGGGTTGTGTTAGGTGAATTTGATTAGGAAAACAAATCTAAGGAATATTATCTTTATTGTCATAAGTCTGATATTATTCTATAAATAAATTCAATTAGTTTGCAACATATATATTTAAGATACTTTAAAAGGACTAAGTAAAGTTGCAAATTTTAATTAAAAACATAATATCCACACTGTGAAAGAAAAATTAGAGCAAAATTCCATACTATCAGGTTATATCGCTACAAAATTGGCAAAATTTGAAGAGTATAGTACACATTTTTATAAAAATACTTCCTTGTCTGGATGGTCCTAAAACAATTCAATGGCTAAGAGCTCATGAGACACCACTAACCTTTGGATGTTCTTCACTTAAAGTCCAGGGCACTGGTTTCCAGGTTTCGGCTAGAAGAACCTGGGAACCAAGAAGAAGGGGTGATAAAATGTCGATCAGATTTTCTTGACTTTGGGCCATGTGGCACCCCTTGGACTAGTCCCTCTATAATATCTATCCACATGGAGATTACCACAATTCTGCCTGTGTACCCACGTTGGGTCTTCTCTGAACATCTGCAACTCCATTTCCACTGTGGACCCCTGCGCTGTCTCTCTTGGCCTGTTTCATCCTCCTCTGAGTGAGGCATGAGCTCCTTATTCTGCAATGTGAGTCATGAATGCACTGGTGCTGGGAGTCCCTGCGTGCGCACCTCAGAGAACTGACATGGACTGACATATCAAAATTCCACCTAAAATCTAGAGAGAGGGACATTCAGAGAGGCACAGCAGTAATCTGCTTACCTGGATCAGAAACCACTGAAACCATGTATTTAAAATATATATATGAAAACTAAATATATGTATGTAAATTAAAATGTGATAAATTTCTAGAGGTTGAGTACTGATTACTGAGACTGTGAGAAACCATTGGGGCCGGTCATTAGTGGAGCCCATGTTCTTACTGTAAAACCCGTCCAGGTTCTCCAGTGAGCATTCAAAACAAGTCCTCGTGTTTCTGGCACTGGAGAGGAAGACCATTCTCAACTTGAAAGATTTCTCACTAGAGGAAGGTCATTTTTATTAACTTTTCAAAGCTGGGGGTGAACTATGTCCCCTATCAATCACACAGTCCACATCTTACCCATGACACCTAAGTGAGGGGAGAGGCATAGTCAACAGGGATAAAGAGCTAAAAGCAAAGAATGTGGATACTGCCGTGAAGGAAAGGAAAACCGACCAGGGAAGATAAAAACTATGGAACAGGCATGAAGGGAAGGTCAGAGCCCCACTACGAAGGTCCTATAACAGATCCAGGCTCAATCAGATGATTACACAGAACATTCCCATTCTCTCACTTGATCACTATCGAGATTCCCAGCATAACAATTGTGGATCACAATTTAGAAAGGGAATAATCTGCTCCTCTGAGGAGTAGAAAAAAGATGTATACTGAACATTAACATTTTCTAACTCTTGCCAGGTTAGGATAAATCCTCACAAGACTCAGCTCTAAGAACAAGGAAAAACATGTTTCCACCGTGCAGAAATAGTAAATAATAACATTAAATTCTCATTTTTCTGAATACATCAATCTCATTTGATCATGACCTTTCTGTGCAGTTAGTTTTTAGTCTGTGTAGCACATTGTGACATCTCAAATTTAATTCGTTAGCATTTTTGAAAGTTTTCATGATTCTTTTTATATTGAAAAACTGAACAGAGTGATTTTTCAGTCACACAACCAATCAACATTCTTTAACAAATTGCTGTAGATTGTCCAACTGAAGTGAGCAGGACGCATGGTTGTGGAAATGGAGTGCCGAATGAAACAGAGTCCTTTTTCATATTAGAGGAGGCCATTGGATAAAACGCTCTGCAGAGCACATTGAAATCTGCAAAGAATGAGTGAGAAGACTAAAGATATGATCATATTCTAATAGAGTAAAGCAGGTGCGGCAGTGAGTAAAGCAAACATAAATAGAAATTAATTAATTTCAAAAACATAGTGAAAGTAATGCCTGAAGAAAGATGCGTCAGTAAAATCTGTCAAGTTTTCAAAACAAAGTGAAAGTTATTTATGATACATAAGTAGTATCATAAAGAGCAAATTTGTCATTAATTTGTTGACTTAGTCAATAAACAGCTAAGATTAGAATTCAGAATACTGAGCATCAGAAAAATGAGACGAGGTTAATATTATTTTGGAAGAATCCAGACTACATCATACTTGATAATGAGACGTTTCCTTGCTCCTGGACCCAACTCCGGCAGGCATATCTAAGTCAGTCTCTCTAGACCTAAGTTGTGAATTACTTACGTTTGGTTTATAGTCTATTCTGCATAAAGTGTGAATTAAGTCACTGCTAACATTAATTCAGAACTCTTCTTGTTAGTTAGCTGCCAATGGCATAGTCAACTGTACTTTCAAAACTGGAGGAGACAGTAACTTTAATATATACCGTGACAAATTATTTTTGTGAATGTATTGATCATTTTTTCTCCAGGTCACTCTTTACTACAGACTTGAACTGAACCCATATGTTTCCGTAGACTGTAATCTTTGTGGATACAGCTTGTCAGTTTTCGTGTGCACAGGGACCTGATTGTGGGTGTTAATGGCTCACCTCTCAAATAGCATCTGTGAGCTTGCATCACGGGGATTGCTATGTCATAACCTAAAAATATAGGGAGAAACTCAACTTAAAAAATATTTAATGATCGTTTAAAAATTTTGGATTGACTGTAAGCAAATGTTTTCCCATCTCAATCCCATCACACTCCTAACCTGGGCTGAGAAACTTTAACCTTATTTCTGAGCTATAAGCAGGAATAAAGGAGCATGCTTTTGGTAACTTTCCTAAAAATGACTTCATTATTTTCATCGTCGTGCACTCATACACTTGTCTTACATTTATATTGATGCTAAAGCAAAATGAGCCATGTAATAGATTTCAACAGATAAAGAGTGGTGTGTCTATCACAGTGTTAATTATGAAAGTGTTTGTTAAGAGGAATATGTTCGCTTTCTGTAGAAAACACAGAATAGTCCATCCTAGATTGAAGATTGTACAAAAATAAAATTACTTGTGGTATGTTCTTAGTAAAAACCCAACATTCATGATAAAATGTACAATAAATATAAGATGTTAAATGACACAGAGCTTTAATGTCTCCAGTGCATGTAATAAATTCCCAGAAGAGGATAGAAGCATTGATCTTAAACAGGATTGGAAGTTATCTCTTTAGGGAGAGAAATCTCTCTAGGGTGAGAAATACCCAAGTCAATATAACCAATAGAAGAATTATAATCCAACCATCTATGTGTATTCTAAGAGGAAAAAATAAGACCAGGTTATCTTCAAAAACATCTATCAAGAATCCGTCAGGCCTAATGATGCCTCCTTCATTTTGGAAAACTACAGTGGTCACAAAGGATCATGAAATCCATTGCCAATATTATGCAGATGTTTCAAGCCCAGAGGGGAGCCCCCACATAAACTCCAGCAGCAAAAGAGATTGTATATCATTTTCAAAGGAGGATTTTTCAATTAGCACATCCAATGGCCATACAGAACTTTCATTGGACTCCACAATAGTTAATACAATTTCTGCCCAACATACCCCCTCTCTCTTCTTCCCTCAAGATCACACAAGTAGTCTTCCAAAAATTACTGGAAACAATCCATTATTGTTTAATTACATTTCTCCATGAATTTTTTGAAACCCTTTTGTCCTTCTTTCATAGACTGAATTCCTTCTCTCGCTCCTGGCCTCTTCTCGATTTTCTCTCACACAGGTGTTTCCCAGGAAAATCTGCACAGATTTTTCCCTGACTTGGTCCCTGCATCTTGCAGGATAATAACTAATGCATGCTCTTTAACAGAGTGATTGATAATGTGGACATGCTCCATTGGAGATATAAATGATAAAGTATGAATCAATAGTTGTCCAAGTTGAAAAAAATAAGGAAAAAAAGAAAATAGAAAAGGACAAATAAGTCTTCAGACCATTGTTGGGTTTGACCGACTTCTGCATGAAGAAGAGGAGCGGATGTGAACCAAATTATACTTTCATATGTTACTGACCATACATTCCTCACTCACTAGTCTTTAACTCAAAACTCAGCGTTTCGGAATTAGAGGATTGCACTGCAGTCTTTGCCATGAGTCTATTGTTTCAGAATCAAATCAAAGCACAGGTCTTTCCTGAAGGCATCTCTGTTGGTTTGACAAGTCGGTGTTCAAACACTTGAATTTATGGCCCCTTGCATGCGCTCTGACTCAAGTCTGAGAGAGAATTCTACAGTTTTCTCTGAGGTTCATCAGAACTCTCACTCTGTAATGCCAGAAAAGCAGAGTTTTCATGCGGCTAATGGACTGGTTTTCCTGCGAGTGAGGCTATTTACTTGTTGTTCAATACAACTTTTGAATTCATAGGTAGCAGGGGTGGATGCAGAATAATTATAGAGAGAGATTCCCCTCAAAAAGTTAGAGATGGAAAAGAATCTCAAAATCACAACAGGAAACCCACCCTGACAATCAACCCGCACTGACTTCAGATGCTGGTTCCTGTACTCATTTGATCCTGAGTGTGCCTGGACTCACACTGACTCTCCCTCTCCTTCAGTTCATCCTGTTTCTAGAGATGGGCAATCAACTCTTCGTGGAACATAGTTCTCTCTGCCACCATCAGGTTAAATTGTGCAACCCACTGAAAGCCCTACCCTGGAAACTACATACATAGGACACACAGTTGTTACTGAAAATGAGAGCAGACCCTGAAGGGGAGATCACCAAGGCTTCCTCAAGTTTCCCCTAGATTCCATCAGAGTTGTGTTGACATACAGGGGAAAAAATAAAGAAAACAGCAAATAAAATAAGAATCAAATCAACAAACTCAATTGCCCACTCTTGTTATGTTAGTTCTGGCTCATAGTGTCCCTGAAAGACAGAGTAGAAATCCTTATGGTCTCTAGATTGTAAGTCTTTAAGCAAGTAATCAGCTTCATCTGCCTTCCTCACTGTAGCTGATATGATTAAACCACTCCCTCTGCTACCAGTAGATGAGAGGATAAGGGCATAGGAGATGGATCAGCATGGGAGAGAAGAATGTATAGAGGAAGTCAACGTCTTTGACTTCTGTGGAGAGTAGCATGAAATAATAATAACAGGGTAGGAATATATACAATTAATGTCCCTGGAAAATCTTTGAGGACAACGTCAAATGGGAATCTAATGGGCTGAGATAACTAACTCCAAAAACGAACAGAATATTTATCTTTAAAAAGAACTAGAGAGAGAAGAGTGAGATGATTATCAGGAAATGTAATGAAAGTCCTAAGCAAAGAAGAGCAGGATGTTATTCGGAAACAAAATTTGAAATTATTACCTATGAGAATGTCATTAAGAGGAAAGATTTCTTACAATCTCATCCTAAAGAAGGGACATCCTACATGTTGATGTAACTTATTAGAAAATATGAACATGTTTTCATATATAAACATATAACAGCAGAATCAAATCTAAGAAGGTAATTCCTTTCCAACACAATGAGCATAAGGAGACAAGGCAGAAACATCGCTTCTGAATTCTACTGCCTGGTTTGTACCCCTGACAGAGTTCTAAGGGCGAGCCCAAGTCAGGTAGAAGAATAGCAAAGCACAAACGTTTGTCTATAATAAAGATGGTGGTTCTCTAGAGTGATTTTGTATTGAGGTAAGCTGATCAACTTACTGGACATCTGCTGGTTTACACTGACATTTAAGAAAGATCTTCCTACCTCTCATTTTTTGTTCCTTCTCTCAGGGAAAGATTTGCGTCTTAGCTGAGTGATCCTCCAGCCTCCATGATCTTCTCTGCACTTTTTGTCTTACAACGTTTCCCCCAATGAAGTGTATGCACTTAATAAACCTTGGTCTTTGCATCATGGGGCTGAGGTGAGCATATATATATATTTTACAAATTTATTGAGCATATGAACATGCATTATCAATTATGTTATACAGTATTATCTAGAGAAACAAAACCATAATGCTAATAATTATATAGATTATTATAATCTATATAATTATTGGTATTATCAATTATATATTATGTAATTAATATATGAATTATAGAATTTATAGTTACATTATATAATTAATATAATGCTACACAAATGGCTCAGTGCAGCTCACTCCCATGAGACCGCTGTGAGACACTGGGGATCCTTCAAATCTTGAGGACCACCAGGTAGTCCTCTGTAGAGCAATTCAGGCTATCCAGTCACAGGAAGCAAACAGCAAGGCAGGTAGGTCACCAACAGTCAGCCAGATGACAGTGTCCGACAGTGCCCAGCTCAAGAAATGTATATTCCAATAGTGTGCCAAAGCAGGTCTTGAAGGAACCTCAAATTACAGCGACACAGTCCATGGCTTAGTTGTCCCACTGGTAGTGTAGCTTGCAAATTGATGCACAGATCAAGCAAGGCAGCCACACACTGATCTGAAGATCAAAGAGCAAGAGACTAGAAAGGCGAGGCTCACTGAGCCATTTATCTCTCTGCCCTTCAATTAATCTGACGTGCTTATTGGCCAAGTTGGCACAATAAACTAACAACATCAAGAGTGTGGACCAATGGAACTATGATTATTTGCTACTATGTGAAGAGATCAGGCACAGTATCTAAAATTGAACATATGCAAATATGTTTTCATAAATGAGACATTCAATTTCATAAACTTGATAATGTAACATTGAAGAAAGTCATTGTGGTGGTTTAACCTGGTTAAAGTTGTTGACAGTGTTGCTAGAAGGGCTTTCCTCAGTTGAACATTATTTTACTCATTGTAATATTGTATTCTTTGTATATGCAAAAATATACTCATATTTTATAGCCAACTAAAGTGAGGATGAAAAGTTAGCCATAGATTTTCTTTTCCTTTTTTTAAAATCATTTTATTGGGGGCTCATAGAATTCTTATCACAATCCATATATACATCCATTATGTCAAGCACATATGTACATTTGTTGCCATCATTCTCAAAACATTTGCCTTGTATTTGAACCCTTAATATCAGCTGCTCATTTCCCCCCTCCTTCCCTACTCCCCCCTCCCTCATAAAACCTTCATAATTCATAAATTATTATTTTGTCACATGTTATGCTATCTGACGTCTCCCCCACCCTCTTTTCTGCTGTCAATCCCCCAGTGAGGAGGCTTTATGTAGATTCTTTTAATCTGTTCCCCTTTCTACCCCACATTTCCTCCACACTCCAGGCATCACCATTCTCACCACTGGTCCTGAAGGAGTCATCTGTCCTGGATTACCTGTGTTTCCAGTTGCTATCTGTGCCAATGCATACCCTCTGGTCTAGACAGAATTTTAATGTAGAATTGGAATCATGATAGTGCGGGGAGAAATTATTTAAGAACTAGAGGAAAGTTATATGTTTCGTCATTGCTACCCTGCACCCTGACTGGCACATCTCGTCCCCAAAATCCTTCAGCAAGGGAGTTCCCAGTTGCCTACCGATGGGCTTTGAGTCTCCCACAGATTTTCATAATTCCAGTAAATGTTAACTTGAGAAAATATTATCCACGAATCAATCTTCTTAAAATTTTTTAAACTGAGCATTGGTATGCATCAACTCAAAACTTTCTTTGAACATGTCAATAATATTGATACAACTAAAATATTTTATCTCTAATTTGGAAAATCTCGTTTTGATGTGGAAACTGTACAGATGAAAATATGTGTTTTATTGAAAAAGTGCAATTCGCTGGATTTTTAGGGGAAAACCCCACAATATTTACACATTGCTTATTTATTTTATACCTTAAAATTAAATATACTCATTTTTCCTAGCAAAATATATCAGATGGCCTCTAGACACTGTCAACCAGGGTTGTTTTTTTTTTACCAATAACTGTGAATACAAAATAACTTACCATCCATTGTGAATTCACTGCATTAAAATATCCTCAAATGAGAAACAGACTAAAAAGATATAATTAAGTCAATACAAACTTTGTAATTAGTCAATTGCTTTTCCTTTTATTTTTTAATCATTTTATTGGGGGCTAATACAACTCTTATCACAATCCATACATATATCCATTGTATAAAGCGCATTTGTACATTCCTTGCCCTCATCATTCTCAAAACATTTGCTTTCCACTTAAGCCCCTGGCACCAGCTCCTCATTTTTCCCCATCCCTACCCACTCTCCCTCTCAGTCAAGAACGCTTGATAATTTATAAATTTTTGTCATGTCTTATACTGCTCGACGTCTCCCTTCACCCACTTTTTTTGTTGTCCATCCCCCAGGGAGGAGGTTATATGTAGATCCCTGTAATCGGTTCTCCCTTTCCACCCCACCTTCCCAGTATTGCCATGCTCACCACTGGTCCTGAAGGGATCATGCATCCTGGATTCCCTGAGTTTCTAGTTCCTATCTGTACCAAAGTACATCCTCTGGTCTAGCCAGATTTGTAAGGTAGAATTGGGATCATGAGAGTGGGGAAGTGTGTGTGTGTAGGGGGGAGAAGTATTTAGGAACTAGACAGGAAAGTTGTGTTTCATGGTTGCTACACTGCATCCTCACTGGCTCATCTCCTCCCTGAGACCCTTCCATAAGTGGATGCCAAGTTGCCTACATATGGGCTTAAGGTCCCCACTCCTATCTCCCCCTCATTCACAATTACACAGTGTTTTGTTCTTTGATACCTGATATCTCATCCCTTTGACAACTTGTGATCACACAAGCTGGTGTGTTTCTTCCATGTGGGCTTTGTTGCTTCTGAAATAGATGGCTGCTTGTTTACCTTCAAGCCTTTAAGACGCCAGATGCTATATCTTTCGATAGCTGGGTATCATCAGCTTTCTTCACCACATTTGCTTATGCATCCATTTGTCTTCAGCAATCCTATCGGGGAGATGAGAATGCAATGATATGATTTTTGTTCTCTGATGCCTGATAACTGATTCTTTTGGCATCTTGTGATCACAAAGGCTGGTGTGCTCTTCCATTTAGGCTTTGTTGCTTCTGAGCTAGATGCCCACTTGCTTACCATCAAGTTTTTAAGACCCAAGACTGTCAATTAGTTTTCATTAGTTATTATGCTCTGCCACAATGGTATAATGCCCTCTAGTACTCATAAATAAAAAACGTGAAGTTTTAAGCAGTTCAAATCTGAAGAGTGAGAAAACATATTTAAAACATAAAGGATGATCATGGTTGATCACTGAAGAATGAAGTTTTCCAAAGAGGTAATTTACTAATGAACACACCTAATCTGATAATAGAGATTAACAGAAAAAGTGTAAGCAAATATTACATTTTCTAATGGAGCAAATATAGATAACACAGTGGTAGGTTGTGGGATTTAGTTGTGCTCTGATTTGATGTTAAATATTATCCATTGTCACTTATTTTCCTTTAGGCTCCCCATTCTCTTTAGGATAAGTTATTGCCTGGTACCATTTAAAAGAATGTTTATGCGTGTGTGTGTGAGTGTGTGAGCAAAGATGTCCCCGGGGCTCCCAAGCATTAGCTAAGAATTCCTCCCTACAGCAATGTAAATCAATCTACCTAGGGTCTAATCTGCCTTCAGCTGTTGATTTACTAATCATGCTGAAGTAATTACAGGTGATTGTGATTTAACTTGTCTCTACCTTCCCTGCTTTATTTCCCAGCTCACTCTCAGGACCCAGGTGAGGCAGATAATTCAAGGTGCTGAGATTGGGGTGGATATGGATCTCAGATCAGGCTGTGCTGTGTGGAAAGACAGTAGATCATCTGTGCTTGGATGTTTTGTGTGTCCTAAAGGTAAGAGACCCTGGAACCTGGGGAGGGGGACCTATCTTAAGGCAGGTACTCTCAGCCAGTACATATGTAAGACAGGCTCAGGACAGAACATTCCGGTTGGCCTGTGGAAGTTCCTGGGGTTGAACTCAAAGTATTCATTTCCAGGCCAGCATCAGAGAGAGCTTTGTCCGCTGTTGTTCTCCTGAGACCTCTTCGAGGACTTGTGTCTTCATGAGTGGAGAGCCCCAGTGTGCTGGAGTGGGAGTTCCTGGCGCTGGACACACAGGGTGTCCCTGTAATTGACACCTTTCTTCTAGGGGTGAAAATAGAGCTCCTACTTGCAGTATGTCTTGTGAGCTTAAGACATTAACTCACGGGAATCTCCAGGAGACATGGACACAAATATTTTAGGGTTGCCAGCTCTCACTATTAAAGGGAGTGTGCAAATTCTTCCTCTGAGTCTTTTTTCCTATGTCTGAGAGAAAGGTCAAAATCAGTTTTGAAAAGTGGAGTCACGGATTCCAATGTAAGCACCTTTAATTTGCTACCTCCTCCATCTCTGGTGATGTGAGTGTCCCTTGGCAATGAGGAGAAGAAGGGGGTCGGTGACAGAATAACCAGTAATTTGTTTTATTTAACATGCTTTCACCCTATCCTCCAGGGATAAACCAGGTTAAATAGTGAACTACAAATTAGTGCGTAAGTACTATTCAACCCTCAGGCATCTTGCTTACTGGGTAACATCCCTGCATATGTCTAACAGCAGAAAAGAGTCCTTGAGGCCAGCACACAGTAGATCAGAGATCAGCAAGGGACCTGTGATAGCCCTTGACCATGATGTTGTTTGTCATATTTAAACTATATATAACACTTCTTTATTTTCCTAAGTTCCTTGAACCAGATGCAAATGACTTAAAATGAACTGAAAGTCTTTTTGCGAGTCTTAATTTTGCCTGCCAACCTACCCAAGTTCTTCTCATTTGTGTAAAATCTGAGAGAGAAGACAGCTCCATACACATAATTAGCAACATGAGTTTTTTGATGGACTAGGTCTGGGGTTCTGTTTAGGCTTGTTGTGTGTTCGAATCAGAGTCTGTACTTAAAGATTAGCATCTGAATCCTGGGAATAATCAGTGTTCCAGGTTCAAGAACAATTGCCAAGAAATAGAAATAGGAATCAAGTGTCATGGATCAGATGTTAGTGGACATGTTAAAGGGCTTTATGTTTTCAAGGTTATGTTTGGAGTTCATTAGGGGATAACAGATTGTGTTTGGAGTTTATTAGGGGCTTATGTGTTAAGATATAAAGATGTAGATTTATGGTTTAAGGATTCTTGTTTTCTGGTTGGATTACTGAATTTGAGGTTTATGGTCATGAAGTTAGGTTTCAGGTTGTAAAATATATTCAAACCTTTGATGTGATTTTAAACATTGGGATAAATGCATTACCCTAGGTTAAGAGTGTATGGTGGTAGGCTGGGTGAAGCATGTCAAGTTTGTTGTGGGTCTCAGGGGATGCTCAGGGTGTTAATTGTTCTGGGTGGTAAGGGGATTTTTCATGTACTTAGAGGGTCAGTGCATTAGGAAGTTATTAGTGTGTTGTAAGCCTGCTTAGCATATTGAGGTATAAGGGTTAATGGTTTCAGAGTTGGAGATTAGTAGTTAATGGTTAGAGAGTTCAATGCCAAAAATTATTTTTGTGTGTTGAAATGTAGTCTACAACTTTTACACTATTACCTGTAGTATTATGGTATATTTGAAATCTGTTATGTAAAATATCATTAATTTGTGATGATTAGAGGAATTAGTATTTCTTCTCTTTGGAAGCCTCTTTTCTTCCTTTAAAAAGTATTCCATTTATAATTGGTCTATCTAGAAAATACTATAGAATTTTAAATACAGTATTGAAAATGGAAATGTATGTTTGTCCTATTTCTTAAGTGGGGTGGGCTATTTTCTCTTTCCTCTAAGAATGATATTTGCTGGTGATTTTTTTTTTTTAATTTTTTTTTGCTGGTGTTTTTTTTAACTGAATATATTAGCATATTGAACTATACCTGCTCCATATTACAGTTGTGGATTTTTTTCAAACTTTAAAAGTCTTTGATTTTTAAAAAGAAATTATTTTATTGGGGGCTCTTATAGCTGCTATTATAATCCACACATCAATTTTATGTAGCACATTTGTACATACATTGCCATCATCATTTTAAAAATATTTAATTTTTTTTACTTGAGCCCTTGGTATCAGCTCGTCTTTTTTCCCCTCCCTCCACCACAATCCCTGCCTCGTGACCCCTTGATCAATTTTAAATTATTATTGTTTTCATATCTTACACAATCTGCTATTTTCCTTCACCCACTTCCTGTTGTTCATTCCCCTGGGGGAGTGTTATATGATGATCTTTACAATCTGTTCCCCTTTCTCCCCCTTGTGGCCCCACCTTTCCCCTACCTTTATGGTATCATTAGTCCCATTATTTTTATGAGGGGTTTATCTCTCCTGGATTCCATGTGTTATCTTGAAGGCTCTTATCTGTACCAGTGTACATGCTCTGGTCTAGCCAAATTTGAAAAGTAGAACTGGGGTCATGATAGTAGGGTGAAGCAAGCTTTAAAAAACTATAAGAATGGTATGTGTTCTGTTGGTGCTTTATTGTACACTGGGTGGCTCATTCTTTCCTTGTGACCCCTCTGTGAGGGGATGTCCAATGTCTACAGATGTGCTCTGAGTCTCCAATCAAACACCCTTTGTTCCCATCTATATGATTGGGGTCTTCTAATTCCTCATACCTAATCTCATAGACACCTCGTGATCACACAGGCTGGTGTGCTTCCTCCACGTGGGCATTGTTAACTTCAAGCCTTTAAGACTCCAGATGCTATATCTTTTAATAGCCAGGCACTATCAGCTTTCTTCAATATATTTGCCTATACACCCTTTTTGCCTTAAGCAATCCTGTTGGGAAGGTGAGAATCACAGAATGCCAGATTATTAGAACAAAGTATTCTTGCATTGAGGGAAGACTTGAGTAGAGGCCCAATACCTTTGACTTTTTAAATGTTCCTACTTTGATTTCTGTGCCTACTTAGACAAATGACCCTCTTTTCTGTCAATGGGTTTATTACAGTGCTTATTTTCTTATGTAAAATATGCTCTGGGACAAATTTCAATGAATCATAGTACATAATCTTTGTAAAATGTTGTCTCAATCTGTTCCAAATATTTTAAAGAATTTTTCATGTAGATCCATTATCAGTGTTGTGCTACAGTTTTCTTGTAGTGTCATTATCTGACATTGGTGTCAAGGGTATTTACTGGTTTGATAGAAAGTATTGATAACCAAGGGATCAATCAGAAAGAAAATGTTTTGTGAATGATGATGGCAATGGATGTACTAATGTGCTTGACACAATTGATGTATGTTATGGATTGTGGTAAGAGTTGTATGCGCCCCCAATAAAATGATTTAAAAAAAAGAGAAAGTATTGAAATATTGGTAAGTGTTCTCTCACAACCATTGTTATATTTATACTCAATAAGTTGAACTTAAATTACCAAACAGTAAAGTGGTATTTATTCATACCATCTCAGTACTCTGTATTAAGTTTTGATCTATGGTCTGATTATGCTAGAAGTTTCTCCTGGAATTTTATTTTGATTCAATTGATTATAGGCCTTGTAAGCAACCTAAAGCGCATTCATCTGCCATTGATCCCATGCACTGGCTGGGCCCTCTGATCTTCCAACTGACTCAGTTTGGAAGACTACATGATTTACACTCCCCTTGCCAGACAGATAGTCACTAACACCTACGTCATTGTGTAATGCCCTCACAATAGATCCTCAATGTGGAAAATACTCTGCCATATGACATGCTGTATGGATCTTAGAAAATGTCCCTTAGCTAACCTGCAGAAGAATGGTATAAATCAAGGAGGGGAAGCAATTCCTCAGTGATTTTTGCCTCACCTTGTTTTTGCATCATCTTTATTTTATGATGTTTTTTAACAAAAGAAACCCATTCCTTATTTTTAATAAGCTTATATTACAGTGAGTGTCTCTTGAGCTTTCAGGCATTTGATAACATGGAAATAACTTTTGTAAACATAGCTAAATATTTAGTATTTTGTGTATTGCTTGGGTGTTTATTAGTAATTTCTGAGGTTCTTCTTGTTGATAGTTCTGATTGAGTCCATTCCATCTCACAGGGACCCTGTGCACAAAGGAATGAAACACTGCCAAGCCCTGCAGCATCCTCACAATTTAGAATGAACCTATATGCCTAAGTTACTGTATCAATCCATGTAGTTGACGGGTTCCTATTTTTAACTGCCCCTTTACTTTACCAAACAAAATATCCTTCTCCAAGAACTGGACACTTCTTACATGTCCAAAGAATTTCATGTGAACTCTCACCGCCTTACCTCTATCTAGCACCCTGACCTTACTTCTGCCAAGACATATTTGTTTGTCCATTTGAAGGCCCCTGCACCACAATTCAAATACACTGATTCTTCTTAATTCTTTCTTATTCAATGTCCAACTTGTATATGCATATGAGGTAATTGGCAATGCCATGGTTTGAGTAAGATGAACCTAGTCCCAAAAGTAACATCATTGCTTTTCAACACTCTACAGGGGCCTTGTTAGGCAGATTTATCCAGTATAATGCATCTATTGATCTATTGAATTTATTATCACCTTTTAGTTGTTTTGTAATTTTCCATAACCTAACAATCTTTCCAGAAGAAATTAATATTTATTCGAGCTTAGATTAAGAATATTGATCAAGGAGGGATCTGAAAGCCCACCTTCCTCTGAAACCAACCTGTCTCAGAGCCCTGAGCTAGAAGGCTGTCCTTAAGACCTAGAGGAATGATGACACTTAGATTCCAGAAATGCATGATGACTGGGCACAAGATTGTCTAAAACAAATTGTGCCTTTGTCTATTAGCATGACTTGCAGATCAGTTTTAGAGGGGCCCTAACCCTCACTCTTTATCCTATAACTGCAACCGCACACCCCTCTGCCTCCAGAAACACCCTGGGGGTTGCAAAAGGGCTGTGCCAATGATGCCGAACTAGTCATTCAGATTAATGCTGCCCTCCTTTATCGAAGCACAGCCTCTCGCCACCACACTCATTTTGTTTTCCTCCCTCCAAGTGCCTGGTTAAGCATGTTTCTCAAGCTCCAGGCCAGACACTAGCTAATCCAGTCTCCCTAGAAGACCAAGACTGTGGGTGGGATATCCAAGACCCCAAGGCAATAAGCCCTCTCCCAGTTTGTGTTGTTTGTCATCTGTCAACATTACTTAGAGAGCGTGAAACCCATGCTCTAGCCCAAGATGACAGAATGGATGATAAGTCATCTATTTCCTTAATCCATCTCATGTACTTTTTAAAAGATAATTGTATTGGGGACTCATAACAATCTATACTTTGATTGTATCAAGAATATTTGTACATATATTTCCATCATTCATTTCTAAACATTTACCTTCCATTGAGACCTTGTTATCAGCTCCTTTTATCCCCTCTCTTCCTCTCCCCCACCCATCACCCCTTGATAAATATTAAATTATTGTTATTTTCATATCTTGCACTGACTGCTATCTCTCTTCCCCCATGGTTTCTGTGTTTCTCCCCGGGGTATGTGTGTGTGTGATTATGTGTCTATCATTGTGATTGGCTCCCCCTTCCTCCCTTCCCCTCCCTGCCTTTCGCCTCCCCTACTGGTATTAATACTCCCATTCCTGTTTCTGGATTCGGTATGTTGTGAACTCTTATCTCTTTTCTGTACCTGTGCACATGCTCCAGTCTAGTCCGCAGGGAAAGGCAGAATTGGAGTCATGATAGTGGGATATGAGGAAGCCTCAAGGAATGTAATAATATTTGTGTTTCATCAGTACTATCCTGCACCCGGGTTGACTCATCCTTTCAGTGTGACCCTTCTATAAGTGGATGTCCCATTGTTTACAGATAAATGTGGGGTCTCTACTACAACCCTCCTCATACTCAGCAATATGTTGGGGTTTTTTTTTTTGCTTGCTTGTTTGGGGTCTTATGAAGCCTATTACCCTATCTCTTTGACACCTCATGATCACACAGGATGGTGTGCTTCTTCCATGTGGGTCCGTTGCTTCTCTACTAGATACCCACTTTTAAACTTCAAGCCTTTAAGGCCTCACGATAGCCAGGCACTTTTCTTCTTCTTCACCACACTTGCTTATGCACCCATTTTGTCTTCAGTGATCATGCTGGTATGGTGAGCATCAAAGAAGGTCAGGTTGTTAGAACAAAGTGTTATTGCATTGAGGGAGGGCTTGGTCAGAGTCCCAAAGTCCATCTACTATCTTAGTGTATTGCCTTATAAATATATGCATGTAAGTGAAGACTTCTATTTTTCAGAATTAATGTATTTACATATGCACAGACCTATGCTTATACCACTATTCACAGCTTTGCTTCCTAGATCTTTCTTCTGTTTCCTTTTACCCCACATTCATGCTGGTCCTTCTTCCACCTATTAGTAATTCCTCTCAATTAGATTGCTGTTGCTCCATCTGCTGTCTAAAAGTGGTCATAACCCCAGGCTTGCAGAGACCCTCTGAGAGCTAGTCACAAGTCCTCACCCTGGGATTCCCCCGTGCTGCTATACACCTTGTGCCTACAGTCTAGGGCATTTCTGCTCCACAGCCACGAACAGAGTGACTGCATCAGCCATTACCTTCCTTCATCTCATGTACTTTTAAGCTTCTTCCTTCATTCACCTTGACTCTTAGCATCGTCTGTTTACCTACACCTTGTCATTCCTTATTGGTAATGTGCTATCTTTCACAAAAGCTTTAACATTGGGCATCCTTAAACACAAGAGCTGTAGAGACTAGGAAATACACCTCCCTCTGGGCTTGAGTTTTGTTAAGGTTGTCTCTGCCTTAGCCAAGTCCCCTCTAGTATGTCCTGCTTATTTCCTTTTATCTCTTGCTATCCACCTCTAAAACAACTTTCACTGGTTGCCACCCTCTACTGTGGTACCACACTCTATTACTATGGACTTCTAAATGTGCTCCACCTACCATACACATTTGTTCACACACTGTCAATATTATACAGTTTCCATGGGATACAAGGAGCTTGAAGCAGGATGAACTTTGATGGAAAACTCAGAATCTGTTGGAATGTCACTCTAAGAGAAACATTTACATTGGAATAAACAAATAAAAGTATAGGAATTAGTTGGATGAGATAGTGGGAAAGAAAGAAACAAGAACAAGTGTGTGACCACTACTTAAAATACATATAAATAATTTCTGATTCTTTAGTTAAATGATCATTAAAATATTGGGGGGGTTTTCTTGAAAAATCTTTCCAAGTTCTGGAATGCAAGGGATTGTTTGTGTTATATTCAGATAATGAAATATGAAGATAAACTAAAACATAAATGAAAATAAATAATTCTAAAAGGGCAACTGATTATAAGGATCTACATATAACTTCCTCCCTGGGGGATGGACAACAGAAAAGTGGGAGAAGGGAGACATCAGACAGTGTAAGATATGACAAAATAATAATAATTTAGAAATTATCAAGAGTTCTTTAGGGAGGGAGGAACCGGGAAGGAGGGGCAAAACTGAAAAACTGATGCGAAGGGCTCAAGTAGAAAGCAAATGTTTTGAGAATTATGATGGCAACACATGTACAAATGTGCTTGACAAATGGATGTATTATGGATTTTGAGAATTGTAAGAGCCCCCAATAAAATGGTTTTTAAAAAGAGAAATAATTGTTACTAGAAACAGTGCACAATAAATGACAACAGCAACAAAACCATTGATCACATATCATATTTTCTAAATTGCTTTTTAAATACAATACTAGTGTTTTAATGGCACAAAAACAATGGACACAGTGAGTTCACCTGGATTCAATTCATCCTCTGAGATGAAGAAATATCTTCTGTCTGACATGAATGTCAACTAAGGAGGCTGAAGAAAACAGAGTACCCTCAATTTAGAGTGGGTCCTGTATTTAATGCAAACACTCAGATTGGAGCATGGTTTTGAGGCCACAAGGAACCACTTAGGGTAAGAACTGCAGGCCAAGAAACTGACATGCCCTAATCAACATTATCTACTGCTAAATTTCAGGTCACAGAATTGCCAGAGAGAAATACCATCCAGTTGAGGGAGCTAAAACCTGGGAATACTATCTTTCACGTTTATGCAAGACAAGAAAAGATTTCAACATTTGGCTGGTGTGTGAGCCAAATTAATTCAACCAACTCCAAACTTCCTAGATTTCTGCTTCTTGTATGTAAAGAATGCATTAATTTGACTTCAAGAACCTTGAGCTACAAAATGGTATTAATGATCCCTAGGGTATTTTCATTATGCAGATAAAGATTAGATAGGACTTGTGGGGAACACTTTGTCCAATAGCTGAGGGTTGTCTATAATGTAAGAGCATGACAGGGAAGGGGAACAAAGACGGGGCTTCATAAAGCTTCGTGATAGCTATTGCTATCAAATGTATATATGGTATAATCCACTGGATTACTGGGATGATCTTCCTTATGTGACTTGGGGCTGGTTATGTAAGGTGTCAACCTCCTAGTTTGGGACTTGGTCCATTGGGATGGGCAACAGAACTTTCTGAGTAGAGTCTAGATAGAAAGCTCTACCAGAGGACATGGATTATCTGTTTGTGAAGTGCCAGCATTTCTTCAGACCTACAGTTTTCTTTATTCATTTCATGCAGTGAAACATTTTCTATAGATTTCTGAAAATGGGAGCTTGAGCTCTTTCACGGTTTAGAAATGTAATCGTCTCAGGGCTTCATTAACAGAATGAATCTGATGGCAATATATCCAGTTGGTCAATATGTGGGAATTATTTTTTTATGGATGGTGATACTTATACTGGTAGATGCACTCCTCATTCATAATGATCCTTTGCAAAACAGAAGGAAATCCTGCCTAGTGTTTCACTATCTCCACAATGCCTGACATAATTAGCCCCTGTATTGTTAAACTACACCTTACTGTTAAAATACAGCCATTGAAGGTGGTTCTATTTTTTGTTAAACTTCAAAAAAAAAAAAAAACATGTTCTTTTCTCTGGAATATTCCATTCCTGTAATATGTCCCATGTATGAGGGAATAATACCTCAACATCTTTAATTTTAATGACATTTTTCCTGAATTTCTTCTAAGAGACAAAAAACCAAAAAATACAAACTCACTGTGATAGAAAGGACTGAAACTCATAACAGCCTAAAAGGAGAGGGTAGAGATATCCCCATGGGTTTCTTACACTGGAACTCTGTGTGGGAATAGAAAGCCTTATTTTTCTCCAGTGAAGTGACTGAGCAGTTAGCAGGCAAATGTTTCATTAGTGCTCCATCCAAGATGAATTTGTTTATTCTTCTTCCTGTCTGTGGTGTATTCAATATTCCGCACAAATAACACGACAATTAAAATAAATTATTTTTTAGCTTTACTCATTGTCCACTTTAAAAATATTGGATATGCTGTAATGAATATACCATGGTCTGGTTTGAGCCAAGCTCCCCGTGGTGATTTCAACACTTTAAGTGGATCCTTTGCAGAAAATTTTCTCCAATAAAATATGTTTTGGAATTTATTGAGAGTTTTTGCCACGGATTATGGATCCAAATAAAATAAAAACTTTTTTTTCAGTGTAGCAATAATGAAACTCTCAACCTTCTTCTAGTTCTTAAACACTTCCTCCTCTCCACGCCCCCCACCCCA
Source organism: Tenrec ecaudatus (assembly GCF_050624435.1). Classification (NCBI taxonomy): domain Eukaryota; kingdom Metazoa; phylum Chordata; class Mammalia; order Afrosoricida; family Tenrecidae; genus Tenrec; species Tenrec ecaudatus. Next base: position 74,141,728 of record NC_134546.1, on the reverse strand, counting down.
TTATCATGATCCCAATTCTACCTTGAAAACCTGGTTAGACCACAGGATGCACAGCGGTGCAGATGGGAACTGGAAACACAGGGAATCCAGGACAGATGAACCCCTCAGGAGCAGTGGTGAGAGTGGTGATACCGGGAGGGAAGAGGGGGTAGGAAGGGGGAGCCGATAACAAGGATCTACATATAACCTCCTCCCTGGGGGATGGACAATAGAAGAGTAGGTGAAGGGAGACAATGGACAGTGTAAGATATAACAAAATAATATTAATTTATAAATTATCAAGGGTTCATAAGGGAGGGGGGAGCAGGGAAGGAGGGGAAAATGAACAGCTGATGCCAAGAGAAAAAATCATATCATTGTGAATGAGAGGGAGTTCGGAGTAGAGACCCAGACCCATATGATTGTGATTGCTTCCCTCTTTCTACCCCACTTTCCCCTTATCCTCATGGTATCGCTACTCTCATTATTTGTCCTGATGGGTTTATCTCTCCTAGATTCCCTGTGATTTCTGTTCTTTTCTGTACCAGTGTACATCCTCTGGTCTAGCCAGATTTCAAAGGTAGAATTGGGATCATGGTAGTAGGGGGGAGGAACAATAAAGAGCTAGATGAAAGTTGTATGTTTCTTCAGTGGTATACTGCACACTGACTGGCTGCTTTCCTCCCCACAACCCTCTGTAAGGGGATGTCCAGTTGCCTACAGATGGGTCTTGGGTCTCTACTCCGAACTCCCCATCATTCACAATGATATGATATTTCCCCTTTGATTTCTGATGCCTGATTCCATTGACAATTTGTGATCACACAGGTTGGTGTGCTTCTTCCATGTGGGCTTTATTGCTTCTGAGCTTGATGGCAGCTTGTTTATCTTCAAGCCTTTGAGACGCCAGATGTTATATCTTCTGATACCAGGTCATCTTAAGCTTTCTTTACCACATTTGCTTATATACTGCTTTGTCTTCAGTGATCCTGTCAGGAAGGTGAGCATCATGGAATGCCAGTTTAAGAGAACAAAATGTTCTGGAATTGAGGGACTACTTGAGTAGAGGCCCAATGTCCATCTGCTAACTTAATACTAACCCTATAAATATATGCACATCATCATATATAAACATATTTACATGTATACATGTCTGTATTTAGATGTCTCTAAATGCCCTTTGCCTCCTAGTTCTTTGCTCTCTTTCCTATTCCTTTCCTCATGTCCCACTCTCATTCTCAGCCTTCATTTGGGTTTCAGTAATTCCTCTTAGTTACTTTGCTCTTTGTCAAGCCCTACCTGGTCTCCCACTCCCTCCTTGCCATTGATTTTGGTTCCTTTCCCCCTGCGTTTGTTAACACATATTTCCTTTCCCCCAACTACCCCTCTCCCAGATACTCCTAGAACTGCTGGTTCCATTGTTTTTTCTTCCAGATTCTTTGTCCCACCTACCTTATCTAGATAGACCTACAGAGATAATAATATGCACAAAAAATAAGACAGAGCAAAACAAAGCCACACAAAACCAAAACAACAATAAAAAGTAAAGCCTGTGAATCAGCAGTTCTCAACTGTGTCGTGACCCCTTGGGGGGGAGGGGAGGATTGAATGACACTGCCACAGGAGTCGCCTGATTCACAACAGTAGCAAAATTATAGTTCTGAAATAGCAACAAAAATAATTCTATGGCTTGGGGGACGAGGGGTCACCACAACATGAGAAACTGTATTAGAGGGTCATGGCATTAGGAAGTTTGAGAACCACTGGTATAAATAGTTCAAGGTCTGTTTGTTGACCTTTCGGAGTGTTTTCTGGTGAAGTGTGATGAGGTGCCACTCCTGGCCCCAAAGTCTATTTTTTATATTCCCTTGGGACTCAGTGTTCTGCTCCCCTTGTTGTTCTGTCACACACCTTTAGTGTTTTGCCTCGGTGTGGTGGGGTCAGATTAGACACAATTCCCAGTGTCTCCAGAGTTGTCCCCCGTAATGCTATGGGTCAGTGAGGGATGTCGTGCCACGTAGTGGGGCCAGCCCTATGGACCTCTCTATGCATTGGCTGCTATGAGCTGGAATATCGTCCTCAGGGATTGGTGGCCCAGCATGTGCCCCGCTCTCCCTTCCACCTCCTTCCTTTGCACCTGTGTGTACTGATCAGACATGTCACTTTCCCTGAACTGTAGTTTCAGTGTGGTCCTCTGAAGTACATTCTTCTGGGCAGAGGGGAGACTGTCCACGTAGTTGGGATTGTGGCCGGCCCCTCAAACCTCTCTATTCGTTCCCTTCTTCATGCTAGTATGTTTCATTCATGTCATGGAGCACCGGGCTGAAGTCTGGCCCCTCTTTGCCTGTGGAGATAAACTATACCCTCCCCTTTGGTGGGTTAGTACCCTTTTGTCCTGCTACCCATGTCATTTTTGGTTTTTTTTTCCTTTTGCCCTCTCATTTTGAATTGGATTTCATATATATCCCTAGATTTGGTCTGGCCCCTGCCATACTACCTAGACCTCTCCCCAGGAATGTTTGTATACAGTAGCTTTTCCCCTATGCCCCTTTTGCATAAATAAAAATCTTGATTTAAAATTATGCTCAAACTATTAGGAATGCTCTTTATTGGTTCAGTTGTAAGAATTGTATTTTCTTTGTTCTGTTTTTGAATCAATACTCAAGGCTATAGTCTGGGATCTTCATTAGTAATCTCTTTACAATCTATTAACTTTAATCAAGAAATATCTCTTTATCATATGTTATTAATTTGATTTTCTTCCATCTTGATACCATGTTTTTTATTATGCCTAGTTTTCCAGATTTTAAAAAAATAGTATCTTTACTGATTTTAAATTACCCAACAACATCCCATTATTCTGTTTGAGTAGCTTGCACTATTTTTTACATTAAGGATGCTTATAAGTACCAAAAGACAGACCAACATATTTATGGAATTATCTTACTCGATCTTATATAACAACCATCTGATATCACCACAAATTTCAGAAGTTCTATATCCATCTTGCATTCCTGGCAGCTCCGTTGATCTAGAATTAAAGGAGTCTCTGAGTTATTTTAGCATCATTTTATACTTGTGTCATAATGATAATAGTTTTAAGATTTGAGGGTTAATTTAAATGTCTCTTTTGTAGAATTCACATTAATATGCACATCGACCAGTCTGCAGACAAGTACTTGTTTTCCAAATTTGGGAACATAGACAATTCCCAATGTGTTTGTTTAACCATATTAATTAATATTCAGTCAATTATTGAAACATTGTTTATCCATAATACTGTACAGTACATTTGAATTTTTATGCAATTTCTTTCTTTCTTTTGTTTTTAAAGAACAGTTTCCCTTTTTTTCAGGTTTGTTTCCCTTCAGCTTCTAATCTTTGCTTAGGCTTTGGAGATGGTCGTTGGACAGTACCTGTAGGTGTAAAATGGGGTGGGAAGGTTTAGACTTTATGTGAAGGTTCTGGGATTCAAGTCACTGGTTCCTGACAACCTTGCTGTGAGTAGCACAACTCACACAATAACGTGACTTCCCATACAGCTTGGGAAGCACATATGCACCAAGGCATTGGCTATGGAAATGTCTCTGAAGGCTGCGGTCTACACTGTTCTCTATTATAAAGTTCTTCATGGCCTTGTCTCTGGGCTCACAGCAGGCACAGTTCATGCAGCGAATAGTGTGCCTGCAGCCAGTGGCTTTCTTGGCATGACCATTGTTATGCCTTTCCTTTTTCATCTCTGAAGAGAGGATGTGAGAGAAAGGGCAGTGCCAGCTCCTTCATTTCTTGATGTCATGATAGCTCCACAGATGGTTGATAAGAGGCCTAACAGAAACAAACAAGTTTCCAGTCTTCAGTATCTCTTGTTAATATTTCCAAATTAACTTGTTTTTAAAATATATATTCAATTTTTTTGCTATGGAAGGTGTTGCTCCACACCCACACCCACACACAGAAAAAAAATAATGTAGATGATGGTGTTTATAGTAGAGAGTTTCTATCATAAACTATTACAATAGGACACAGACGGGCATTGGACAGAACAAATGGGCAGTGATGTTTGCTATGTAATCAACTGGCGGAAGTGTCACAAAGTTAGTAGAAAAGAGGATTAAAGGTAATGGAAGTTTTGCGCACAAATTCTGAATGGTGTTCATATTGGTAAGTCTATGAGATGAATTTAAATCTTTGGAGAAGTGAATGTAGACGGTTCGAGAATGACAATAATGACTCAACCCAAAGGTAGACTTTATGGAACACACAACCATTTGTCAAATCCTTATCACATGAAAGTTGATCAGAACTTGAAGCAGCATCTTTCTTTTCACACATGTTTGAGTGCTTAATCCTCATATGTGGACTATTTTTGGATTCAGTGACTGGTGAGGGTGAGGCCGTGGAATTTACCATAGAAGGATAGGCATTGCTGGATGTTTCTCAGAAGCAAATCTACAGAGATGTGATGGTGGAGACCTTCAAGAACTTAATGATAGTAGGTTTGAAGAGCTTATTTCAAACTAATGCATTATTTACCAAATACAGGTGATTGTTGCCTCAGTCACTGGGATAAGGGATAGGGATACCTAGTTAAATATGACAATAAAGTTAATTTTATCTCAGTTCTGATTATATCCAAAGTTTCCCATGATCACAAATCTCTACGTATTACAATCTGCCACTACTCTGTCAGTTTTGCACAATATTAAACTTCCATGATTTTATTATGGAAGCTACACAAGTATTTCAATTGTTACCCCTACTAAACAGGTATCTGTGGAACTTCCCAACTGAGCAGACTAGTAGTAAGGAAGAAGTGTTCCACTTATGAAATATAAGCCACTGACAAACACATGAATCATAATGGAACATTCTCTGATACAGTGACAGAAGAAGAGCCCCATGCAGTTAAAAATATCCAAAGTCTAATTTTTCACCCATAGACCAGGATGTCAATATCAAAATTCTGATGTTCCAGTTACCAGCACAATGTGTACCACCTATGTAACCACAGTATTAGTGCATTTATTAAATGTTTGAAAGGGAAAAAGTAATTTATTTTGCAAATTATTCACACCTGCATATTTTTTTGAAATCTTGAAAAATAGAAGTATTGAAACAACTTCAGAGAAATGTTAATAGGACTTCTTTTTTCTATCAGGAGCAGTATGCTGGTAAAATCTATTTTGTTCTCTCAGAGTAGTAAGAGAAATGCCATGGGAGAGGGTACAAAATTCATTCAGGATCATTGTGTCATGAAAGCATTGACCAACTCTTTATGGAAGAAATTTTACTTGATAAATTTGTAAGAAAAAGTCTCAATTTCCCAAGAACATTCTGCACAAATGCCTGCCCTTGCGTTTTCATTAATTTTAGACATTACTACAGCACCTGTGTTCATGAAGGAAAAGGAAACCACATTCATCTTTAGTGTTACATCTGCCCTGTGCACCGTAGCTTTTTAATTTGATTTTCTAATTATAAACTACATATGTTACTGTTGTTGTTAATCTTCAAGGATGCTTAATTGCTAATTTCTCTTTGAACATGGTTAAAACATCAAAAATTATTTAAACGACAAAGTATTTCTTGTCTCATAGCTACTTCTTGTCTGCGTATAATGCTGTTCTTTTTGTTTCATACTGTGAACTTCAATATGAATAATTGGTTCTGCTTCTCATATGTTAATGAGTAAGAAAAAACTAACCACTGAAGATGTAATGGTAAGATTCTTGAAAAATGATACAAGAACCTCCATATTACAAAAAATCTGTAAGTTTCATGGAAGTGTAAAGCAAGATAACAAGAACCCACTTTTGAGGTGAGTGTAATTTATTTGAGAGAGAGCAATGCTCCAGATTTGAGTTGGAAGGATATATTATGTTATTTAAGTACATGTATGAGGAAAGAGACAGAAGCGAGTATTTTGACATTTTAAGTACATGTAGAGTAGATGATTAAGTACTCATCTAATAGCAAAATGTGGCAATTCAGAACCTGCCAGTGCCTCTAAAGAATCAATCATTTGGTGATCTCCTTCTTTAATACTTACAGAAAAGCCGCTCAGAGCCAAAATTGTCTTATCATCTTATAATACCCTATCTTTACATGTACATGTAGGAATATGTTGTTTATGTATATAATAAATATGTAAAGATATATATGATATAAAATAAATATATGTGCATAATCAACACACTGTCTATACATATAGATCATCTCATATTAAGTTGGTGATCAACTTTGTTCTTTTCACCAGCACTATGACTTAGTAGCCAACACCTAATTCACCTGGTGTAGTGGTGAAGGAAAAAAAATGTCCCTTTTCATCTTTAGTGTTACATCTGCATTGTGTCCCGTAGTTTTTAATTTGATCTTCTAATTATAAACTGTACACATTATTGTTAGTGATAAACTTCTAAGATGTGTTTAATTGCCAATTACTCTTTGAATATTGCCTGCTAACCACAAGTTCAGCAGTTCTAAACCACCACCTGTTCCAAGGGAGAAACCTAAGGCCTTGTACTTCATTGAAAAGCTATCATCTCAGAAAACTACAGGTAAATTTTTATATGCACCTGAAGTGTTGAACTGAGTCATAATCCACTCAAAGTGAATTTTGTGACATAGTTGGTACATCAACAAAACAAAATCCATGAAAAAATGGAAATTATTCCAGAAAACATTTAATGCCATCTCATGTTATTGTAGATAAATGCAAATGTATGTTTGTATATATGCATATGCAGTCACAGAAACATAAGGCTTGCGATGCATTATATTAAGCATTTGATTGCTAACTGAAAGGAGAGTGATTCTAACACATCGGCCACACATTATGAGAAAAACGATATTATTGTTCTGATAAAAATTAATATTTCTATTCTACCTTATAGAGTCACAATGAGTAAAATGACTAAATTACAGCTTATATCTCTATCCATATATCTATTAAAATATAAAATATAAGCATATGCATTACAAATATGGTTACATATACAAATGTATAACCTATACATATATTAATTAAATTACCACAATTATGACTAAAGAAATGGCACTCAATATAAAGTGTCAACATTTATTTTTATAGTACATTTAAAATATTTTGTTACACATATATAGTTTTAATTCCTGTGAATTACTTTTAAATATTAAAATATATTTCTCATATGCCCACTTATATAATTTCTCCATATTTTATTAACTCACCAACCATTATGATTGTATCTGATAATTAAATTTATAATTTGTTAGATAATTGAGGTAAACTGTGTATGTTTACTATCTATGGGCATAATAAAATGGTAAAAACTTTCTTTTTATCTGCTTGTTTCAGTAGAAAGTATTTGCCCTTGATATCCTCTAGAATATATGAAGTAAATACTATTCATGAGCTCTCCAGTCACATTGCAATTCTTCCTGCATTAAAAAGACTGGGACACTTATATCCCATGGAACGTCTTTGGGATGGAAAATCATTCAAGCATTTACCTTCACTACAGCATAACAAGCAATTTCATACTCAGTTCAATGCTGACAAGTTTAACAAAAATGGAAAAAACAATATGAACACTACAATAGAATTTCTAAAAGAAAGCAAAGGTGACAATAAATAATATAGAAAATTCCATGGAGATCCGTCAACACTCATGGATGATATTGAAATTTTCAATGAAGCTTAATCTCATGAATGTAAGCACTGTGGGAAGGCTTTTACTCAAGACATGTCTCATTCAACATTTGAAAACTCACAGCAGAGGAATGTGGCAAAGCTTTTCTTAGCGCCTCAGATCATACTAGACATATGCGAGTTCACACTGGAAGTAGGCCTTATAAATGTAAAGACTGAGAAAAAAACTTTTACTAGATCTGCTAGCTTTACTCAACATATGAGAATTCACAGTGGGGAGAGGCCTTATGAGTGTAAGGAATACAAGAGAACGTTTACTCAATCCACAAACCTCAAAGTACATATGAGTATTCACAGTGGGCAGAGATTTTATGAGTGTAAGGAATGTGGAAAAGCCTTTAATAATTCCTCAAAACTCAATCAACATATGAGAATTTGTAGTGGAGAGAAGACATTATTTCAGTAATGACTGTAGGAACTAATTTATTCAATACTCACACCTCATTAAACATATAACAATTCAAAGTAAAGGGAAGACTTATGAATGTAAGGGACATAGTAACAGATTTAGGAATGTAAGGAATGTAGTAACAGATTTAGTGAATCCAAAAACTTCACTGTACATATGAGAAACCCATATTGCAGAAAAACATTAGGAATTATGACAAAGCATTATAACTCTTTAGTAGTGTGTGAGCTCAATGTTCTCATCTATTGACTTCTATAGATGCAACATAAATATTATGGATCATTAATTTTATTTATATACAAATATTTTTATAACCTCACCAATATATAGGAATTTGGTAATGTTTTATACACTATTTTCTAAAAATTTTAATAAAGACTATATTAACAATCCTGTACCACTATTTTCTGAACATATATACTTTTATATGAATAAATGCTTGTGGGGATCTAACTCATATGGTATGTGTATTTATAACAAGTTTATATCAACTCGTTTTTAAGTAACCGTGACATTCTGTGATCCAATTAGTAGTGTTTCAATGTAGTTTCTGCTGGAATCACCCAGGCTACTTTCTCGACGAACTCAAAATACTATTTTTTTTAGTACTGGAGGGCATTCTGGAGGTGAATCACTGTACAAAAACACCATATATGTTGAGGTGATGAATTTGTCTATAGCAATCAACTAGAACAAAGTCCAACATGCTCTAAGTCATCAAAGATACCACAGACAGGCTGGTCTCAATCTAGGACACAAGAGTTTTCTTTTGTTTTCCCAAGAAGAAAATATGAATTTTCATGATCCATGTAAATGATGTGGCTGCTAATCCTAGAAAACATGGTTACTGATTGATGGCATGTCCAATTCACTGTTACTGGTTAAAAAAAAAACAACAGACTTTAAAAAAAAAAAACAGACTTGGGCATGAGCTTCTGAGCCAGTGGGTCACATAGTAATCAGCCTTGTATATTTCACTTGACTACCACGTCTAAAGTAATTTTTATCTTCTTTGCACCAGTTTAAGTCTTTTTATGCCCAAACAGTAATCACATTGACCAATACTGGATAATTGGAATGAAAGATTTCTTTTGTTCTGTTTTTAATCATTTTATTAGGGGCTCATACAACTCTTATCACAACCCATACATATATCAATCATGTAAAGCACATCTGTACATGCATTGCCCTCATCATTCTCAAAACATTTTCTCTCCACTTAAGCCATTGGCATCAGATCTTCTCCCCCACCTCCACTCCCCCTACCCTCTTGAACCCTTGATAATTTAAAAATTATTTTGTCATATCTTACACTGTCCAAAGTCTCCTTTCACCCACTTTTCTGTTGTCTGCCCCCCATGGAGGAGGTTATATGTAGATCCTTACAATCGGTACCCCCTTTTCACCCCTCCCTATGTCCACCCTCCCAGTATTACCACTCGTAGCACTGGTCCTGAAGGGATCATCCGCCCTGGATTCCCTGTGTTTCCAGTACCGAACTGTACCAGTGTACATCCTTTCGTCTAGCCAGATTTGTAAGGTAGAATTGGCATCATGATAGTTGCGGGGTGGAAAGCATTTAGGAACTAGAAGGAAGTTGTATGTTTCATTTTTGCTACATTGCATCCTGTCTGACTCGTCTCCTCCCTGCGACCCTTCCGTAAGGGAGTCTCCAATTGCCTACAGATGGGCTTTGGGTTGCCACTACACACAGCACAGCCCCTTATTCACAATGATATGATTTTTTGTTCTGATGATACCTGATCCCTTTGACACCTCGGGACCACACAGGCCGTTGTGCTTTTTCCATGTGGGCTTTGTTGCTTCTGAGCTAGATGGCCACTTTTTTTACCTTCAAGCCTTTAAGACCCAAGACCCTATATTTTTTATAATCAGGCACCATCAGCTTTCTTCACCACATTTGCTAATGCACCCATTTTGTCTTTGGCGATTATGCCAGGAAGAGGAGCATCATGAAATGCCAGCTTAATAGAACAAAATACTCTTGCATTGAGGGGGTACTTGAGTGGTGCTCCAATGGAATGAAGGATTTCTTATCCAACCGGGCATACTCAGGAATCTTGACTCCTCCTTCAAGATCCTGACTTCATTTTGTTTTCAATTTATTAGGTCTGATCTCAGCCCAATATTTTTGTATCTTCACTTCCACTTAGTTCTTGGTTAACTGAGTTAATTTTTTAATGAGGGGGTGCCATTTTATCTCCTGGAGTTTATCCAACCTAAACTTTCAAAAATATTAAGGCCCAGTTTCCTGAAGGACAAATCACCTATGTTTTTGATTCAGGGAAATTCCTGATATTTCTGTATTTTTTATTTAGTCATTTATGTTCTGGTGAATACTAGGTATAGGTTTTTGTGTATGTGTGTAATTTATTGACATTTGCTCATTTCTCTTAGTTCAAAAATATCTGGTTAAGAAGATTATTTATCTGAGATAAAAGGCATAGTTTAAATTCATATTTTTGATGAGGAAATTCTCCATTCAAAACTCTTTTCAAATGATTGAATTTCAGGGAAAAACATGGCTGCCTGAAAGACCCTTTTAGCAAACTCAACCAATCTCAGTCAGAATATAACTATGACATATATTATTTTTATTCTTTTTCTTAAAAAACAAAACAAAACCTTAATCCCTACCCCGGCCAGAACTCCATATAACAGCAAGTCTAGCAGGCTCCCTCTCCTTCAACTCAGCAACTAACCAGTGCTGCCATTTACCTCTTCATGACCTGCCCCTGATTAGAAGCACCCCTTCCCCACCACTAAAACCTCAAGCCTCCATTCCTATTGGACCTCCATTTCCTTTCTGGGACCCCTGCATTGATGATTGTTAGCTGGTGTGACACAGAAACTCAATGCCTCTCCACTAGGTCCCATGTGACACTGACACTTAAAGCTGCAAAACAGAGTGTCGCCCCCCACCCCAGAAAAAAGGAGGGACTTTTTTAATAAACACAGTAACATTGATCTGTTGAGCTCTTCATGTACTATATAGGGAATTGATAAGTTACTCTGGTAGATTACTAGATATACTCTATATATACCACATTCACTACTGCCTCAAGACCCACCCCTCCTTTTCTCAGTGACAAACTTTCACATAAACAAACAAGTACTAGAACACCGCTTGAAATTCCCTATTCTAATTTATAAAGAAACATTATACTTAGAAGACCACTTATGATTATAACATCTCTTAAACCCTACCCTTGTGCTTATATATCCTATTCTCTCTACCTACTCATCTATCAAGATTTCTTCATCTCCACACAACACTATTTACAGCTATCTGATATTCTCCTCTAACCCAAAGATGCAGCACCACATGACCTCTACACAACCCTCAACCCTGCAAACTACCTATATTTGAAGTAATATGCCACAACAATCATAAACTTCCATACTTAAGTCGCTTTATAAAATAAATATATGTATGTACCATGTCTGGTATTTATATCTCCGGTTGTTGTCCTACATAACTGAATCATGTTATCTTTTGCTTGGCATGAGTGTATTCCTATGTCTATGCAGAATCTGTGAATATTTGCTCTACTCAGTAGAAGTGGGTATCCAGAGAGGATGTACTGGTTACCCTCTTTATATTTCCCATATCACCATGTTTGAAGCTTAGCTTTGCATATCTTTCCCACCAGTGATACCTTATTGTTGTGTCATGTTGCAGTGAACCTCAGTGCTTGGGCAGCTATATCATGATGCTGCATTGATAACCCCAGTGGAGTTGGGAATTTAGCCCTAGTGGTGCTGTGACAGAAACATTTGACAGCTAAGGACATGGTCTGTGTGCTACTCCTACCAGTTACTTCACTGGGAAGGACAATGATACATTTACAGCCTGAGAAATCATGAAAGGGGCAGCCTCCTAGGGTGCTGAATGAACTCCATGGGAGGGGTCTGTGTGGGGTCGTGTCAACAGTTATATCCTGGGCTCCAAACCAAAACATAGCGCTTGAAGACAAGTCTGCTTTGCATTGTTTGAATGACATTCCAGAGCACATTCATCATGCTCTACTCACCATAAAGAGGGTGTCATAATTCGGAGGTCTTGTTCACGCTCTATCTTTTTGCCTTCACTGCCTTTGCAGTTGGTCTCTGGTATGTTTTCCCCTATGCAGATCTCTTTTCCCTGAGGTGGGTCTTTTCTGTGTCAGCTTGGCCAGGTTGTGACACTCAGTAGATTGGCAATCATGCCACCTTGTAAATGTGAAGCCCTGGTTGTCTGAAGGCTTATTTGTAGGTCTGTGACCCCCAAATTACTCTAGCAAAGAAGATGAGACTGCTACCATTGAGATTTAGCGCATTGGAAGTCCTAGAGAAGAGATCTTCTCAGTCATACATTGTAGATGTGAGTGAATATAGAGCCAATAGAAAGGTGTTTAGTTTTTCTTATATATTAAGAATATTGTCTTCCATTTTTTGAGTCCACCAGGGTGAGCTTCTGTGATAAACCATGTCACAAATGTAAGTTGGAATTCCAACCCTTTATCCAGTGAAGGATTAACACCTCTGGTTGGATGTCATGCTGATGGACACTCTGCACGGTCTTTTATTTTCTCTGGTAGCTAGGACATGGGTTAGTAAGCATGTATGCACTTTATCAAAGTACACAAGGAATGAGGGAGCAGAATAAGCACTAAGTTCTCATAACAAATGTCTTTACCAGGGGCTCAAGGTGTTAGTCCTTGAGAAGGATTTGTTTTCACTTTCGACCCTCCATGGTACTGTCAAAGTTTTATGCCATTACTACATTCTAACACTTTGATTCTTCTTCAGTATTCCTTTCTATGCACTAAAGAATGTACAACTTTCACATTCATTTTTCACAGGTAATTGAAAATACTGTCTGCACACTTGTTTAATTTCCTTTTCTCAATTATGTTTTAAATATATTACCATGCTCTACATCAATGACACTATAAACAGAAGAATTATAAGCTCCAAAGGGATGATTCCTAAAGTTCTCTGCATTAAAATAACAAAAATATCTGGAAGGTGAACCAGAGGTGAATAGAAAACACAGAGTTAGGGGTGGATGTGGGGGTCACACTTAACCCTAGCTCAATCTAAGAACAATTAGTTCTTATGACATGGCCCTGATCAGTATGTGCCCTTTTGAAGGAACCACAGAATGTGTGGGTGCTACAGCAAAGTGTGGTGACAAAATGAGATGGTGTCTGGCTCTCAGAAAGAATGGTGTCTTGGGTCTTAGGTTTTGTTTTTAAACAAGCAGTCATCTAAGTCAACTAAGCCCACATGGAAGAACACCAACATGCTGATCCAAGGATTGTCAATAGTAACATTCAAATCTGAAGGAGAGAATTGTATCAGAGTTTAATTTTTTTTTAACTCTGACTTACAGAAGGCTATAGATAACAGTTGAAGGCCAAATACATTTGCGGGGTCTACACAAGGAATAGCTTCTGGTGATTTCTCTGTGACCATAATTAAGGGATGGGAATACCTGGTTATCAGAGTATTAGAGAGATGATTATAGTCGATTGGAATAAAAAATCTGACTTGAAAGTTAAAAACTTTTCATTTGATCTCCCTTTGGATACACTTTGACCTTAATCTTGTTTTTTAATACTTTCTGGTTTGGGTTTTCAAATTGAGTTTTTTTCTTTGTTGTTGTTGTTATTGTTTGCAGCCTTCTTGACTCTGTTCTGGATCTTTCTATATATATTTGGTATATAGAACCAGTGTGGGTGACTCTATAGAAACTATAACTACATTAAGGGTTCCTGGTGGGAGATAATGGGGAGTTGCTATCAAGAAATATAAGCAATTAAAAAAGAATGACAATTAGGAAGTAAACTTTCACTAATGATATTGTTGCCCATACAAGAAGTCCAAGATAATGTATGCACAAGCAATTCGATCTAAAAGATCAGTTAGCAATTTGCTGTAAGTTATTCAATGTACATAAATCAGTGATATACTAATAGCAGTTACCAATTAGAAAATGTAATTCTAATAGGTAGCACTTATGATGACAAGAAAGGTATATACTGTTTTAGCCTTTCATAAATAAAATTATAATACTGTAAAAAAAAAAGAAATATAAGCAAAAAGAAAATGTTTGAAACTGATAGTCATTTACATGACACGATACAACTATTGATTGAAAATGCCACTGATCTTCCCTGCAAAATGCTGATAGAAGACCTGCTCTGATATGCCTTGCAAAATTGCTGATGTATTGTTGGGAGCCGATAGCCATTAAGACCCTGGCCTCAGACACGTAGCAGAAACTTGGCTGCTTTTTAACAGCAAGGCTTTGTTTCCTGCCCAACTTTGCCCCCACATTCCAAGCTACTGTAGCATGAGCAGTTCCGATAACTGACCTTGTTGCCATTAGTCAAAGTACTGAGCACCCATTGAACTGCAGATATGCCATATTAGGAACATAGTGATAAGTTCACCCGTACATCACCACGATGTCTTTCAGTACTGTTGCGCACCCTTTGTACCTTATTGGGAACATGTGACTGATTGGTTGTACAGTGTGCGGTTGTTACACAGTGTGCTTCACTGGAATATGTGCCTCCCACTTCCTTCTCTGTTGTGAATATATACCCAGAGTTTTGGCAAAATAAATGGGCTTGATCAGCACTTGTCTTGCCCTATGTCTCTCTTTCTTTTTCCCATCCAGGTTCATTGCCCCTCCGGGTCACTGCGTGAGGGTCTCGTTGGATGAGACCCTAACAATGTATCTATCAAGATGCTGGGAGAAGAGCTGCCCAGATCTTCACTGAAAGATGCCTTCGATATGCCATGCAAGATGGTCAGAGAAGACTACCATGGTGTTCCTAGTAAGAGGTGGCTAATCTTCCTTGCAAGATGCCGGGAGAACCTGCTCTGAACTGTCTTTCCAGATGTCGTTCATATTTCTTAACGGTGCTACTCTGATCTTCCCTGATGTGCCTTGCAAGATGCCGATAGACGACCAGCCATGATCTTCCTCGCAAGTTGCTGCAGCTCTTCCCTCCAAGTTGCCAGAGAAGAACTGCTCTGAACTGCCTTGCAAGACATCCCTGGTTGCCCTTAAGAGGTGCTGAGAAAAGACCTGCTCTGATCTTCCTTTCAAGATGCTTCCATCAGCCTTGCAAGATGCTGATGGAAGACCTGGTCTGATCTACCATGCCAGATTTTGCGGATCTTCTTACCCAGAGGCTGATACAATACTTGCTCGGATCTGCCATGCAAGATATTGCTGACTTTCCTTGCAAGATGCTGATACAAGACCTGCTTTAGCCTCCTTGCAAGTAATCCCTGGTCTTCCTTTAGAGGTGCTGAGGGGAAAACCGCTCTGATCTTTTGGGCAAGATTTTGCTGATCTTCCTTGCAAGACGCTGACAGAAGACCTGCTCTGACCTGCCTTGCAAGATGTCGCCGAACTTCCTTAGAAGATACTGATAGATGACCTGGTCTGATATTCCATGCAAAAAATCCCTGGTCTTCCTTAAATCATGCTGAAATGAGAGCTGTTCTGATCTTTTTGCAACCTGCTTCTGATCTGCCTTGCAAGATGGCGATGGAAAACGTGCTCTGATATTCCTTGCAGATGTGGGTGATCATGTTTGCAATATATAAGACCTGCTGTGGTCTTCCTTGCAAAATGCTGCTGATCTTCCTTGGAAGGTGCTGATAAGAGTGTTTCTCTGGTCTTCCTGGCCAAGATGTAGCAGATATTCCTTGCAAGATGCTGTGAAGAGACCTGGTCTAAGCTACCTACCAAGATATTGCAGATTCTCCATCGAAGATGCTGACAGAAGACCTGCGCTAATCAGCCTTGCAAGACATCACTGATCTGCATGGCAATATAGAAGAGCTGCTCTGATCTCCCTTGCATGTGACTACTGATCATCCTTGCAAGATGCTGAGGACAACCTGAGGGAGGTGTTCCCATGTGTGTGCGCATTCAATGTGTCTGAGCTCTGTTCAGGCATCAGGAGGCCCACAGGTGGGTGAAATAATTCTCCGTCCTCCTCTCTGGAAAATATTGGGTAGATATGCATAGGGTTTGCATCTCCTTTTTCTCTTCTTATGTTTGCTTCAAAAGGTTTGTGGGAAAAATAGGACTTTTATCTATATTTCATAATTGCACATCAAGACCCTGGCGTACGCAGAATGCTACGCTCTTAGAGAGACATGCTTGGGGGGCCCTGAAGGTGTGTGTGTGTGTGTGTGTGTGTGTGTGTGTGTGTGTGTGTGCTTGCACATCATATGCGGTTGTTTGCATAGCATGGGTTTTAGCAAACACCTCGACAGTCTGTCAACCAGTGGTCTAGGCCAGGCAAATACTGTGGTAACTTCTCCTGTGCTTATTTATTTATTTTTGTCAAACTCACCTGCTCATAAGGAGTTCTGCATGCTGTCGACCAGCTCTGACTCCTCTCTGGTTAAAAACTGCACCTCTACTTACTGCGCAATAGTATGGGTGCTACTTTCATTGCTCAAAGTTTTCATGATTTTTTATATTATTAATTATAACATCGGTTTTATATACAGAATAATGTATTTTATAGATTATGGTGGATATTCTTCTTGGTTGTACGCAAATGTTGACTCGTGTGTGTGTGTGTGTGTGTGTGTGTTCGTGTGATTGCACATCACACAAGAGTCGTTGTGTAGCATAGGATTTACCAATCATCTTGGAAGTCAATCGACCTGTGGTCTAGGTCAGCCAAATACTGTGGTACCCTCTGATATGCCAATTTACATATGTTTCTCAAACTGGTGCTGCTCTTAGGAGCTTTGCAGGCTGTCAACCAACTCAGGCTACTCAATGGCTAACAAATTCACCTCCTCCTACGCTGCAATAATTCTGAGTCTGGTTTCATTTCTCACATGTTTCAGGATTATCTTTAATTATTAATTTTAAAATCAAATTTTTATATTGAAGAATGTTATTGAAAGAATTTGGCCATTTATCTTGCCTTGCAAGTCCAAATGTTAACTTGTTTGTATGTTATTGTATGCTGTAATCCTGAGGAAGACAGATGACTGATGAGCAGGCAGGGCCTCTCAGACAGGCAGAGACAGAAATTCAGGTGGTGAAAAAAAATACATAGCCAAATGTGATGGTAACCACAAAATGCTGATAATACACACCTAGAAGCAGCTGCTGCATGAGATGACCTGCAAAGCTACTTCACACAGTGCCCTTTCTGGAAAATGTTCACAGCACCACTCCCTAACACACAGATGATAGAATCTTCCTTGGAGATGGGATCAATCTGATGTGCCCTTCCTTGAAAACGCCACTGATCTTCCCTGCAAAATGCTGATAGAAGACCTGCTCTGATCTGCTTTGCAAAATTCCTGATGTATCTATCAAGATGCTGGGAGAAGAACTGGCCACATCTTCCTTGAAAGATGCTTTTGATCTGCCCTGAGCGACCCATCTCCTCCCAACTGCAGATTGTCTACATATTGGACAGCATTTTATCAGCGTCATGAGCACTTCGATGCAGGGACCCCTGGAAGTCATTTCTTGTCCATAATAGGACAGAATATATTCTGATACAATACAGATATGAGGAAAGATGCTTTCGATCTGCTTTCGATCTCACCTTGCTCATAAGTAGGTCCGTATGCTTTTGACCAGCTCTGGCTCCTCTCTGGTTAAAAACTTCACCTCTTCGTACTGCGGAATAGTATGGGTGCTGCTTTCATTTCTGTGTATGGTTCACTTCTCTTTTTTCTATTCTTATGTTTGCTTCAAACGGTTTGTGAGAAAAATAGAAATAGGGTTTTAGCAGGACAAATGTGCATCCTCTGTGTGAAACCAAAACTGTGTGCTGATATTCTGTTGGGTTGTGAAAGTGAAGCTACAACATCTGATATGAAGAACTGAATAATCCCATTTGACCTTGGAAATCTCACTGTATCCTGAATTTTCACAAATAAGTTAGTTTCTTTCTGGACCACCATGGGCTACAGGTTCTGATGGAAAAAACGATACAGATACATGATATTTGCACACAGATAATAAAATACGGTTGGTGAGTTTATGTATTTTCAGATGGGATTCCAGAACACACATACATGTGCGCAAGTAATAGGCCACCAAGGTTAGGGAAAAAACAACAAAGGCAAAAATCAGCAACAACAAAAAAAATTTGTGTCATTTGAAGAAATAATTCAATATAAAATAAACTGACTACCTAGCTTTTAACTAAATTATTAACTTGATGATTGCTAGTTATCTCATAAAATGTGAGGGGAAAACATACTGTTAGATTTTCAGATAATTGTCAAGCTCTTAAGAGATACCTTTACCCAGGCACCATTTTCCTGGAGTCTGATAGGACAGCTTTTTTTTTTTCTTGTTTACTCTTTTTTTTTAAAAACGTTTTATTAGGGGCTCATACAACTCTTATCACAGTCCATACATATACATACATCAATTGCATAAAGCACATCCATACATTCCCTGCCCCAATCATTCTCAAAACATTTGCTCTCCACTTAAGCCCTTTGCATCATGTCCTCTTTTTTTTCCCCCTCCCTCCCCGCTCCCCCTCCCTCATGTGCCCTTTGTAATTTATACATCATTATTTTGTCATATCTTGTTCTATCTGGAGTCTCCCTTCCCCCCCTTCTCTGCCATCCCACTCCCAGGGAGGAGGTCACATGTGGATCCCTGTAATCAGTTCCCCCTTTCCAACCCACTCACCCTCCACTCTCCCAGCATTGCCCCTCGCACCCTTGGTCCTGAAGGTATCATCCACCCTGGATTCCCTGTGCCTCCAGCCCTCATATGTACCAGTGTACAACCTCTGCCCTATCCAGCCCTGCAAGGTAGAATTCGGATCATGGTAGTTGGGGGGAGGAAGCATCCAGGATCTGGGGGAAAGCTGTGCTCTTCGTCGGTACTACCTTGTACCCTGACTGACACATCTCCTCTCCTAAACGCCTCTATGAGGGGATCTCCAATGGCTGACACTTGGGCCTTGGGTCTCCACTCTGCACTTCCCCCTTCATTCAATGTGGTATATATATGTGTGTGTGTGTGTGGTATATACCACACACACACACACACACACACACACACACACACACACACATATTCTTTTTTTTTTTTTTTGCATGATGCCTTATACCTTGTCCCTTTGGCACCTCGTGATCGCACTGGCTGGTGTGCTTCTTCCATGTGGGCTTTTTTGCTTCTGAGCTAGATGGCCGCTTGTTTTTCTGAAAGCCTTTAAGACCCCAGACACTATCTCTTTTGATAGCCGAGCACCATCAGCTTTCTTTGCCACATTTGCTTATGCACCCATTTGTCTTCTGCGATCCTATCATGGAGGTGTGCAGCCAATGATATGATGATTTTTTGTTCTTTGATGCCTGATAACTGATCCCTTTGGGATCACTCGCTCACTCAGGCTGGTGTGTTCTTCCATGTGGGCTTTGTTGCTTCTGAGCTAGATGGCCGCTTGTTTATCTTCAAACCTTTAAGACCCCAGTCACTATCTCTTTTTATAGCCAGGCACCATCAGCTTTCTTCACCACATTTACTTGTTAACCCACTTTGGCTTTAGCAGTTGTGTCGGGAGAGTGAGCATCATAGAGTACCAATTTAATAAACGAAAGTATTCATGCATTGAGGGAGTGCTTGAGTAGAGGCCCAAGGTCCCTCTGCCACCTTAATATTAAACCTATAAATGTAGACAATTAGATCTATTTCCCCATGCTCATATATATGTTTGCATGAACACGTCTTTGTCTAGACCTCCATAAATTCCCCTTTACTCCCAGCTCCTTCCTCCCTCCCCCTTGACTTTCCTCCTGCCCCACCACTATGCTCCGTCCCCACCTGGGCTACAGCTATACCTCTTCTCTACGCAATCTTACCCTTGATCGTTCCCCATCAGGCCTGTCACTCCCCCCTCACTACCATTTTGGGTCCCATGTTGTTCCCTTGTCACGATGTTTATTAACACCACTTCCTTACCCTCCTCCCCCTCCCCCACCACCCGGATCTGTCTGTCCCCCCAGAACTGTCTGTCCTATTGTTTTTCCTCCACACAGTTCATCCAGCCTGTCTTATTCAGACAGACCTGTGGAGACACTAACATGCATGAAAACAAGACAGAGGAAACCAAAGCAACAGTATACAACCAGACAATAAAACAACAAAAACAAATCACTGACAAAGAACAAAACAAATCACTTCACAAATGAAAGGCTTGTAGTTCATTCAATGATCGTTTGCTGGCCCTTAGGAGCGTTTTCCAGTCCAGTCTGTTGGGGCACCACGCCCTGGCCCCAAAGTCCACTTTCAGCATTCCTTGGGGACCTTGCCACTCCATTCCCTTGCTGTTCCACTGCACTTCCCCAGTGCTTTGCCTCGGTGTGGTGGGATCAGGTCAGGTGCAATTCCCACACTGTCTCTGGTGCTGTCCCCTGTATCGCCCTTAGTCACTGAGGGGCATCATGTCTCATAGTAGGGCCATCCATGTTGTTCTCTCTGTGGACTGGCTGCTCTACTCAGAAACATCATCCTCATGGCCTCATGGGCCAGGCTGTGTTCCGCTGTCTCCTCCTGCCCCTTCATCTGCTCCCATGTGCTCTGATCAGATATGTCCATCTCCCGGAGCTGCAGAATCAATGTCATCCTTTGAAACAAATTCTTTTAGGGGGAGGGGCAGGAATCCACTTAATTTTTGGTGCTGGGCCCTACTCCACGCCGGGATATTGCATTCACACTTTTCGGCACTGGGTTGAAGTCTGGTCCCACTTTCCCTGTGGAGATATAAACAATACCCTCCCCTTGGGTGGATTAGTGCCCCATGCCCTCACTTCCCTTTTCTTCCTTATATTCATCCTTTTATTTTCCTTTCCCCACCTCCTCCACTGTTGTCTACCATGTGCATCCCTGGTTTTGATCTGGTCTCTGCCATACTACACAGTCTTCACCTCAGAAATGTTTGTATACAATAGCTTTTTCCCCTATGCCACTTTTGCATTAAAATTTTTTTAAAATTTTTTTTAATACTTAACTCAGTGGGCTCATGTTGTACTTGTCCTTTTGTGCCTGACTTACTTCGCTTAGCATGACTTCCTGCAGTTCTTCCCATGCCGCTATGTGCCTCATACGTTCATCACTGCTTTTTTAGTGATGCATAGTACTCCATTGTATGTATATACCACAGTTTTTTAATCCAATCGTCAGTTGATGGAAATTTGGCTTGCTTTCAACTCCTTGCATTTGTGAACGGTGCCGCAATGAACATTTGAGAACAGATGTCTGGTCTTGGTTTGTTCCTTGCCTCTTCTGGGTATATGCCCAGTAGGGGGGATTGCTGGGTCATATGGTAACTCTATTTCCATCTGTTTTAGGTATCGCCAGATTGATTTCCAAAGTGGCTGTACATAGTTACAGTCCCACCAGCAGTGGATGAGAGTTCCTGTCTCCCCACAGCCCCTCCAACACTTGTTGCTTTCTGATTTTTTTGAATTGGGCTACCTTTGAGGGTGTCAGGTGGTACCTCATTTGAGGGTGTCAGGAGGTACCTCATTGTTGTTTTAATTTTCATTTCTCTTATGGCTAAAGATAGGGAACATTTTCTCATATGTTTGTTGGCCATTCGGCTTTCTGTCCCTGTAAAATTTCTGTTCAAGTCCTTTGCCCACCTTTCAAGTGGGCTATTGGTTTTTTCTTTTTGGAAGCTATCAGTGTATTGTAGATTTTAGTAATAAGACCTTTGTCTGATGTGTCATTGCTAAAGATGTTTTCCCAGTCTGTGGACTCTCTTATTACTCTCTTGGTGAATTCTTTAGATGTACACAAGTGTTTTATCTTCAGTATATCCCATTTGTCGATTTGTGCCTACTCTGTGTTTGTGTCCTTCCCTATTTCTGATAGCCTCTGTATTCCCTGCGCCAAAGTTCTCAAGTTGGTCCCAATTCCCTCATTGATGGCCCTAATAGTTTGGGGTTTAACTTCAAGGTCTGTGATCCACCTTGAGTGTATTCTTGTGCATGGAGTAAGATAAGGGTCTTGCTTCATTTTTCTGCATGTGGATATCCATTTTTTCCAGCACCACTTGTTAAAGAGGGCATCGGCTTCCCATTTGATATATTTGGGGCCCTTATCAAAGATCAGCTGTGTGTATGCTGATGCTTTTATTTCTGGGTTTTCAGTTCTCTTCCATTGGTCTGAGTATCTGTCATTGTACCAATACAATGCAGATTTGAGAACTGTGGCTGCATAGTATGTGCCAAAGTCAGGTAAAGAAAGCCCTCCCACAGTGTCCTTCTTCTTGAGGAGTTCTCTGCTAATTCTGGGTTTCTTCCCTCTCCATATGAAGTTGGTAATCAGTTTTTCCATTTCTTTGAAGAAAGATGATGGTAATTGTATCGGGATGGCATTAAACTTATATAGTGCTTTTGGCAGAACTGACATCTTAACTATATTAAGTCTCCCAATCCAAGAGCATGGAATATTCTTCCATTTGTTGAGGTCGCTCTTGGTTTCTTGTAATAGTGTTCTATAGTTTTCCCTATATAGATCTTTTGTTTTTTCAGTCAGGTGTATCCCTAGATATTTCTATTTGTTTTTGGCTATTTGATCTCTTCTTCTGTGGTCTTATCTGATGTGTATAACAGTCCGATGGACTTCTGTTTGTTGATCTTGTATCCTGCCACTCTGCCAAACTCCTCTATTGCTTCCAGTACTCCCCTTGGGGAACTTTTAGGATTTTCAATATATAGAATCATATCATCTGCAAATAACGATAGTTTCACCTCTTCCTTCCCCAGACGTATACCTTTGATGTCACTTCTTTGCCTTATGCTGTTAGCTAAAACCTCCAGCAAAATATTAAATAAGAGTGGGGACAAGGGGCATCCTTGTCTGGTCCCCTTTTTCAGTGGGATTGTGTTACTTATTTCTCCATTGACTACCACTTTGGCTGTTGGTTTTTCATATATAGCTTGTATTGTCTTGAGGAACTATCCTTCCATTCCTATCTTCGCTAGTGTCTTAAACAGGAATTGGTGTTGGATGTTGTCGAATGCTTTTTCTGCATCTATTGATATAATCATGCAAATCTTATACTTTTTCATGTCAATGTGACGAATAATACTAATGGTCTTTCGTATGTTGAACCATCCCTGCATCCCTGGTATGAATCCCACTTGGTCATGGTGAATTATTTGTTTTATATACTTTTGTATTCTGTTGGCTAGTATTTTGTTAAGGATTTTTGCATCAATGTTCATTAGGGATATTGGTCTGTAGTTCTCGATTCTTGTGGGATTCTTGCCCAGTTTGGGTATCAGAGTTATACTAGCTTCATAGAAGGAGTTTGGGAGTTTGCCATATTTTTCTATGTTCTGGAAAAGTTTGTGTAGGATTGGTATTAGTTCTTCCCTGAATGCTTCGTAGAATTCTCCAGTGTAGCCATCTGGTCCAAGGGATTTTTTTGTTGGTAATCCCTTGATTACCTTTTCTATTTCTTCTATTACTATGGGTCTGTTGAGATTCTTGATGTCCGCCGAGGATAGTCTAGGGAGGGATTGTTTTTCCAGGAATTTGTTCATGTCTTCCAAATTGTTGAATTCATTGGAGTACAATCCTTCGTAGTACTGTGTAACTATCCTTTTGATTTCATTAGGGTCTGTTGTAATGACCCCTCTTTCATCCCTTATTCTTGCTATTCAGATTTGTTCCCTCCTTTCTTTGGTTAGGTTTGCCAATGGTCTATCGATCCTGTTTATCCTTTCAAAGAACCAACTTTTAGCGATATTAATTTTTTCCATAGTTTTTTATTTTCCCTCTCCTTAATCTGAGCCCTAATTTTTATAATTTCTTTTCTTTTGCTATTAGTAGGGTTGTCCTGCTGACTCTGCTCTAGTTTTTGTAAATTTTGTGTCAGCGTATCCATCATGATTCTCTCTTCCTTTCTTAGGTGTGCTTGTATTGCTATGAACCTTCCTCTGATGACTGCCTTTGCTGTGTCCCATAAGTTTTGGTACGTCGTGTGCTCATTTTCGTTGGTTTCTAGAAATTTCCTGATTTCATCTATGATCTGCACCAGTATGCACTCCTTTTGCAGTAGAGAGTTATTCATTCTCCAACTATTTGCTCTTATTTTCTTTGTCTTCTTTTAGTTTTTCCAGTCTTATGGCACAGTAGTCAGAGAGAGAGGTCTGTATTATTTCAATGTGCTTAAATTTATGTAGATTTGCCTTATGCCCCAGCATGTGGTCTATCTTCGAATATGTGCCATGGGGATTTGAAAAGAATTTGAAATTTTTTGTATTTGGATGAAAAGCTCTGTAAATAACTATTAGGTCAAATTGTCTAATTGTGGAGTTTAGCTCTCTAGTCTCCTTGTTGAGTTTCTTTACCTGTGATCTATCTTTCTCAGTGAGTGGTGTGTTGAAGTCGCCCACTATAATTATCGAGTCTGTGATTTCTTTCTTAATCTTTTGGATTGTTTAGTTGATGTATTGAGCTGGTCTCTCACTCGGGGAATATATGTTTACAATGCTTAATGGTTCATTGTCTATGATTTCCTTGAGCATTATATAGTGTTCCTCCTTATCTCTTTTTATGGTTTCCACTTTGAGGTCAATTTTATCCGAGATAAGGATTGCAACCCCTGCTTTTCTTGTACTGGTATTTGCTTGGTAGGTCCTTCTCCAGCCTTTGATTCTCAGCCTATTTTTGTCTGTAGCCTTGAGATGTGTCTCCTGTAGGCAGCCAATTGATGGGTTGTGTTTTCTAAGCCATTCTGCTAGTCTCAGTCTTTTAATGCCTGAGTTCAGGCCATTCATTATCAGGGTTATTATCTCAATGTGCGGACTCTGTGATGCCATTTTATACCTTTTGTGTTGGGAGTTTTCCTACTTTCTTTTATCATTAGTATGTGTTTTGTGTGTGTTTCCTTCTTGACTTCTTTCCATCCTTAAGCCATTGCTATCTTGGGGCCTGTTTTCTCTTTGTTGTGGTCTGGGTGAAGTTGTTCTATGTGTTGGTCTCTTATTTGTGTTTGCTGAGTGTTGTTCTTCTGCCCATACTGAGTCGGTGAGGATCTTTTGTAAGGCTGGGTTTGTTGTAACGTATTTTTTGAGTTTTTCCTTGTCTGGGAAGACTTTTACTTCTCCATCGATCTTGATCGATAATTTGGTTGGGTAGAGTATTCTTGGATTTGCGTAGTTTTCCTTCAAATTTTGGAATATGTTACTCCACTCTCTCCTTTTTTTCATAGTTTCTGCTGATAGGTCTGAACATATCCTTATGTGGTGACCTTTATATGTGATTGCTTTTTTTGCCCTAGCTGCTCTCATGATTTTCTCCTTTTCCTCAAAGTTGGATAGTTTAACTATTATGTGCCTTGGTGATTTCTTCTTGGGGTCCCGTCGTGCTGGTGTTCTTTCAGCCTCCTGGATGGTTACTTGGTTTTCATTCATTAGGCTGGAGAAGTTTTCCTCCAAGAATTCTCTCGCTACTGTTGCAGATGACTTCTTTGTTGTGTCTTCCTCCGGTAGGCCAATAATTCTAATGTTGTTTCTCTTCATAGCATCAGACATAGCTCTTAGGTTTTCTTTGGCTTCTCTGATGCTCTTATTAGATTTTTGTTCACGTTTATCAAAGTCTGCTTGGTTGTACTCCAAGACACTGATGCGGTTCTCTGATTCCTCCAGTCGATTCTCAAGGAACATGATTTTGCTATTGTTTTTCGTTATTTCCTCCCTAAGCTCCTGTATTTCCCTTTGGTGTATGGCTTTTATCTCCTCTATCATTTCATCCTTTTTCTGTATTGATTCCTTCATATCCTGCATGACTCCAAGCAGCATTCTGAGAGTTTCTTTGTATGGCTTCTCAATGTCTGCTTCTTCTATGTATGTTGCTATGTTCAGCACATCTTCTGCCTTTGTCTTTTGTTTCTCCTGTTTTTTTTGTTGAGGTCGTTGGGCCTGATGGCTGTTTGCGTTGAATTGTTTTTGAGGGACCAGGTGCCATTTTCTAGTCTCTCTCTGGAAGACTTATAGGAATGCTTCTTCTAACTGCCTACAGCTGATTTTGCTAGGTTATTAACCTACCACTTTATCTTCCTGTGGCTTCCCTATCAGAGGAGTGCCCCAGATGGAAGATCGGCTGCTTGCCCCAGTGTTGCAGGGGCTGGGCTGAAGTTCCTGCTATTGGTTTGAATATTGATAAGTGTTGGCTGAGCTGCCTTATGTTCCCAGGTACACAGGCAGGAACTCCCTGGTGAGGAGTCAGAGGAGTATCCCCTGGAGAGCAAGCAGGCCTTTCCCTAGCTTTGGGCTATCTATGCTGGGTGGAGCTCACCTAGCTGGGTGTGGCCCAGGCGCATATGCCCTAGGGCAATGGGAGTGTCCAGTAAGTCTGCAATGGAGTGTGAGAGAGCAGTTCAGGAACAAGAGGGGGAGCAAAATTAAACAGTGAGACTGGACTCTTCCGGGGGTACAGGGAAGCGAGGGAAGGAAAAGCAACTATGCAGCTGAGTCCCACTCCTTGCCTGTGGACCTGCAAGGGCCCACTCCCTGCCCCAAGCCCCAGCGGCAATCTGCAGCTGAGCCCCAAGAAGAGTCACAAGAAAGCTGCTGAGCAGCTCCCAGAAAAGTAGGGGTATAGAGAGCAGAGATGTTAACCGGCACCGCAGTGTAGCTGAAGCTTGATCCCTGCCTATGGAGCTGTGGGGGTTTGGGTTCAGTCCCTGCTCAGCCCACGCGGCGTGGCAAGCAGTGGCTGTGCCCCGAAAAAGCCCCTGCGCAGCCCTCCAAGGCTGCGTGGGAATACAGAGCAGAGACGCAAACAGAAGCAACAATGCAGCTAAACACCAATCCCTGCCTGTGGAGCCTCAAGGGCCCTGTCCCTGCCCTGAGGCAGGCAGGGGAAAACTGTGGCTGCGCCGAGGCCAAGCCCTGCTATCGAGTAAAGCACACTTATACATTTGTTGCCCTCGTCATTCTCAAAATTTGCCTTCCACTTGGGTTCCTAGAATCAACTCATTTCCCCCTTTTTCCCCTTATACTCCCTCCCTGCCCCCCCCTCTCCCTTGAACCCTTAATAGTTTATAAATTATTATTTTATCTTATCTTACATTGCCAGGCGTATCGCCTCACCCACCTTCCCATTGCCCATCCTAAAGAGAGGAGGCTACACATAGATCCCCGACATCGGTTCTCCATTTCTACACCCCCTTCCCTCCCGGTGTCGCCAGTCTCACCGCTGGTCCTGAGGTGTCCTTCTATACTAGATTCCCTGTGTTTCTAGATCCCTACTGCACCATTGTGCATCCTCTGGTCTAACCAGGACGACAAGGCAGAATTGGGATCATGATAATTGGGGGTGTGTGGGGGAGGAAGCGTTCAAGAACTAGAGGAAGGTTTCAAGTTTCATCGTTGCTACACTGAACCCTGAGCGACCCATCTCCTTCCCACTGCAGATTGTCTACAGATTGGACAGCATTTTATCAGCGTCATGAGCACTTCGATGCAAGGACCCCTGGAAGTCATTTCTTGTCCATAATAGGACAGAATATATTCAGATACAATACAGCTTTTGAATTTCCAGATATCAGGAGTAGACACAGAAGTATTATTTTTAAATTAGAGAAAGATTCCCTGGGGAAACAGATTTAGAATAATCCATATATAACCACAGGAAACCAACCCTGAAGCTCCTGCTGCACCTGCTTCTGGATGTGAATCCTGTGCTTTGTGGGTCCTGAGCGCCCCCTGGAGACCAGTCTCCTCTCACCAGCGGAGGTTTGTGTCTGGGCTCACACTGACTTCCCCTTACCGTGTCTCTTGCACAGTATTACATGGCCGTGCCCTCAGCTTTCAGGCGTTCCATTTTGAGACAGTGTTGTGGTAGTCACCTAATCTGGTGTCAATTTAAGGATTAAGAACATAGGGGTGGAGTTTAGGCTGTCAATCTGGAGATAGCCACTGAGACTTCCATAGGCATGGCCTTCCCCTGAGAATTCTGGGAAATCTGGTACTTCCTCGTTGGAGGTGGGACACACCTCTCTCTCTGCCACTCCCTGGGAGACATTGCAGAAGACAAGCCACATGGACGCAACCAGATCTCGGAATCTGTAGAAGCCACAGAGAGATCCCTGCCAGCACTGAGATGCTTATAAGGCCACTGGTCTCAAAGACTTTCTACTCACTGGCTTGTGATCGTCCTACATTTGGTTTCATTGTATGTGTTTTATTACTCTGAAGAAAACTTTATTTTGAAATCGGACATATGGGCTAATATCGGACTTATGGACTTGATCTGGATTGGACTGGGGTGTTTTCTCCATGTTCAATTGCTCTTGTATATAAACTCCTTTCTTAGACACATATGTGTGTCCATGGATTTGTTTCTCTAGTCTATCCAGACTAACACATGTGTTCTTGGAGTTGTCTCTGGAGATAGTGAACTGGCCCTTTACAGAGTCTGTGCCGTGTGTGGTACCACCAGCACTACTAATTCTGCCACCCACTAAAGGCCTCTCCCAGGTGCCTGGTAGATCCAGCTCATGTAATAGTCACTGAAGGTGAAACCGCAGGCTGCACTGCACCTGCAAACACAGAGGCACCGTGATTAGACAACCCACATAAAAACACATGCACTCACTATTATACACACAAACAACAAGCACTACAGTGATTACTAAAATCTACAATGATTACAAGCTCTACACTTGGATTGTCCTCTGAGAGCTCCCACATCAGGGCCTGGGGCCGGTTTCTCAGCAGGCAGAGAGTTGCATTTGCATGTCCCCTGATATTCAGAAGCAGAAGAGTAGAGAATATGGGCAAGACTTCCCCCTCAGACTCAGAAAAACACAAGCGCTCTCAAAGAAAGCAGAGTCCTTAAAGAACTGTTTATCAAGCATTGCTTTAGTGGTTATATATTATCAAAATTTTAAAACATTAGTTTTCAATTTGTAAACTTTATATTGCATACACAGCCAATTTTCTAAGTCTGTTTTATGAGAGCTCACAATGCACTTTTTTCTCCTTTCCCTTAAATTGTGGATACACATGATGATCGTGGACAGCTCTGTTATCTGTTTCTTGTGTGGGCACCTTGATTTTCTTGCCTTCCAGGAATTTCTACAATTCAGCGATATTTGTACAATGTGGACAGAAAGTTGTTCATAAAACATGTCCACAAAACATCCAGAATGGTGTCTCCTCTCTGATTTCCGATCTGGGAGATTCCTGAACTCCTGCTTTTGTTATGATCAGGAAAACTGGCTATTTATCACTTTTCTTCATCTTCTAAAAGAATCAGTTTTCATATAATCAGCTTACTGGTTATGTTCCTGTTATTTCTTTTATCTTGGGTCCTTTTATATTGACTCCCTCCTAATACCTATTCTATGAATACTACTATGCATCTTTCTCTAGGTCCATTATTTGGAAATGGAGATAATCAATTTCAGAGTTTTATTTCTATCCTAGAGAATTGTGTGTTGCTATGAATTCCGGTCTAAGTTCTCTTCAGATGAATCCCACAGTATGTTGCTTTGTGATTTCATTTTCCTTTAATCCAGTATATAAATCCAGGATATGAAAATCATTAAATGCATGTTAATGATACAAATAATATAGTATATATCCATGTATTCCTCACTCACATTCACTCACTGCCATGAGTCAATGCAGACTCACAGTGACTCACGGGGACAGGGTAGAACTGCCCCTGAGCATTTCTGAAGCTGTAACTCTTTATGGGAGCCTGAAGTCCCATTTTCTACTGTGGAACAGCTAGTGCTTAAGAACTCCTAAAATTTCAGGTCGTAGCTTAATGAGTAACACTACACCACCACGGTTCATTTATGAACACATATATTTAATTGTGTTTATGCATACAACGTATAAATGAATGAATATTGAAATTGATGTGGTTTTTTTATACATATTAAGGAAGACAAGATGACAGGACAAAATATTTTGGAGAGAAAAGAAACCCTAGATGCTAACAGGAAGCTCTTTCCTCCCATGCCTCCCCATTGATCTTGCCCAGAAATCTGGCTCCTGTGCTCTGACAGCCCAAGTGTTCCCTATTTACTGATGTCGTTATTACAGGGAAGGTTGTACATGGGTTCCTCTCATACTGTAATGGACAGCTGTGCCCTCAGTGGTCATTGAGCTCAGCTGCAGGGAGACAGCTTGGGGGACATACTTGTGGAGCTTGAGATTCAACTCCATTGAGGCGGGTAATTGTTTTCTGCTGCTCAGACATATTGATAACAACCACTGCAAACTTTTCTGCAGGTTGTGGTAGATACTGCTCCAGAAATATAGAGCCACCAGAGACAGCAAATCTTATGGGGAGGATTTGTGAGGGATTCATCACTCCTGGGCTCAAATCCTGATGTTCTACCTGTCACAGGCCACCCAGGACAAGGAGAAAAATCAATGATGACAATTAATGCAAACCTCTTTTATGTCAACCCATTTTTAGAATTTCTTGATACTATCAGAGAGAAGTAACCACCAGGCCAAAGAATACCCAAAAGAAAATAAAAACGGATGAACAAGTGATGTACTTCCGGAGAACTCTGACCACTATGTGGTGTCTTGCAACAAGTTTTTGAACTTTAACCTGGAAATTGAAGGGGTGATCTGCATGTTAGAGCCCCAGGAGAAAAAAGTCGAGACTCTTTCAATCTGTCTCAAAAACTGAATAGAGAAAGTCTAGTGTCTTCCTCCTCTCTGGGAGTGACCCCTGTTTATTGAGAAATCAAGATTCTGAAGCAGAAGGTCAGAGGAAGTGTTTGGAAACAGTGTTAGGAAATTTTGATTTCATTAAGACCCCCAAATGATAATGGATATTTATTCTACCAGGTTTTCTCAGTTCTCTGCATATTCTCTTGAGAGTTCTCTCTTCTTTCTTCTTTCTAACATCACATTTAGCATCCGCTGGGACAGTGAAACATGTACAGAGTTTTGAGACTCAATATGGGTAAAGGGCATGAACTTGACCAAAGGACACATTCAAGTTGCAAAAAAACACATACAAAGATATTAACTCCCATTATTTACTAGTGCTGTTATTGTTTGGTTGGTTTGCTTTGTTTCGTTTTGAGATCGTTTCTTGGAATGGTTACAGAATGCCTGCCCATATTTTCTGGAAACATTTTAAGCATTTTCATAGAATTGAAAGAAAAAAAAAAACATGTTCGATGCAAGTTGTAGTGTGATTTCTTTATCATTTCCACTGATTTTCATTGTTCATCACAGTAATATAGAATCTTTGAAAACTTCAGTAGTTTCTCTCTGCAACACTCTGTACTGAGCAAATAAACTGACATGCTGTACTAACTGAAAACCACATCACAATTGTAGGAGCCGTGTTAATAATCTGTCATACAAGTGACATAATTCAACATGTTGTAAGATAGTATGACTTGTAAACTTTACTGATGAAGATCAGGGGCTGCTGCTTTCACTTTAGTTTAAAATTAAATGTAAAGAAAATTAAACTCCCCACTATGGGACCAATGCAAAATAGCAAGATAAATGGAGATAATATTGAAGTTGTGAAGGAGGTCTGCTGCACAGACCTTAAAGGATGACTCTTTGAGGACTCAGATGTACCTATCACAAACTATGGGTTTCCAATTGTCTCATATGCATGTGTAAGTCAGACAATGAATGAGAAAGATCAAAGGTTAAATGTGTATTTGAATTATGGTACTGGTGAATAATTTGATAGTAGGATAGACAGCCAGAGGAACAAAAAAAATTGTATACTGGATGATGTACTCTTATAATGCTTACTAGAAAGAGGTAAAGAAGTGATTACTTCATCTCAACTACTTTGGACATGTATCAGGAAAATCAGAACTTGGAAAGTAACATAATGGTTGATAAAGCACAAGGTTATTTTTAAAAGCTGACCTTTAGCAAGATATATTGGCACAGTAACTGCAACAAAGGCCTCATATATGAAATCTGTGAAAATGCGGCATGGCCTGTTTTTCATTGTTTTCTTGATTGTTGCTGTGAGTCCAAATTGAGGTAATATGATTTAAAAACAGAAAAATGTAATGCCAATGACAAACATTGAACTCAATGGAGAGGGAGTGAAAGCCTTCCCCTTTCAAATTGAAACCAGATAAGGATACCATTAAATACCAATCTTATTTCATATTGTGCTGAAACTCTGTGGTACTTACATAATCTAGTATCAACTTGAGACTATTAAAAGGGAAGGGGTGGAGTTTAGCCTGTCAATCAGGTCATAGATTGATGACCTCATTTGGCGGCGCTACGGAGATAAATAGCTTGCTGGAGACAGGATACACACTTACTCCCTGCGAGACATTCCTGCTGACAAGAAACATGGAGCTTCACTAGAGTCCTACAGCTGGAGAACCACTTGGAGACCCCCTGCCAGTACTGAGATGCTTCCACCACCACTGGATCCACAAGACTTTCCAGCCACTGGCATGTGATCTTTCTGCATTCGGTGTCATCACATGTGTTACATGAGTCTGAAGAGGAATTTGTAGATTGGTATCAGATATATGGGCTAATATTGGGCCTAGGGACTTGATCTGGACTGGGCTGGGATGTTTTCTCAGCCTTTTTTAACAATTGCTCTTTTATATAAAGCTATTTCTTAAACACATGTTTCTCTAGTCAACCCAAACTAACACAAAATCTTAACTATAGCTATCAATCAATACATATAAAACAAAGGCATCCAAAGTGGCAACAACGAAGTAAAACTCTCTATAGTTGCTGATGGCATCATTCTAAACATAGAAAACTCAAAAGCCATAGAAGAAAATTATTGAAACTAGTTGAAAGATTAAAAAATTTCACAGGTTATAAGGTCAATATTGAAAATCCGTTTGATTTCCACATACCAATAGAGAAAGTTCTGAAAAGGAAATTGAAAATTAATACCATTTACAATAGCCACCTAAAAGATAAAATAAATGGAAAAAACCTAAACAGAGAAATAAAAGTCTTATAGAAAGAAAACTATAAGAAAAACACTACTCCAAGGTACCAAAAGACACACAAATAATTAGAATAATGGACCATGTTCAGGAAGAGGAAGACTTACCTTTGTGAAAATAACACACTCTAAGCAATCCATAATTATACTACAATACTGAATAAGATCCCAGTGTCCGTCTTTAAGGGCATGGAAATTGCTGACCAAATTTTAAAAGAAAATGCTCATCAAGGTAAAAAAAAAAAAGAAAGAAAGAAAGAAACAGACCCAGGATAAGCAAGGCCAGAACTACCCACCCGCCATACCTCAGAGATCCTGTGGTGTTGTGGATTACACAGTAGACTATTAATCGCAAGTTCTGCTGTTCATGATCACCATATACTCCTCAGCAGAAAGATGAAGCTTTCTGATCATTGAAAGTTTTAGTCTCACCAATCCAAAGAGACATTATGTTTTCTCCTGTATGATTTCTATGAGTATTGATGCAACAGCAGTCTTACCCACTTTCTATCACTTATTTTAGTGGAGTATATTTCTGTTTTTCTGTATATTTGCTTTCACAATAGTTTTTCCTCTTCTAAGTTAAGACAAAATAGAAGAGTTTCTATTGGAGTTTCCTCTCAATCAGTTGCTATACGGTAGGAACAAGCCAACCCAAGACACAACAGAAAATCTCATCTGTGCTCACACACACCTGCTTCTGGTTCCTGGGCCTGTTCATTTGGGCCTGAACTCCCCCTGGTGATCTTTACATCAGTCGTCCCCTCCAACACTCACCCTCCACGCGCCCCAGCTGTCCTGCAGGGTGGTTTGTGTGGGGGCTCACATTGACTTTCCCTCTCCTTGGCTCCTTGCACAGTGGTCGTCAGGGGTCACAGAACTCAGCTGTAGCGAGAACTGGTTCTTGGATGTGACTGGGTGAGGGACACTTGGTAAACCAAGCAACTAAGCTACAAAATGAGCAATCTGTACCTCCAAAACCAAGCCCACTGTCATTGCATCTATTCTGACTCATAGGAACCTTAGAAGACTGATTGGAACTGCTCGTTAGGCTTTCTCTGACTGTAAGTATATACAGGAATAGAAGTCATCTTACTCAGGGGGAATGGATGGCTGGTTTGAATCCCTGGCCTTGTAGTGAGCAACCAAATCATATCCCACAGCACCACCATAGCCCTTTATACCTCTGCACCAACAGGCCCATATTACAGGGTTTCCAAAATGTCACTTTTAGAAGCCAAGTCATAATATTTTCCATATTATTATATTCATATGAATTCTGCACTATGAATAAGCAAGGCCATAATAAAAATGATGGCCTTTTACTTATGTTGTTGAAAAAGAATGAGGAAAGTACTGTGGGGCGGGCTGGCAATAAAACAAACAGATCTGTTTTGAAGGGAGAACAGCCAGCGAGTTCATTAGAATCAAGGATGGTGAGACTTTTGGTACCAGTCCCTTGAGAAAGACATCAACCATGATAAAGCAGGGGATCAATGAAGAGTAAGGCACATCATGAGATGGATTGACACATTGGATGTAACAATGGGCTCAAAAATATTCATTGTGATATGGTGCCAAACAAGGCATTATTTCATTCTGTTGTACATTGCATCACTGAGAACTGGAACTGACTTTGTGGGACTTAACATCTTCAAAAAATAAAAAACCCCAAACACACACCATTCTTCCCATGTTGAATGTCAGTGCTGGGGAAACGGTATATATTTTATGTTGGAAAACACACCTAGCAAAGGGAAATATGTAACAATACACTGTCTTTATAATAATTCATAGGTTGCCGTTCACTGTGTCTCAGCTAATTACTCTTGTAAATGTCTTGTCTACAAAATGATATAACTTTAAGCACCCATGGCTGTTTGGGTGCAGGGTGGTTGTTAGACCCTGAATCAAAGAAAAGAACTGTCCAAATAGGATCTTCTTTTCTGTAATACTGATAGGAGACAGCTATCAGGTCTTTAGTCAATGGACTCACTGAGTGGTTTTGAACTGCCAATCTTTTGGCTAAAACTTGAGCATTTATTCATTGTGCTACATAGTTTCGTGGCCCAGGTTCACCTAAGTATAATTTACATGTATCGACCTTCAATTTCTGAAGATGAACTTTTCTTTTCATGTTGACCAGAGTTAAGATTTTATAGATTTCTTCAATGTCGGCACTACTGCTGATTTATGATCCTTGAGTATTTATTGTAGCATGCTGTCCTGTACATTGTGTGATTTTAGTAACAACCTGAACATTATCTCTAGTACCTGAAACAGCAGCCGCAGTTGAGATAACCAAGAGTGACTCTAATAAAGACCAATTACTCTCTAAAAAATATCAAAGAAGAATTGATGCATTTGGGTTTTGGTGCTAGAGAATTATATTAAATGTATCATGGGCTGCCTGAAGGACAAGCAGGTCTGTCTTGGAATAAGCACATCTTGGATGCTTCTTGGAGGCATTCAAGTAAGACTTTATCTCACTTATTTTGCCATGTTGTTAGGAGGAACAGGAACCCGGAGAATGGTCTTGTGCTTGGTAAATTAGACTGTAAATGAAAAAGAGAGACTTTCCAGGAGGTGGATTGTCGCAAAGGGTGCAACGATGAGTCAAACAGAGGAAGGATTCTGAGTGCACTCCCGGGCAGTATTTCATCCTGTTGAACACCGGTCTCTGTGTGTTGAAGCCAGCTCAAGGGTACCTAACTATATCAACGTATATAGTTTTTGTCCAGATCATTGTAAGTTCAAATCATTACATCATGTACACTTAAGAGCATTCACTGGAATGAAAACATTGAACATCCACCTGATGGCCTGGGGAAAATTTGGGGCTCACGTGGGGCTTTTTCCTGCATTAATATTTCTATAACAAGGCTGGTGGCATAGTGGTCATGTGTTGGGCTGAGATCTGTATGCCAGTGCCCACTCCAAAGAAGAAAGACAGGGCTTTCTACTCCAATAAGCAGTTAGAATCTCAGAAACCCACAGGAGCGTCACTATAAATTGTCATCAACTCGATGGCATTGAGGTTTTTTTTTTGTTTTGTTTTTAATATTTCTAACTTTGACAACAAACAGCACTAGCTAATACTCTGAATTGTAAACTGAGATCTCATCTATACCTATTATTTTGAAGTCTTCCTTTGCATAAAAGGTGAAACAGACAAAGCCTATTTCACTGAAAAGAAGGCAAGTTGAAATACATGAAGATTCTCTAGAGTCTGTGCTTGGTGGTCCCTAGAGAAGTGCTAAAAAGGTGGGGAAACCACAGCTTCTGAGAGGAAAACATCACTGACTTGTCTCTTTCACATCTGCTGAACCCATGACCTGATGTACTAAGGTTTATGTCTGGGCTCACACTGACCTCCTATCACTGTGTCCCTAGCACAGTAATACACAGCTGTGTCCTCAGGATTCATAGAGCTCAGTTTTAAATAAACTTGGTTCTTGGAGGTGTCCCTGGTGATGCTGACTCGGGACTGTAGAGCTGGATTATAGTTTGTGCCCCCACCACTCCACATTGCCCCAACCCACTCCGGTCCCTTTCCTGAAGTCTGCCGGAACCAGTGTGTTTGATAGCTGTTTAAAGAGAATCCAGAGACAGCACAGGTAAGAGACAAGGTCTGTGAGGGCTTCACCAGTCCAGGGCCTGACTCCTGTAGCTGCACCTGGGCCAGAACACCTGGGGATAAAGAGAAACACAGTGAGTCATGGGCTCAGATGCTGCATCCCTAGACTGCATGAGTGAATCCCTGAAGCAATCACCTCCTGGAGTCGCCACCAGAAAGAGCAAAACCCACACACAATTCATGTTCATGTGCATAAGATTTATGACACCCAGAAAATGCTCCCAGGTGTGAGAAGGTATACGAATTTAAGTACATGCGTGCTGTGGTTTCATGGGATGGGTATTTGCATGTGGGAAGTGCCCTTGTATGTAAAGGTGGAAAGGGCTGAATGGGACCCATAGCTCTGGGACTCAGACTAGAAAAGCGATGCTGGTGGATTCCTTGGGAGAACACAGTCCTCTCTCTGAGGTCTTCACTGTACCAATCATATGAACATCTGTGCAGATTTCATGTTCAACATAACTTTATGCTCATTCCCATCAAAAGTACCCAAATGATCTATTGAAATTCAAGATAATCTCTATCCTTACCATTCTTTGGAATTAAGACTAGATCAATCTGAATCGTTTTGTTGACCAAACAGGGAAAAAATGTATATCATCCTAAATTCTTCTTCCCCCTATTACATTTTACAATATTTGGAAAGAGGTAAAAGATACTTCAGTGTTATCTTCTATATTTAGAGTTGGAATGAAAAGGTTTCCTAACAACAGGGCTATTTGTGAGATTAAAAGAAGCCACAGAAATAAGAAGAAGCTCAGTTTTCCTCTCATGAATTAGTACCCGGGGTGGGTGTTGGGTCAATGTATTCTGAGAGTCCCCTGCTGACAGCATCACATCACATACATGAGAGGTGTTTCCTGGGCTCACACTGTCTTCCACCTTCTGTGGGTCTCACAGCAACATTTTCTCTGGTCCTAAGTGTTCAGACTATTGTCAGAAGTGTTACCTTGAGTTGTCTCAGCAGGTTGCCTGCCATGGGCAGTAGAGCTACCATCGTGATCAGCACAGCAGTTCTAGCTGACAAGGCACTGCAGTCCTTACCCAGTCTCCTGTCTCACTTCTTTCTTCACTTGGTCCAGAGCTGATGGGTCCTTAGCATCCCTGCAGGTCAGCTTTCTCCCTGAGGTTAGTTTTATGTCTAGACTCACACTGACTTTCCCTCACCATGAACAGCTTTGGATATAGAGAGTGCTACAAGTTTCAAACACTATGAATTGGTTCCAGTGTCAGGAAGTATGATCTATAAATATTTATATAGATACTGAGATTGAGAGATATGCCACAATAAAATACTGGTTTTCAAAAATCTGGCTGAAAGACAATGAGGGAACTGAACACAGTTTAGGTTGCTTTCTTTCCAGAGGAAGAGGAAAAGTACTTAAATCAGAATTCTATTCTAAACAATTGAAACAAGAAATTGATAGAGTAATATATTCCATGGTAGTGTGGAAGGGTTAAGTCAGAGTTCTTTCCTCAATTTCTGTTAAGTGTGACAGGAAATTAACAGATGTTGGTAATCATTGAAACAATGATAAATCTAATGCCACTGAATTATGCATGAAAAGATTGTTGAAAATATTTTTAAATATATATGTACCATGAGAAAAACTCGTTAAAAATAAGTGACAGATATATTTGTTCACACATAGTCAGAAACTGATGGAAATCTTGTGGGTACAACAATATTTCAAAGTACACTTTAAAATATTGAAAAGGGTGTTTGATATAAGTCAGAACCTTGAAATGTGAAAAGTATTATCAATGGAATAAGTAAAGTCTATATTCAATATATTATTTGTTTCATTGCACTAAAATCACTCTTAAAACAAGAGCTCTAGCCATGTATTATTGTATAATTGTAGCATATGAAAAAGTGAAGAGATTAACCAAAGGAGAAGGGATGGGAAGTAGAATTGGAAACTGAGGAAGCAGGCAGTCTAAGTTCTGTGCTGTTTTTATCGGAGTTCATAATAGACCCAGATGTTTTTAGGACCAGATGTGGGAGAGTGTCTTCTTGAACGTGAGGATCTTTCAGGTTGACTACTTTCCCAGGGCTTCTGGACACAAAACCACTCTATAGCAGCTGGTGTCCTACAACACACTCTCTGCTTCTGCTGAACATATGCTAACATTCCCCAAACAGATTGTCATGCACATTACACAGAATATACAAAACAACCACAAATCCAACTCACTTCCTCCCAGGAGATTTCAGCTCATAGAACAGCCATGTTTCCTTATGTTTGCTGGTGAGGAGAGTACAGTGTTCCTCAACTGCAGCACAAAGAAAGGATGTGTGCAAACCACCATCCCTGCCCTGGTCCCAGAGTGAAACCGCTGGCTGTGGGGACAGGTGACCACTCCTGATGATGAGCCAGCTCTGTCTCTCCTCTGTGAGCAGACTGCTGCTGCATCCAATGCCTGTGTGTAAGCTGTGCTTTTGCTGGTGACCTCAGGCATTGGTTTAACAGAAATTTGCTGTTGGGACGACCTTACACTACAAAAGAAGGGAAAATACAACAGGAAGAAATAATAAGTTTACTCTTATAAATCTACCTTTTAAATTGAAACACAAACCGTAAAATACATATATGAACTGAACTGAAATGAAAACCCTAAATAGGTTAATAAAGATATTATAAATAATATAATAAATTATGTCACACAAAAATATAGCATAATTAAAATAAAAACAAATAGGAAATTCGATGTATGTCAGGATAATGGCAAAATATAGCAGTTCCTGATAAGGTTATTAAAAATGATAAAACAAAACACAGATTACATAGAAAACAAACTAATGGAGATAACTACCAAAAATAAGATACAAATTAAGAAATTTGATATTCATAACCATCAAAAACCAAATGAATTCTGAGCCATAGTAACCCTGTAGGACATAGTATAACTGATCTTAAGAGATAAAGACACTGTAAATCTTTTTTTAATTGAAAAATTGGAAAATTTTATTATGAAATATGTACTATAACATATCAATGTTAGATTTCCTTTTTCATGTGCAACATAATGTTATAAAAATAATTTTAAAGTATTTGAATAAAAATATTTTAAAACATTTGTTCAAGAATTAAGATCTCTTAACATTTTTAAAAGATTTTATTAGGACCTAATCCGTTCATCATACCACTCTATAGTTCAGTCATATTAAGCAGTGTTGAACAATCACTATCACAATCAATTTCAAAATATTTCCTGCCTTCCTGAACTCCTTTATATCAATTCCCCTTTATTCCCCACCTACCATGCCATAGACCCAGAGACCCTTATTCTAGTTATTGTCTCTGTAGTTTCACCCATTATGTTTTCATAAATTGAAAAACGTAGAGACATAACAAGGAGTCAAAAAGGCTACCAACAGTGACAAAATAAAAAAGTAACTTCTATATGGAAAAAACACACAGAAATATTAAAAACCAGACAAGCACAGATTATATCCAAAAAGGATATCAAATGATAAGTTTTTAACCATTCAAGTCAGATTTATCATTTTAATCTTCTATAGACAATACTCTGATCACCAGTTTATTCCCATTCCTCAATTACGGTTAGAGGGAAATCACAAGAGGCTTATTCCCTGTGTAGCTCCTGTAAGGGAGTTTTGAGCTTCCACTGTCGCCCACAGCCTTCTGCACACCAGAATGTCACAATTGAAGCTCTGATACTTCCCCCTCCATGGATTTGGATTGTATAATTTACAGTACTTGTAAATTGTTTTAGAGCCTCAACTTTCTCCTTTGGGCTGGCTAGTGGTTTTCAACTGCCAACCTAGCCATTAGCATACCAAATGTAAAATCCACTACACTACCAGGGAAAGTGGATATATACATGATCTTTATGTGTATATATCATTTATTATTTATTTATTACACTTTTCCGGGATTGTTTAATAGCCATGTAATTATAAATTAATTAGGAATGATATATTTATTGAATTTTAATGTTATAATTTTAACAGTTTCTGAATTTTAAAAAATATTATAATATATATGTTTTTGGTAATTACAACTGGCTGACCAAAATTAAACTCAATTTTGTGCACCTCACTTCATCAAACATGTTGTTAAGTGCTTTTGAGTCGGTTTTGCTCATAATGACTCTGTGTACTATAGAACAAATACATAAACTTGTAAGTTTGAACCATCCCCTCTTGATCCTAACTTTGAGACCCTTTTGGCAGCCACTCTGTGTGCGCATCTGATTCAGGGTATTTCTCTATCTTGCTGACACTCTACACAGAGTGGTCCTCCTGAACACATGTGCAAAAGGTGTGTGAAATCTTCCCTGTTCTCAATTCTAAAGAGCATTGTGAGCAATTAGTCTGTGATTTCGTCCACTTGGGACACAATTGCTGTTTTTTGGAATCAAAGCTGTCCTTTGAATATGAGTTCCCTTCATCGTGACTACAGTGAATGACCTGACTTATGACTCCACCGACCAGGCAGGTTGTTCAATTCACGTGTCCCCACCCTCCTGTGCCTGGAACCCTTATTTCTGCATCAAGGGAGCCAATGGTGATGCTTGCTGCATCACTAAGGACATATCACAAGTTTAGGCCCCAGAGTCACCGAAATTTTTTTCTCAGAGAAGAATAGTCACTCACGACCCACAGTGCAGAGGGAGCGATGCAGAGAGACACCTTGTGAGACACCTAACCCTGAACTGCAGTAGAGCAATTAACTTAGGACTGTTAAAACCATGCATTGCACGCATGAATCTGTACATGCCTGTATTTCATTGTCAACAGATTTTGAGTAATAGGATGAAAATGCTGTGATACTCTGTTTCTCAAGAAGGAAACAGGTCAGATAGGATGATCATAAAGGCTCAGAATCACTTTAATTTGTTTTGCAAGCAGAGAATGTTAGTCCCTCCTTCAAAGTCTGCAGCGAGGAAAAATTTAGAGGAGGAGGAGGAGGAGGAAGAAAGAGAAGGAGAAGAAGAAGAAGAAGGAGAAGGAGAAGGAGAAGGAGAAGGAGAAGGAGAAGAAGAAGAAGAAGAAGAAGAAGAAGAAGAAGAAGAAGAAGAAGAAGAAGAAGAAGAAGAAGAAGAAGAAGAAGATAACTTGTCCCTGGGGCGTCAGAGACACATGAAAGGAAGCCTCAGTTCCAACAGGAAATCCTGTCATCCATCTGTGCCTGTCTAGGGCTGTGTGTCTGTGCTCAGTGGGTCCTGCGCGACCCCTGCTGCCCAATGTCTTCCCTGCAGGGGAGGTTTGTGTTTGGGGCTCATACTGGCTTCCCCTCACTGTGCCCCTTGCACAGTAATACAAGGCCATGTCCTCAGCAGTCAGGGAGCTCAGCTTCAGGGAGAACTGGTTCTTCGATGTGTCTCTGGTGATGGAGAGTCGGCTTTGGAAGGACGTGTTATAATATGTACCACCATTGTAATATATCTCTCCCATCCACTGCAGCCCTTCTCCAAGGTTCTGGCGGATCCAGTTCCAGCTGTAACCACTGCTTGTGATGGAGAAACCAGAGACAGTGCACGTGGGGGACAGCTTCTGGGAGGGTTTCACCAGTCCTGGGCCTAATTCCTGAAGCTGCACCTGGGAGAGGACGCCTGTAAATGAAGATAATTGTACTCTTTCAGTCATTCTTAGTCACAATCATCCCCATAGATTCCCCATTGATGTCTCAGACCCTCGCCTTGGGGAA
The DNA here is from genome assembly GCF_050624435.1 of Tenrec ecaudatus. Classification (NCBI taxonomy): domain Eukaryota; kingdom Metazoa; phylum Chordata; class Mammalia; order Afrosoricida; family Tenrecidae; genus Tenrec; species Tenrec ecaudatus. The sequence continues at coordinate 74,099,335 of NC_134546.1, read as the reverse complement.
CTGTCACCAGGCACAGGAGAACCCATAGCAATAGCATCTTTAGACTGCAGCTGTGCTTTCCCAAGAGACCCAAAGCCCTGTCAGAAGAGAACTGATAGTCTTCAGTGCTCAAGGGTGGAATTTTAACCTAATGCTTAGTGACCGATTTGCATGTCAGGGAGCCCTGACCTTTTATAAACAGAGAACGATAGTGAAGAGACTCCCCTTTTCCTTGGACCCAAATGAAGGGTAACTCTTTGTTTGAATCTTATGCATGTTAGTCTATAATGAGAGATCATTTGGCCTAAGAGGTATGTGGGGAAAGGTCAAAGGAAAGCCCAGGATTTCTGAGCTCACTGTCTCTCCTTCCAGCCACTCATAGCCAGCTGCCCTGCCTTGGGCTCCTATAGGTCCTGTGCCCCAGAGAGAGGACAGGATATAGTGTGTTGGAAGCATCAGGTGAACACCAGAGTATCTTCATCACTCCACACTCTGGAAATGCCTTTTCTTCTTTACACCCTGGCAGTTTCTTATGAACCTCCCCAATGTCTTCAGTGGTTCTCTTTGGGCCATTGTCATCACCAACTCCAGCACTCCTACAAATAACACAGACACCACATCCCAGCTCCTGATATCTGAGGTCAATCTTGATATAAATAAAGAGACTCAGGGGTCCATAGAGTCAGGGAGGATGTTTCAAACTTGAGAATTGGGGCTCTATGAAAGAAAACTTTCAACTCTGTGACTTCAAAGTCTGGGCTTTATTTTAACTCTGGGTTAAAATAAGATCCATCTAGGCAACCAGTCCTCAAAATTTAGTGGACCCCCATAGACACTGTTTTCAATGCCCCTTTCAAAGGGGATTCTGGTGTATCTAAAATGTGAGCATTGCCAACCCAATTCAGCCTCTTCACTTGTACCCTGGGCACAGACTTCTGATAAATGCTCTGGGATCTAAACCTTGAATTGATTCCCTAGATCCTAAGATGGGCTCATTTTGTAAACTGTTGTGTAATTGACTTAGGAAGCTGTCGCACTCTCTGTAACCATGCAGTTAAAACACCTGATTCCCATTCAGAGTCCTTCCTCCTTTCTCTCCCTCAAAGGAAAGTTTATTTCCCCCTAGATTAGGATTGGCCACACTCCTTTTCTTCAGATCAGTTATAATATTTTAAATTTATACATAGATATATATATTTAAGCAGCATGAAAATTCAAGAATAATGTTGTAGCCCAGAATTTTCAGAGGGGAATTCTCTGGGGCAGAATTTTCAGAGGGGAATCAGTCACCGCTTTGCAACAAAGAATCATAGATTTCACCAATATCCAAGGATACAAGCACAAGACAGTGACATGACCACTTAGAGATCATTGAATTAGTTCTGTTGTCCAATGCAGACTGGTATGGTATCACCTAATCGTTGTCATTTCAGCCAACTCCACACTCACAGACTCTGTTGCTGCTTGTTAGCTGAGCAGTGTAAGTTCCACACTGTGACGTAGCGGCACACGAGTCCAAGTCACCTTCCTGTCTGAATGTGACCGCCATGGTCATTTCATGACCGTGGTTGGTCTGGGACTTATTCTGTGCCATCTGTTGACATTATCCCTCTGCACATAATTTCCCCATCAGGTCTACTAAACTTATCCTGAATGAGCTCATGAATACTCGCTGAACTATGAAGGACAAACATTTTGGACTCTAAACTCAGATGAACTGGAATTGTTTTCCAGTGTCCCAACCATGGGATGAGATTTGTTAGTCATTTAATCAAGGTGAAGTAAGTGCCTCAATATTCTAAATGTGGAAATGTTAGAAAATATGATTCCAGGGAAAATCCAGTCCAATTTGCTCAAGTTGTGTTCTGTTAATTGGTAAACAAGAATAAAACATTGTGGGTTAAAATTATATCTAGTTTATTATTGTTTGCTTTCTTTTTAATTTCTGACTCTATGACTAAAAGATGGCATGGAGAAGAAGGTCCCATTCCAGATCCTATCTAGGGCCCGACTGAAAATCTCACCAGATGCATGAAGTCTCTTCTTCCAAGATGGCTTTGTCTTAAGTCTGACAAGCTTCCTGGCTTAAGCTACGAATGCATACAGGACTGAGGGCCAGGACCTTGTTCTAGAACCTGGATCTCTCCTTTGGATGGAACTTCCTCACAGCATGGTGCCTGAGTGTCTCCTGAAAATCATTAGATAAAGTGAAAGTTGCATTGAACTTTATTGATTTTCATTTCTATTTAAATTAAAATTAAGAAATAAAGTTATTTAAATTAATATACTATATATAACCTGACCTATTATAAGTACCTTGGTGGGCTATACAATCAACACCACAAGGGAAACTGTACAGAAGAGTTTTACTCAAGACAAAGCATCTATCCTTGCTTCAAACACAGGAGCACACTACTCCAGGAGACCCAAATATGTCTTCTGAAGCCCATCCCCTCATCTGTCCTGACTCTCAGTCAGTGGCTGAGGATGGCAGCAGGACATAGGCAAGTTAGTTTTTAGACCCATATAACAGCTGTGATGAGCAAATGTGGCTTGAGGATACCATTATGCTTTTGCTGGTCTATCCTAGACTGAGTAAATATTAGAGAAATCTTAACCATCCTGTATCCTCTCCTCCCAAATACCAGTTACTGTGAAGACGTTTGCATCAGAGCTGACAAATCCCTCAGGTTTGCCTTTTTCCCTCTGCATGATGGGCCTTCATGTGTGGCTTTCTGCTCTTTGGAAGTTAAAGGACATTTCCTCATATTACAATGAAATGTTTCAAATTCAATGTTTGATACAGGTCCACACTTCCAGAGAAGTCCTCAAGGGGAATGGTAAGATAGAGAGGAAGCCCCAGACACTGCAGGAAGCCAGCTTTTAACTCCTCTCTGCTCTGTCTGATTTAACAGAGCCCTGGGGCTGAGGGTCCTGAGCACTCACTGAAGTCCAGTCTCTCCCTGTAGGGAGGTTTGCATACAGATGCTTAATGATGCCCTTTCCTGCGCCTTTGTTTCTCTGATCCAAGACTTTATCCTTCACTTTGAGGCTGACCATTTGAATATGGAGAATGTTCTTGTCATTGTCTCTGGAGACTGCAATTCAGCCATGCATCAAGTGTATGTAGGATTTATTACCAGTAACTGAGAGACACTGCAAGCCCTCCCCTGGCAATGGCCGATGCAGCTCATGTCAAAATTGCTGGTGGTGAATGCGGAGACAGGTCAACAGAATCTGAGAGAGGCCCTTGCCTGCCTCATGTCTCACTCAGACTCTACCAGCTGCACTTTGCCCTGGACATCTGCAAACGTAAAGACATCCTGCCCAGGAACCCAGCCTCATATCCATTGTTTATCATATTTTTTTCATTACTGAGATTGAAACAAGGGAATCTCAGGCCAGCAAACCTCACTGCCAGTTGAGTATAATCATAGCTGTTTGGTGAATGAAGAGACCTGGGCAACCCATGCCTGTGACCTCTCTCCTAGAGTTGAGGGTTGGCCTAGGCAGGTTTTCATCAGCAGAGTAATGTGCCCTCTTGTGTATCCATCTATTAGAATGATAACTGAGGGGCAGATATACTGTCTTGAAGAAAGTAGTAGTGGGAAATTATAATATTTGGAAATATATATAATTTCCTATTATACAAGTTACTGGTGAAACCTCATAGAGACTAAGAGGAACATGGGAACCATAAGGATCCATAAGGATTTTACCAGAATATAATCCCTCTCATCCATAAGATATAAATGCCTAAGTATACAAGCAAATCACACTAAAACAGGAAATTATGGCCACAGGTGGTAAACTATTATATATATAAACTATTATATATATATATATATATATATATATATATATATATATATATATATATATATATGACAGAGACAAAGAGACAGAGAGTGAGAGACAGAGACAGAGGGAGACAGAGAGTGAGAGAGAGAGAGAGAGAAGCTGTTTCCTAGCAGGGGTCAGCCATTTTTCCTGGGTCCATGATTGCCCCTGAGGGCATGCTTGCAAGACCACACCTCAGAAATAGGTTCAAAATGCCCCTTTAAGATGGATGCCAATTGCTGCTCAGAGCAGCTAACCCTCACCAAAGACTTTATGGCCTGCTCCCCTATGATACACGACATCCCTCACTGACCCAGAGCCCTACAGGGGACAACACTGGAGACACAGTGTGGAAATTGCACCTGATCTGATCCCACCACACTGAGGCAAAACGCTAAGGGTGCGCAACAGAACAGTTAGGGGAACACACCAACAAAGCCCCCAGGGAATACCAAAATAGGGCTTGTTGCCACATCAGACTCAACCAGAACACACTCCTAAAGGCCAAGAAACAGTCCTTGAACGACCTACAAGCGTTTCTCTCTTGTAGTTGTCTTTTGTTTTTTTGTCATTTGCTTGTTGGTGTTGTTGTTGTTGCTTGGTTTTGCTCTGTCTTGTTTTTGTGCATGTTATTATTTCCGCAGGACTGTCTAAATAAGATAGGCTGGGTGAACAATCTGGAGCAGAAAACAATGGGACCGACAGTTCCAGGGGAACTTGGAAGAGGGGGAGGCGAGGGGAAATGTAGGGGTGTTAACACACCCATGGACAAGGGAACAACAAATGATTCAAATCGGTGGTGAGGAGGGTGTAGGGATGCCTGGGGGGGCATAGTAAAGGGTAATGTAACCAAGAGGAATTACTGAAACCCAAATGAAAAATAAGCATGATAGTGGGACAAGAATAAAGTCAAAGGAAATAGAGGAAAGAGCTAGGAGGCAAAGGACATTTATAGAGGTCTAAATAAAGGCATGTAAATATATTTATGAGGATGGGGAAATGGATCTATGTGCATATATTATAGGTTTAGTATTAAGGTAACAGATGGACATTGAGTCTCCACTCAAGTACTCCCTCAATGCAAGAATACTTTGTTCTATTACACTGGCATTCTATGATGCTCACCTTCCCGACACAATCACTGAAGACAAAGCGGTTGAAAAAGCAAAATTGGTGAAGAAAGCTGATGGTGCCCAGCTATCAAAAGTTCCAGCATCAGGGGTCTTAAAGGCTTTAAGGTAGACAAGTGGCCATCTAGCTCAGAAGCAACAAAGCCCACATGGAAGAAGCACACCAGCCTGTGCTAACACGAGGTGTAGAAGGGATCAGTTATCAGGCATCATAAGAACAAAAATCAAGAAGAAGGACCAAGTCAGAGGGCTTGCTTTTCCCGACTTTAGCACCTACTACACAGCCACAGTGGTCAAATAGTGTGGTACTGGTGTAACGATAGATATTCAGACCAATGGAAAAGGATTGAAAACTCAGAAATAAAATCATCAGCATAAGACAACTGATCTTTGAAAAGGGGCCCAAAGGTATCAAATGGGAAGCAGATGCCTTCTTCAATTCATGGTGCTGGAAAAAAAAATGTATACGGAGCTGCAGAAGAAAGAAGCAAGACCTTTACCTCACTTCGTGCACAAGAATAGACTCAAGGTGGATCACAGACCTTGAGGTAAACCCCAAACTATTAGGGCCATCAATGAGGGAATTAGGACAAACCTGGGAACCTTGGCACAGGGATTAAATACACTATCAGAAATAGGGAAGGACACCAATACAGAGGAGGCACAAATTGACCAATGGAACATACTAAAAATAAAACTCTTATGTACTTCGAAAGAATTCACCAAGCGAGTAATAAGAGCGACTACAGAATGGGAAAACATCTTTAGCAATGACACATCAGACAAAGGCCTTATTACTAAAATCTACAATACACTGCTAAACTACAACAAGAGAAAAACCAATTGTCCACTCAGGAAGTGGGCAAAGGACTTGAACAGGAGTTTCTCAAGAGCAGAAATCCAAATCAATAAATTTATGAGAAAAAGTTCCAGATCTCTAGCCATAAGAGAAACGCAAATTAAAACAACTGTGAGATACCACCTAATACCCCCAAAGATAGCCCAATTCAATAAATCAGAAAATAACAAGTGTTGCAGGGGATGCGGAGAGATACGAAATCTTTTCCACTGCTGGTGGACCTGTCGATATGTACAACCATTATCAAAATCAATTTGGCGATATCTAAAACAGTTGGAAATTGAGCTGCCTTATGATCCAGCAATCCCCCTATTGGGCAAATAACCAGAAGAGACCAAAAACAAACCACGGCCAGACATCTGTGCCCCAATGTTCATCACAGCACATTTCACCATTGCAAAGAGTTGGAAACAGCCCAAATTCCCATCAACAGACAAATAGATTAAAGAACTCTGGTACATACATACAATGGAGTATTGTGCATCTCTAAAAAGCAATGATGAACACATGAAGCACATCGCCGCATGGGAAGAACTGGAGGAAATTATGCGAAGTGAAGTAAGCCAAGCACAAAAGGACAAGTACTACATGAGTCCTCTGAGGTAAGCTCAACAAAAAAAAATTCAAAAGGGGTATAGGGAAGAAGATGTTGTATACATACGTCCCTGCAATGAGGCCCAGGTAATATGGCAGGGGCCAGACTAAACCCAGGGATACATATGGGATACATATGGTAGCCCATTAAAAGGGAGGATGGAAAAAAGGTATTGGTAGCCGGGGGGACAGGGCACTAACTCACACAGGGGGATGGTGTTGATTGCGTTTCCATAGGGAAAGAGAGAATTCAACCCGGAGCTCCAAGACAAGAGCGCAACACACTGACATGAAGCAGAGAACCGATAGAGAGGCCTGAGGGGCCGGCCCCATTACGAACTAAGTGGACAGCACCACCCTCCCCCAAGAAGAATCCACTGCAGAGGACAGCACTGATGCTACAGCTCAAGAAGAGGGGAGAGGGACTGGTTTGGTCAGAGCACACAGGAGCCATCGAGGGGGCATAGGGGAAAAAAAGAAAACAGTGACGCACATCTTAGCTCACCAAGCCCTGAGGGGGGTGTAGGGGGAAATGGGGGTAGGGGTGGCGGGGGAAAGGAAGAGGATACTAACAAGCCCAGGGACAAGGGGATAACAAGTGATCCAAAATCAGTCTCAAGGAGAGTGTGGGAGGTCTGGCAGGGCTGGATCAAGGGCAATGTAAGGAGAGGAATTCCTAAAACCCAAATAAAGGCAGAACATGATAGTCGGACAAGTGGAAGGTACAAAGAAACAGAGGAAAGAACAAGGTGGTAAAGGGTAGTCATAGAGATTCAAATACAGACATATAAAGACGTAAATATTTGTTAGGATGAAAAGATTCAAGATACATCAGAGGATGTGAAGAAAATTTCCGCTCAGCATGAGAATTTTTTTGCGTTAACTATTTCTAACTTTGACAACAAATGGCACTAGTAAGTATCCTGTAGTGTAAACTGACATCTCATCAATATCTATTATTCTGAAGTCTGCCTTTGGACAGATTGTGGCAGACAGACAAAAACCATTCCAATGAAGAGAAGGCATGTTCCAATGCAGGAAGTTTCCCCAGAGTCACTGTGCACGGAGTCCATAGTGAAGTGCTGACAAGGTGGGGAAACCACAGCTTCTGAGAGGAAAGCATCACTGACTTCATTCCCTGGCATCTGCTGAAAACAGGGTCTAAAGAACATTCTGAGAAAGTAGTTTGCAATTTCCTCCTCTTGTGACACATTTATGATCTTTTGGAATCAAAGATGTCCTTCCAATGAGGATAAACTTGAATCATTTGTTTTGTGATTGCCTTCCATTAAGCTATGATGAGCCCAAGTAATTGTTACTCCTGAGGCTAGTAAACTGAAGTATTAAGTAAAGGAACTTCTAGGGGATTTAGTGGAGTAATTCCTTTTGGGGGTCAAGATCCACCTAGCTCTGGAGTTGGGGCTAAACTTGAATGGTAAAAAGCACAGAAGAATCCAGCGAAAAATAAGATTTTGGAGATAATGAATAAGATCATTCCATAACGAAGTCCTTTTTTGCACAATGGGGGGTGTGATGACCTTGAAATGTGCTTTCTCGGATGATATCACGTCATCACTGATATATTGTTAATGTGTTGGTTGTTAAACCAATAATATATAAAGTTATGGAATTAAAGTGAAATTAAATGGCAAGACCTGATGTTATTAGTAGTGCTGACAAGGCCCCTGTTAAAGTTCATGGACTAGGATTGACTATATGATATGCGGGAGTTTGGTGGGTCATTATGTGTGATCATGCAAATAAAGACTTACGAGTAACGTGCATACATAAGCTTGAATTATGGCAACTGTGAATTCTAAAATAGTAAGAAGTAAGAGGATAATAAAAGTAATTAAGACTGCTGATGTACTAATAGACGTTAATACCAGGGTAGCACCCCCAATTAAATGTATTAATAGATGACCAGCTGTAATATTGGCTGTCAATCAAACAGCTAAAGCTATTGGTTGAATAAATAAGCTAATTGTTTCGATAATGATAAGTATAGGGATTAATGGAATTGGAGTTTCTTGGGGTAAAAAATGAGCTAAAGAAGATTTAATTTTATATCAAAACCCTAATACTACTGTGCCAACTCATAAAGGAATTGCTATTTCTAGATTTACTGATAGTTGGGTTGTTGGGGTAAATGTGTGTGGAAGTAAACCAAGTAAATTTGTGGACCCAATAAAAATAATTAAGGAAATTCATATAAGTGATCATGATTGTCCTTTCATATTATGAATAGCTATTATTTGTTTCAGAATTAAGCTGACTAATCATTGTTGAATTACAGTAGTAATATGGTTATTAATAAGTCGATTGGATATTGGAAATAATAAGGTTGGGAATATAATAATAATAACAACAATAGGTAATCCTATTAATGTTGGGATTGAAATGAGGGAAATAAATTTTCGTTCATTTTAGTTCTCAAGGGGTTGAATGTTTTGTGCTTTCTGTGATTTTTTTATCAGGGTAAATAAATATAGGTAGTTTAGAAATTTTATGTTGGAAAATTAAATATAAAGTGATAACTATTGATAGGATTGTGATAAATCAAGGTGAAGTATCAAGTTGTGTCATATCATTAAGGGGGTTTATACCCCTATCTTTAACTTAAAAGGTTAATGCTAATAGTTTCTTAATGAATTAAAGCACTGATGCTATTCAATTTTGGAAAAATTTTAACGGTACCATTTCTAGGACAATAGGCATGAAGCTATGATTAGATCCGCAAATTTCTGAGCATTGCCCATAAAATAATCCTGGTCGTGTTGATGTAAGTGTAGCTTGATTTAAAAAGCCTGGAATAGCATCTGTTCTTAAGTCTAGGGATGGTACTGCTCAAGAGTGAAGGACATCTTCTGAAGAAATGAATGATCTTACTAATGAGTCCGCCCACCAGACAGGTCATTCAGTTCACCCGTTCCCAGTGTCAGGGGTCGTTCTGTGCCTGGAATACTTGTTTCCTCATATAGGGAGACAATGGGTAGCAAACATAACTAAGGACATGGCACATATTCAGTCCCAGAAATCACCACAATTATTTTCTCAGACAAAGAGATCACTAGTCATTCGGTGCCAACAGTTCACAGGGAGCAATGCAGAAAGAAACCTCACAGACCTGCCTCTGGACGGTAGTAGGTCACTGAGCTCAGTATATTTGAAATCACGCACTGCACGCATGAATCTGGATATGCCTGTAGGGTGAGAATTACCATGATAACCTGTATTTCAAGAAGGAAAATGGGTTCTATAGGATGACAATGAAGTATTAGAGTCACTTTAATATTTGTTCTGCAAACAGAGAATATGAGTTCCTCCTTTCAAGTGGGCAGTGAGGAGAAAATTTAGGGTAAGAAAAAGAAAAACTCACCGTGGAGCCCTGATTCCAACAGGAAATCCTCCCTGTAATTCATCTGTGTCTGTCTAGGGCTGGGTGTCTGTGCTCAGTGGGTCCTGTGCGCCCCCTGCTGCCCACTGTTTTCCCTGCAGGGGAGGTTTATGTCAGGGCTCACACTGACTTCCCCTCACTGTGCTCCTTGCACAGTAATAGATACATGGCCGTGTCCTCAGCAGTCACGGAGCTCAGCTGCAGGGAGAACTGGTTCTTGGATGTGTCTGGGTTGATGACTAGACGATCTTTTAGAGATGGCGCATATTCTCTGTACCATTTTGAGCTGTAGTAAGTCGTTCCCATCCATTCAAGGCCACTTCCAGGGCGCTGCCTGATCCAATCCCAAGCAGCACTGGAGCTGGAAACAGAGTCCACCGTGATGGTGCAAGTGAGAGTGATGGTCTGTGAAGGTCTCACCATCTGAGGACCAGACTCCTGCAGCTGCACCTGTGCCAGGCCACCTGGAGACATAGGAAATAAATATTAAACACCCTATCTCTGTGAATATGCCTTTTAGGATTTCTTCTTCCCCCAACACTGACCTGATGGGAGACACAGCACCATGAGGAGAAGGAGGAAGGAAGCAGACATTTTGGAGCAAGGTCACCCTTATTCAGCAGTCAATTGAATCCCCTGGTGGGGAGACAGCATTTAAACAGGATGTCACATGAGTGATTTGCCTATGAGCACTGTTGGCTGGATAAGGTCTGGAGACTGTGAACAGTCCATGGGCACATAGGTCCTGCCACTTCAAAAGCAGTTTTCTCCAAGACTGGCTCCTGCTGCATGCTGGACCAAGGCAGCTTGCAGACATGGAGGTTGGTTATCAGATGCCTAAGCATAGGATCAGTTTCACATCTTGCCAGATTGAAGTGTGTACTCTCTGAAATGAATCAGAGTCCTGGTGTATCTGTGTTCTATGACATGAGCACATTACATTTTCATTCACTTATTCTTTCTGTTGTTCATTGTGAGATCTGAGGGCTATTCTCACACCAGGAACTCTTTGCCACTGAGGACAAATCATTGAATCAAGCAAGCAAGTCAACAAACAAGCAAACAAATATTTGCCTCAAAAACCTAACCCTCTCTCCTCGAGTCTTTTCTGCCTCATAGAGACCCTGTGTGGTTGAACAGAACTGCTCTGTGGGATTCTTGGTACATTTTGACAGTTTATAAATGTACCCTGGGTCTGATAGCCTCCTATTTCTGCAAGGACTGACTGGTGATTTTAAATCCTGAGCTTTCATTTAATAACCAGAAAAGTAAGCTCAGCATGTCACTCGCCTCTTCATATCTCCTCCCTAAGGGGTCTAATATATTATAGGGCATTTTGATGTCACATTGAGGATGAAGGAGCCCATGAAAATAGCCATGGGTCAGAGTTTCCAATCACATTATATACAAGTGAATGCTGGGAAATGAGTAATGAAGGCTGGAGAACACTTTGATGGACTTTGAATGATGATTGTTCTGGAGAAGAATTTTGAAAATACCATGGGTGCTGTAAAAAAGTTGATGTTAGAGGAAGTATAGCCACAGAATTTCTGAGAAGCAAGGATGGTGGTACTTCACCTCAAACACTTTGGTCATGCTATGAGGAGAGAGCAGTACCTGGAAAAAAGACTCCATGCTCAGTAAAGTCGGTGGTCAGTGAAAAAGAGGAAGATCCTCAGTGGCTTGGATTGATACAACAGGTGTAGCCACGAGACCAAGCATAACCAGTGTGATGATGGCACAACATCAGACCGTGCTCTGTTCTGAGTAAGGTTGATATCAGTTGGAACAGACTCAAAGGTACCTAAAATAAGCAAAAATGTGTCAAAACACACAACAGTATTCTACAAAGACCCTGGTAGAATGATAGTTTGGAGAAGGGAGGTGGATATGAATATGTAATTTCATGTTTGTATTATTCTGGGTACTTTAGAGAAAACAATCCACAGAAACTCATGTATAAGAGAGCGTTTTATATAAAGGTTAAGTGTGCATCAAGAAAACATCCCAACACAGTGCTGCCCAAGCTCACAAGTCCAATATTAACCCATTAACTCATATGTCCAACACTAATCCACAAAGTCCTCCTCTAGCAGGAAGAAAGCTGAATGAGTGAACTTGTAAAACGTTTCAGCAATGGCAGGGGTCTCAACATGGGTGCTCCAGCACACAGGGCTGCATCAGGGTAGGTCTATGTGGGTTCTCCTCAGGGATGTCTTGCAGGAAGTGAGCCTACCACCTAAAGCAGGGAACTGCCTAAGGCAGCTGCAACCTGGTCCAACCATTACAAAGCAAGAGACCTGAGAACTAGAAAGGTGAGGCTCACCAAGCCACTTATCCCTCTGCCCTTCACTTAACCCCATATGAGTTTATCAGCCAGGTTGGCACAATAAACAAACTCAATGTTGAAAAATACACAGCATCAAGGGCTCAAGTAGAAAGAAAATATTTTGAAAATGATGACAGCAACATATGTACAAATGAGCTGGACACAATGGATAGATGTATGGACTGTGATAGGAGCTATAAGAGCCCCCAATAAAATGATTAAAAAATAAGAACCAACTAATAAAAAATAAATTTAAAAAGAAAAACATACATCAAAAGGAAATGCGTTCCAAGTTTCTAACCAAACTACTGCTGAGAAACAAAAGCAGGGGTTGGATACGAATGAAATGGGGAAGCTTTACTTGGAAAAAGGAAGGAGTGAGCCAAAAGTAGAATCACCAAGATAAGATCCTGAAAGAAAAGGGGAAAAAAGAGTGGGAGGGTGTTTTATAGTTTCGGGCATAAAGATCAGTTAGTAAATTTAGGGATTAATGAATATGTACCAGTTTCACAGGAAGTCATGAATATGCACAGGGTGGAGTTGTGATTATTGACAAGACATGGCTCTTATGTACTTCTTGCTTCTAAATGTCTTTTCATTTCACCTGGTGTCTTTGAAGCACATTTTGGATCCTTGGCCAAAGTCCTGTTTCATGGTGACCTGGAGGTTGGGAATGTCTTTCCTCTGCATATGTGCCCAGCAGGTTTAGTCATAAATGATAGTAGGTTTGTGTGATGGTATACTTTTCTTGGGGGAAATGGGTCAACAAAAGAGAGGCTATCAGGAAGGAAAATACAGAATAATTATCGGCAATACATAAGGTATATATATTTCATAATCTTGTGTCAATATGTCATCTCCCAGGGGAGATTCCTTGGGGTAGTGAGAAATTTACAGGGTTATGCAGGGCCAAGGCGTTTGGGCAGTGGTCTTACACAGAATGTCCAATGACTTCATTGTTCTTATCCTGGAGTCTGATTCATGTTGGCTACATTATTGGTAATAATTATTGGTAATGCATATTGGTAAAATTTCACCAACGATTATCTACAAGATTAATAAAACTACAATTTCCATGGGATGGTAAATCTATTTCCATGTATTGTTGCTTACTTTCCTTTCTCTCCCTCCCTCCCACTCTCACTCTTTTCTTTTTTTCCTTATTTTAGGAATGAAGCAGTGATTGATTGACAGCCTTGAGAAAAAATGTGCATACCATTTCCTGTTCCATCATTCCTGTCAAAGAGTAAACTGGAGTTTCTGCTAAAAATTAAAGATTTTATTTGAGTAACAAAACAATCCAGGGAGTGGCAGTAGTATTTCTAAGGCTCCAAAGTACTGACGTGAAAGGAAATTTTCAGAGAGTATAAATACAGAGGGATCCAGGAACTTACAAGAAAATTCTTATTGGTTGGTAATTTATAAAGTTTGAGTAATTTCACAATTACATATATATAAGTGTATATATATGTATATATATAAATAAGTGTGCTCAAAAGCTTCTTAAGATATGAAGACTTTGAAAAGTTAAATAAAAAAACACTATACACCATCAACAACAAAAATGAGGTCTGATCTATATCTTTGGCAGGAAGTCTATCCTTAGGCTGACCACATAGTTCTTTTGAGCTCCTTCACAGAATTCAAAAGGAACTCACAAATAATGAGTGGCAGATCAATTAAACACAATCAAATGTGGGACTATAGGAGCAGGGAAAGGATCAGGAATGGGAGAGGTGCATTGCTGTCAAACTGAAAATCTTACAAAATTGGGTCAGAACCCTCTGATGTCCAAGTATGACTTAATAGCATATGACTCTAGCACCCAATATCCATGTAGGACATAACCAGGGAGTGTGTTCTTAACTGTGTCTCCCTGCACTGGCCAGGGGACTCTCAGCAACCTCGCTCTGTCTGACACTCCTTACATTGCTTTACATTGCAAGTCAGTGATCAGAAATAACTCAGTAGAGGCTGACTGTATATGGAGATAGAAGCTGAGTTTAGCTGAGTCTGAACTTCACAGAAATCCCCATGTGAGGCTGTTTGCTGCCTTTGAATATTGAAAGTACCTTAAACGGGATAGATGGGAACTTAAAGAGTCAATCTACTATTATTTTATGGTAGAAATATAAACTACCAGTAGTTAGGGAAATTTTATACTTTGTTTAGCTGTAACTTAGCAAGAAATCCTTCGTATCTCTGGCTCCAAGTTAACCCCCTCTACCTTGTCTCACTGATTCTCCTGTGACTGTGTGCAGGCATGAGTTCTCATGGGTACTAGCTAAGTCAAAGACCTAATTCTTATCTCAGTGTCATGAATCTTTCTCTCCCTACTTGTTAAGATCTGGTGCCAGTATACATGGCCTGGCTCATTGATATTTAGGGCCCTAGCACTAAAAGGTCTGAAAAAAGGTGTTAGTTAAAACAAATCGTTTTCACAGTTTGTAGTTGTCATTCCATGATTTGCGTCTGTCTGAAACACTGTTTCTCTCAGTCTCTGTGTGTGTGTGTGTATGTGTGTGTATAGATAGATAGATAGATAGATAGATAGATAGATAGATAGATAGATAGCCAGGGAGACTAGAAAAACAAATCTAATGACACTTATATAGGTATAGAAAGAGCTTTTATATCAAGGATTGATTGTATATCAAGCAAACATCCCAGCCCAGTCCAGATCAAGTCCATTAGTTCAGTACTAGTCCCTCGTCAGACTCACACAGCCACAAGCAATGATGCAGAGTGCAGGAAGCACTGCCTGGGGGGTGCAGAGTTCTGTGGATCCAATGGTCTTGGGAGCATCTCCAGGGCTTTGACAGGTCTCCCAGTAGTTCCTCAACAGGAAGGTGAAAACAGAGAGAGGAAGTTCCCAGGATCACCCTTGTGATAAAACCACACCCACTAGGAAGTACCATCAGGCTTGCTAAACTCCACTTCTTCATTTCTATATCTTCAAGTTGACATGACATTGTGTGTTTGTGTAATCACTTCTAGTCAGTTGGCCACGAAACTCTGTTAATACGAGTGTTTCCAGTGCCCCATCTGCTTGTTGAAGCATTTCAGTTGGCATTCTACCGCTCCCTGGGGCTACGTTTTGACTGATGCTCTTAGTGTGCCTTTAACTTTTTCCTTGAGTAATGCTGGTTCTTGCTCATATGCTACCGCTTGAAGTGGTGTGGGAAACAGCTACTGTCTTTTGCCCTTTGTTTTGCATCCTTGAACAGTGTTCTGCCATTTGTTTCAAAGTTCACTATAAAGGTGAACTCTCTGGTATTTTAGACTAAAGGACTTTATTATAGACTTTTAGAGTCTTTACATTTGGCAATGTTAACATTTATGCAAAGGTTTTAAGTGGAGAGCAAATGCTTTGAAAATGATGAGGGCAAAGAATGTACAGATGTGCTTTATACAATTGATGTATATATGGATTGTGATAAGAGTTGTATGAGTCCCTAATAAAATATTTTTTAAAAACATGCACTGCTGAAATGAGGCAGGAAATGGAGAGAACTCCATCCCCAAGAGCATGACTGACAGCAGATAAGTAACTCATATTGCAGACAGGACTACAGGCCTGGGATTCACTGTTTTAATAGAAAGGTTTTCAAGATTGATTTAGGGACCACATTCCCTAAGGACATACCCAGGCAAGTACCCAAGAGCTACAATGCCAGCCACAGGGCTGACTATGTGTGTGGCAGTAATCCACATTCTAACACACAGTTCCTGAGAGGGTCAAGCTGTTCACACTGCTGCTAACTCATCTGAAAAAATCTCTGAAAACTGAATTTCTGTAAAGACTAAACCATGGCTTTAGGATTCTCACTGTAAACAGTGACCTTCTACATCCCAATGGTCAGAATTTAAGCCCTACTAAGGTACAGTCTCAGAATGCCACATTAAGCAGCTCTCTCCATCTGGATGATGCAGGCCATTTGCACAAGGTTATAATGCCATCAGGAACTCACAATCAGGAAGTGACGTTAATCCATTCCTTCATAGTGAAATTTGTCTGTGAGTGTGGTGTGTAGCCATTGCAGTGGATATTAGAATCTCAGTGAAAGCCGCCCCCAGGAGCAGATACTATTAGCCACCAATAGCTGCAAGAGATTGTACATTGAATCAAAACGAGTGGCCACGTGCCAAATGTCTGTGATCATAAAACTGCTGCAAAGGAAGCCATTAAAAATAAAATAAATAACCATGATTTCTCTCCTCAGGCTAGCTAAAGCAGCTCAGCAGGGCAACTGGAGTCTTCCTATGAAGGGCCAACCCCACAGCCCCATCTCCAAGTTGATTCCAATTCACAGAGAATCTAGAGAGCAGAAGAGACGTGCCTGTTAGTTTTGCAAGGCTCCCCACTGTACATCTTTCTAGGAGCCCACAGCTACATCTTTGTCCACCTAAGGCAGCAGAGTTCTTCGTGAAGGGGAAAAGAGTTCCCAGTGGGCCTATCTATGGGACAGGGTATAAGTGCTCTTCTGGATTCCCGAGACTAAACTCTCTATGAGTAGAAAAGCCCGTCTTTCCCAGGGGAAGTGTGAGCTGTTTTTTGAAAGAGAAGGGGGTTGACTCTGAAAAGAACCTCTGGGTCTGAAGTGCTGTGAAGGGCAGTCTATTTGGCGACAGTCTCGGTGGCCTGGGAAATGGTGTGCTCAGCCGGCGCCCCAGGCAGCAGCGGGCATATGGTGGTCTGGATTCCCCGGGAAGTGATGGTCCAGCGCTTGTTGTAATGTGCCAGGTGGGAAACCTCACCTGAGATGCGCTCGAAGACATTGCTGACGAAGTAGTTCCTGATACCCATGGCCTTGGACGAGATGCCTGTCTCAGGGTGTACCTGCGTGAGCACCTGGTGCACACAGAGGCAGTAGCCCTCCTTGTGGTTGCACTTGTACTTCTGCATAGTAGCAATCCCTGCCCTCCTCAGAGAAACGAAAACAAAGCCCATGTGACAGAATCCTGGTAGATTTGTAGTCACTGGCATGCAAATGAGAGTTCAGTTACGCAACCGCTGATTCGCTAATCCTTGAGGGCTGACCGCCAATGAAGCCTATTGGAGCAACTCTTTCATTGTCCATTTTCCCCAGAGTAGATTCCGACCAATCAGATTAGTTTATTTAACCTAGGTAAGCACTATTATAAACACGTTTCTTTGGCATCAAATTAATTAGGTATGGACTTGTACAAACTGGAAGCTGCTCATGCTTGTGCTTCTTAAGTGCCAAGGGAGCAAAGCTCACCATAGATCCAGTGATGGCTTTCAATCATCGATTTGTTTACAGATCCTGGGAAACTTAATCCGTATATCAATCTTTCAGATTCTAGACCAATGAGGTAGAAAGGATGGACTGAGAAGGATGCACCATGCTCTCCAAGGCAATACAGGGAAGAGTGTTTAACTGAGGACAGAGGGACAAGTCTAACAGGAAGATTCCCACTCAAATTCACTGCCATCGATTGAAATCTGACACAGGGAAGCTTTGCCCTCGCGGGGTTCCCACACTGTAATTCTATGGGAGCAAGTCTCATCTTTTTTGATGATCGCCTCCTGGTTTGCAACTGTTGACCTTGAGGTGAACGTGAAACCACTGCACCCGCCGCCACCCGACAGAGAAAACAAAATAACATGCTTGCAGAGAGCGAAGGAAAGAAAGGCTGCGTTAAATCAGAGTGCGCTCCTTCATGTTTTTATATTGGATTAAAGTTTGACAGAGAGTATAACTCTTATATGTTATCTATATTTGAACATAATAGTGTACTTACACCTAAACATTTTATTGTGTGTATTTCTATTCGTGTCAATCCTTAAATAAAGTTGTAAGTTTTGAGGATAATGTCAACCATATCCTAGTAGCTAAAACACAGTGGGAGGCAATCACGGCTTCTCTGAGCTGTCTTCTCCTTTGATTACACAGTAGACTATAAATGAAAGGTTGGAGACGGAGGTGCAGAGGGACACAAGTATTAGTCGGGAGTAAGCAATACAGAGAGCCTTTATTAAGGTGAGGAAAAACTCCCGAGCGAGTTCCGCAACCCAATGAGTTACGTCAGGGATGTCGTGCCCTATACTGGGGCGGCAGGAGACTTATAGAGTACGAGCCAAAGGCATGTGGGCTGATAAGGGGAAGGGACGTTTCTTGTGCTGCTTTAGCAGGTTTCAGCTGGGGTTGCAGGTTTTGGGTCTGGAGATGACCTGTTGACAATCACCTTGCTCTTTGAAAACTTGCTTCCTAGAATGCTAGTGAGAGGGGGTACTGTGGGCCCTGCCTGGGGAGATAAACTCTGTGAAAGGATGGAGGCAAAGGTTACAAAGGTCAGCAGCTTATTTGTCTCCTTGAGAAGCTGGTGCAAGAGGCTGCCTGATCCGACACTGCCCAAACAATAAACACAAACAAACAATCTTCCTGTCATCCTGTTGATGCCATCTCATAATCACCCCCCAAGACAGGGTAGAAGTGTCATGTAAATTGCCAAGACTATCGATCAGTATGGGAGCAAAAAATCTCATCTTTATCCCGAGGAGCAGCTGGTGGTTTTGACATGCTGACCTTGTGGTTAGCAGCCCAAGAAGTACCCCGCTATGCCACCAGAGCTCCTCAGTACTTTATATAGACAAATTACCATCAGAACTAATGATAGACTAAAACCTCAGGGAACATAAACGCTGGAAAGCAAGGTTTGTACCTTTAGCCAGATAGCGTCCTCAAAGTTTCTCTTTAGGAATCTCAAGTCTTGTCCCTGTTAAGGCTTAATAGAATAAAATAATTTGTCTTAAGTTACTCCATTTTGAAAAGCTTAAGTGTCATTCCCATTCTAAGAGAGGTATGTTATTTTAGAAAAGCAAGTCACTGTGACCTTACTAATATCTGCTCGTAAATGTAAGCAAGAAGTTTTGCAAGATCATCTGGTCCAAGATAAGCTGAGCAGGACGTGCCGAACTACCCGCATCCCTGTTATCTTGTGTAAACACCCTTTCCCATTCCTTGCTCTACCCCCCTCGCCTGGCTGGTTTTAAGTGTATAAAAGGAAAAAAAATTTTGCCGGGCGCTTCAGCTTTAAACCCTGTGTGGCCATGCTGTAGCCCAAATCCGGATTTGTCTTTTTGTCTTTCTGTAATAAAGTTTTGCTTTGTTACTTTGCAGCTGCTTGTGGGTCAGTGGTCTGTGTGGGCGTGACTCCGTAACATTTGGGGACTCGTCCGGGATAGATAAAGCCCACCGTCGCTGACCTGCATCGGACGGTCCGGACCCTGTGACCCTCCCTGCACGGCGCCGGTAAGTCAGGCCTGGTTCCTTTCATTGTGGTTCCTTTTTTTTGCGCGCTTCATTTTGGTATGAGATCTCTTGTGGTGGAGACTGAGAAGGCAGGACTCTGCATTTACTTCTCGCTCAAGCCTGCGGCAGTGACGACTGTCCACAGCTCAGGGGAGTTGAGGAGAGGCATCGACTCCAGTCCCTTTCTTCAGGGGGAGGAAGAGGACACAGGGTCTGGATTCCCTTGAATCCAGACAGGGTAATCTCTGGAGGGGAGATTGCATAGCTCTGGCAGAGCATTCGTGGACGGATTCTCTAATTTTGATTTTCATTGGCCGTTGACTGGTTTTGGATTCTCTTATGTGGAACACGGATTTTTGTCTCTACCCCATTTCTTCCACTATCTTTGGACTTTATTGGATTTGTTATTCTTGGAATTGGCTTAGGTGTTGCTGCTCCCCAGGGCTGGACCCAGGGAGAGAGAATTGTGTTCATTTGCATTTATTGGTGTGTCTCCTCCCTCTGATTTCTTCCACCTTGTGTTCTCCCAGTCATCATGGGACAAGGTGCTTCAAAACCCACCTCCTGTTCGCCACTCGAGTGTTTAACTAAAACTTTTTCTAATTTCAGAGAGCATGAGGAAAAAATTACAGTGTTTCTTTAAATGCCTTCGATCTGCGTAAATTTTGGAGCTCTGAGTGGCCCACTTTTGGATTCTCTTGGCCAGAAGAAGAGGTCCCTGGATATTAACTTGTGTGCAAAGGTCCGGAAGGTGTGTTATGGGAATCCTGGTCACCCAGACCAGATTCCCTACATTAATGTTTAAATTGATATTTTGTATAACTTCCCCAACTATCTAAAAGATTGTGGTTTTAAACGTTCGCCGTAGCCTCCCCAGAAACTTTTAGTTCTGAAACCCAGGACACCTTAGTCTCTAAATAACTTAGTATATTCTAAACTACTGAACAAAAACCATTTTGAGAACTGAGTTAAAAGTCGTAGCATGGGCTAAAAAGCAAGAGGGAAAACAAAATGATTAGTAATAGGTTTTGTGTTTTGTTTTGTTTTAAAGGAGGGGAAAAGAAAGTAGTTTTGTCTTAAAGTAGAATGTCTGGTTGTACCAGAATGTGAACGATAGTAAAGCTCAACTTGAGGGGAGGTAGTAAGTTGTAAAAGGTTTGAGGGGAAGTGAACTTGATTTGCCTTAGTTTTCAATACCAGCAAATACTGTGTATGGAAAGAAGCGATGAGGTGTTGTGAAATCTTTACAGAGTAGATCAATGGTGGTGGACTTATTCACAGGATAGTGAAAAAGGCTGGTGAACCTCTTCACTGCAGAATGCTATCTGACTAATAATACTTTGTATTTAAAAAGGAGAGAGAATCATAGTCTTTAACAAGGAGTAATCAGGGTGGACCCCAAACCCTGTGTCATGGCAGGTTTATAATGCCAATCAGTTCAAGTAAATGTTGACTATTATGTAAAATATATTTGGCCAGAGGAAGTGTTCCCTAAAACAAGACCAGATTGAGACCCTAATACCTCTGCAGGAGATAAGAGCCTCACCCAATACCGCTCAACTTTATTAAAGGGTCTGAAAGGTGCAGGGAAAAAGCCTACCAATTTGTCTAAAGTCACTGAGGTTAAAAAGGGGCCTAAAGAAAGCCCTACTGCCTTTCTTGAAAGGCTGCAAGAGGCTTACCGGGTGTACACACCCATAGACCCCAGCGCCCCAGCTAATCAGGCGGCTCTAGTTATGCAGTTTATAGCACAGTCAGCTCCTAATATTAGAAAAAAGTTGCAAAAATTAGAAGGCTTTGAGGGTAAATCTCTCTCTGAGCTCCTGGCGGTGGCCCGAAAAGTTTTTGACAACAGAGAAGATCCAGCTAAGGCAACCCGAGCTTTTACTCAAAAAATGGCAAAGAAGGTGCTTCTAGCCACAGAAGCCCGGGCCCGCTGCTCCCGGAGCCTCAAAAAAAAAAAAAAAAAGGAGATTTCGTCCAAAGACAGCGAAGGCCCACCCAGCTGCGTTTAGGAGAGGATCAGTGTGCTGTGTGCACAGAAGAAGGGCCCTGGAAAAACGAGTGTCCTACCCGAGGACAAAGGAAACCCAAGAAACCCTCCACCCCTGTCTTAGTGGAGGAACTGGAGTAACGGGGCTGGGGTTCAGCACACCCCCCCTAAACCCAGGGTAACTCTCATGGTGGAAAACAAGTCAATCAATTTTTTAGTAGACACCGGAGCAACCCATTCAGTGCTCAGCTCACCTATTGGCCCCCTCTCCAAGGACACTGCTAAAATTATTGGGGCCACGGGAAAAGTGAAGACATACCCATGGTCATCAGCTAAAATTTCTAACCTAGGAAAAGGAACTGTAACTCACTCTTTCTTAGTCATTCCAGAATGCCCTACCCCTCCTCCTGGGATGAGACCTGCTCAGCAAGCTGAAGGCCACTATTTCCTTCAAAGAAGACTCCATGCAGGTACAAACAGGGGTCGGGGCCCTGCTGGTTTCATTTCCAATTGAAGAAGAGTCTTGCCTCTTCCTTGCAGCAGACGTCGAAAAGAAACACCAAGACCCTGGGGGACTTCTGGAAAGATGGAAAGCCACAATCCCTAATATGTGGGCAGAAACAAACCCCCCGGGGCTGGCTGAACTTCGGGCACCCATTGTAGTTCAATTACAAAGCTCTGCCACTCCAATTCGAGTAAAACAATACCCAATAAGCCAACTAGGCTAGAAGGCTTCTGCCAAAAAGGCCCCGCTGTGTACAAAAATCGTCACCGACCTGGGGTATGAGTTAAAGGATGGCATTCGAACTTTTTCCAATAGCAGAATCCAGGCCATCCAAGCTATACCCAAACCCACCACCAAAAAACGGGTACGTGAATTTCTAGGGGCAGTAGGATACTGCCGCCTGTGGATCCTGGGTTTTGCAGAAATAGCCAAAACACTCTATGCAGCTACTGGAGGAGCAAAGGCTGAACTAATATGGACAGAGGTAGAATAAAAGGCTTTCCAGAAGCTGAAGACTGCACTGGTAAGTGCTCCTGCCTTAGCCCTTTCTAACCTCAAAAAGCCCTTTTTCCTTTTTGTTGCAGAAGCAAATGGAGTAGCAAAAGGTGTGTTGGTACAGGCTCTCAGGCCCTGAAAATGACCCTTAGCGTACCTCTCCAAAAGACTCGACCCAGTAGCTGCTGGATGGCCTAACTGCTTGAGGGCAATTGCAGCCACCGCCCTGCTGGTGAAAGAAGCCTCAAAGCTCACTTTTGACCAGAACCTCGTCATCACTGCTCCTCACAATGTCGAGCAACTCTTCCGGGCTCCTCCAGACAGATGGCTCTCAAATTCCAGAATCACCCAGTACCAAGTATCTAACGGCAACAGACTGGGGGATCAGGCTGCGCACCAAGCAGCCAGCTCCGAAACCATCCTGCCTCTGCTAGAACCCTCTAACAGCCTCAAGCCTCCCCATTACTCACAAGTTGAACAAGAACTGGCCAAAATTAGCAGAGCTCCTGCACAAGAATTATGTAATTAAAGAACTGTATCAGCTAACCAGAAGTGAAACTGCGAGGTGTCAGGTATGTGCCCAGGTAAATGCTAAACCTGTCCCAGTTCATCACCCAGGACAAAGATACCGAGGAAAAGCTCCAGGTGAACACTGGAAAGTAGATTTTACTGAACTCCCACGAGCACCAGGCAACTACAGGTATCTCCTTGTTTTTGTGGACACTTTTTCTGGCTGGACAGAGGCCTATCCAAAAAAGAGAGAAACTGCCCTCATTGCAGTTAAAAAGTTAGTCTTAGAAATTATTCCCAGATTCGGACTCTCTATGTTCGTAGGATCTGACAATGGCCCGGCGTTCACCGCCCAGTTAACAACATTACTAACTGGGGTGCTAAAAACCAATTGGAAGTTGCATTGTAGTTACCGACCACAAAGCTCTGGACAGGTAGAAACAGCAAATAGAACAATTAAGGAAGTTCTCACTAAATTAAAGTTAAAAACTGGCAGACATTGGATTAGCCTCCTACCTTTTGCCTTGCTTCGGGTGAGATGTACACCTCAAAAGCATGGTTATTCTCCATTTAAGATAATGTACAGGTTTCCACCTCCATTGTTACCTAAGATTGGAAGTAAAGTGTTAAGCGAAATCAAATTGCATAACATGGTTAAGTCATTACAGGCCTTGCAAGCAGTGCGCCAGCGAATCAGAAACAACGTGTCGTCCGACCAGACTCTAGCCCGCGACAAGAAAAGCCGAAAGCCCCTCTTCAACCCTGGCGACCTAGTATGGGTAAAAAGACTAAGTCCAGGTCAACTAGAACCACGCTGGGAAGGACCATACCCTGTTGTCCTGAGTGCCCCGACTGCGGCAAAGGTTGCTGGAAAGAAGGAACCCAAACTAACGCTGGGAGACATATCGGGACAAGGACTATGTATACCCCTTGCGCATATGCTCCCTTACTAACTAACAACCTTTGTATTTTAACCCACATTATTCCGCAGGTGTATTATTATTCAGGAGAAGGGGGGTGTGAACATCTTAACCTTGACTCTCGCCACTTCACGGGACGTTTCAAACGCGCGCCTGTGTTAGTCCCAGTTTTGCTAGCACTAGGGCTTGCTGGGGCCACAGAAGTTGGGAGTACAGCACTAATAAAAGAAGGGGCTGACTTACCTCCCTCAGCCTGCAAGTTAATCATGATCTCCAGGCTCTAGAAAAGTCAGTAACTGCTCTTGAAAACTACCTAAGCTCCCTAGCCGATGGTGCTACAAAATAGAAGAGGCCTAAACTTGCTGTTTCTTAAACAATGGGGGTTGTGTATGGCATTAGGAGAAGCATGCTGTTTTTATGTAAATCACTCTGGTGTAATTAAAAAAATATATAAGTCAACTCCAGAAACACCTGCAAGATAGAGAAAAGGCCCTAACCAGTCAAGAAAACTGGTATCAACAAATGTTTTCAGCCTCTCCCTAGCTCACATCTTTACTTACTGCCATTGCTGGGCCCCTTATTCTGTTCGTACTTGCCCTCACTGTGGGCCCGTGTGCGTTCAACGCCCTTCTCAAGTTTAATCAGAACTCGCTTACAAGATATCAAATTAATGGTTCTTAAAAACAATTAACAGGTTTTAGCAAATGAAAAAGGTTCGAGAATCAAGGATTTGATTTAGTTACTAAAAGAGGAGGGAATGTTACGGCTTAATAGAATAAAATAATTTGTCTTAAGTTACTCCATTTTGAAAAGCTAAGTGCCACCCCCATTCTCAGAGAGGTATGTTATCTTGGAAAAGCAAGTCACTGTGACCTTACAATTATCTACTCGTAAATGTGAGCAAGAAGTTTTGCAAGATCATCTGGTCCAAGATAAGCTGAGCAGGACGTGCCGAACTACCCGCATCCCTGTTATCTTGTGTAAACACCCTTTCCCATTCCTTGCTCTACCCGCTCGCCTTGCTGGTTTTAAGTGTATAAAAGGGAAAGAAAAATTTGGCCAGACGCTGCAGTGTTGGACCCTGCGTGGCCATGCTGTAGCCCAAATTCGGATTTGTCTTTTTGTCTATTTGTCTTTCTGTAATAAAGTTTTGCTTTGTTACTTCACAACTGCTTGTGGGTCAGTGGTCTATGTTGGGCGCAACTCCGTAACAGGTGGGTTCAAACCACCACCCATTCAGACATGAGTGCACACTTCACAATGATCCCTTTTTTGGGACTTCATTTGCCTGAGTCTTAATGTAAAATCTGCTCTTGAGCTTCATCAGAACTTTGATGCTTGTGATGCCTGGCAGGGTCTTTTTCTCTGAATAAGGGACAGATGCTTTTTCTGCATGTGAAAATGTTCCTTACTTTTACAATACAATTTTTGAATTATGAAATAGCATGGGTGGATACATATTCATGAAATAAAAATAACAGAGATTCCCTGGGAAACTGTGAGATGAAGCAGAGTCGCCAAACTGAGACCATCTGCACCTGCCCCTGGGTCTGTTCCTGTGCTCTGTGGGTCCCAAGCTTCCCCTGGAGACCAGTCTCCTCCCTGCAGGGGAAGTTTGTGTCTGGGCTCTCACTGATGTTCCCTCAATGTGTCACTTGCACAGTAATACATGGCAGCTTCCTTAGCTTTTAGGCTGTTCATCTGAAGACACAGTGTGTTCTTGGACTTGTCTCTGGAGATGGTGAATCAACCCTTCACAGAGTCTGTGTAGCTTGTCTCATTACCACCAAAGTTATATCTGCACCCACTGCAGGCCCTTCTCTGGAGCCTGGTGGGATTCAGTTCATGTAAGTCACTGAAGGTGAATCCAGAGGCTGCAGAGGAGAGTCTCAAAGACCCCCTAGGCTTTCTAAGATCGCCCCCAGAATCCACCAGCTTTACCTCACCCTGGGCCCCTGAAAACACAGAGGCTGCATGATTACAAAACACACATATAAACAAATACACTCACAATTACACACACACTCACACACACACAGAGTAAGGTCAACTACCATGTAGAATGACCAAAATGAAAGCCAATGTTGGTGCAAAGTTCACCAGTGTCCAGTGGACTAGCTCCTGGGCATGAAATGGAAACAGCAGAGACCCAGAGACTGGGACTGTTCTCTGATACCTCTCAGATCAGGGGTTGTGGCCGGTTTATCAGCAGGCAGAGAGCTGCATTTGCATGTGCCCTGATGTTTAGAAACAGATGAGTAGAGACCATGGACCAGAGTTTTCCCTCAGACTGAGAGAAACACAAGCACCCTCCAAGGAAAACAAGCATTGTTTATCAAACATTTATTTGTTACATATTACCAATTCTTTCAAAAAGTTGTTTTCAATTTATAAACTTTATATTACATACACAACAACCTTTATGAGAGCTCGCAATGCATCCTCTCTCCTTCCCTCTTAAGATGTGAATACACATGATGATAGTGGATGACTCTTTACCTGTTTCTTGTGTGCAAACATTACTGGCTTTCTTTCCTTCCAAGGAATTTTCCCAGTTCAATGATATTTTAAAACCATGGGCATGAAGTTCTTCATAAAACATGTCCAGCAAACCTGAAGAGCAGTGTCTCCTCTGGTTTCTGATCTGGGGGATTCCAGTTCTCCTTCTTTTGTCAGATCAGGAAAATTGGCTGTTTATCACTTGTCCTCATCTTCTCAAAGAGTCACCTTTAGTTTAATTGGCTCACTAATTGTGTTCCTTCTATTTCAATTATTTGAGCATTTATATTTATTCATTCCTGCCTGCCCTACTGCCCTGCTAACCTATGCTATGGCATAATCACCTTTTTCTGGTTCCATTAGGTGAAAACTGAGGTTATTAGTTTCAGAACTTTATTTCTACATGATATAGATGTTTGTTGCTACAAATAGCCCACAAAATGCTATTCAGTTAAATCCAACACTTTTTTCTGTTGTTTCATTTTCATTTGGTCCTATACACCCATCCAAGATATAAAATGCTTAAACACATGTCTATAAAAATTATACAAATAACATTCATATATGAAAAGATTATACATGTACACAATTTAGTGTATGAATAAAATATACAAATTAGTGAATATT
This sequence comes from Tenrec ecaudatus, assembly GCF_050624435.1. NCBI lineage: Eukaryota > Metazoa > Chordata > Mammalia > Afrosoricida > Tenrecidae > Tenrec > Tenrec ecaudatus. The sequence continues at coordinate 74,072,381 of NC_134546.1, read as the reverse complement.
AAAATATCTATGGGGTTTTGCAACTATTTTGGAGGGTACGGAAACCCTAGACATTAACAGGATGGTCTTGTGCCTCCCCATTGTTATGGCCCCAGAAGTCATGTCCCTGTGTTCCCTAAAACCCATGTGATCCCAATAGAGCACTGTCATTATGGCAGGGACACTGTGTTTGTGATGGCACTGAGTCCTCTCACTGTTCCTCTCACACAGTAATGGACAGCTGTGCCCTCAGGGTTATTGTGCTCAGCTGCAGCAAGAACTGCTTGGTGGATATTCTTCTGGAGCTTGAGCATCAGTTCCTTAGGAATGGGTGGGGTTTTTTCTACTAGAATATATTGCTCACAACTACTCTAACCTCTTCTGCAGGTTTTGGCAGTTCTAGCTCTGGCAATATGGAGTCGTCAGAGACAGAGTGAAGCCTAGAAAGAGGATCTATGAAGGGTTCATCACTCCTGGACCCAAATCTTGGACAACTGGGAACAGGAAAAATAAACACTAATGACAAGTAATGGAACCCTAATTATGTCAAACTATTTTTGGAATCTTGACATGAGTAGTGAGAAGTACCCACTAGCCAGAAGACTCTCCACAGGAATTTCATGACTTATGGACAAGGTCTGTGGATCCTACAGAACCCTGGCCATGATGTAACATTTGCACTAATTTGAAATTTCACCTGGAAATGGATGAGGTGCTCTGCATATTAGGAGCCTGTGAAATAAAATAGAGGTGTTCATAGTTTTCCCAGAAGCTGAAAATAAATTATGACCCCATCATCTTCTTTGGGATAAGACCAAAGTGAATCTCATTGCCATTGAGCTGATCCTGACTGATAGTGACTCTAGAAGACAGAGTATAATTTTATGTTGAAAAAACACTCAGCAAAAAGAAATGTGTAACATGTTACCAACACGACTCTTGCTGAGAAACAAAGACAGGAGCTGCATGAAAGTGAATGGGGTCCGATCCCCTTGGAGCAAACAAGGACTGAGCTGGAAGATTCCCCAAGGGAAGCTCCTGAACAAAATAGTGGACCCAGTTAACAGTTGTAGACAACTATTCCAATAAATTGGTATTCCAAAGTATAGGATGATGATTGTTTAACACATTTCATAGAGCTGGTCATGATTAAAAATTAGGGTGAGGTTGCAATTCTTAACAACATAAGGCTCATATTTCCTGGTTTCAAATGTTGTCTTATTTGGTCTGGTGACTTATCTATGGTGACTTTTGGTTCTTTGAACAAAGTTATTCTGTTCTACATGATCTGTGACCGGAAGTTGGGGATGTCTTTTGTGGACATTTTAGTCTGTCCAGGTTAGTCAAAACTGATACTCATGTGGTGTAATGGGATATTTTTCTGAGGAAAGGGATCAACAGAGGCAGGGTCTCAGGAAAGAAAATGCAGAATAAGTAGAGGCAATAAATGAGGTATTCCAACACCCTGTGGCAACATCCCATATCCAAAGGGAAGTTGGACAAGCTGTGGGATTTGCATTGTGACACAAAGTTAAGCAGGTTATGGAATGGGCTCAAACAGAATGCTCAGTGTTCACAGTTGTTCTTATTCTGTTGTCAGATTCTATCTATTTATTATACTTACAACAAATAGAGCCTTGCCACAAAAGATTATTTACTGAAGGCATAAAGATAACGTTTCCCAGAGATGGTAAGTCTATTGTTATTTATTGTTTGTTTTTTCTATCTCTCTTTTTTTAAGGAATTTGGAAGTGATTGATAGACATCATTTCTCAAGAAATGTATACAGTATTTCCTTTTTCTGCTGCTCCTTCCAAAGACCAAACTGATATTTGAGTTAATAATCAAGGAGTTTATTGATGAACAAGCAGTTCTGGATTGGACAATAATAATTGTAAGGATGCACAGAGTACTGCAGTGAAGAAGATTTTCAGATATAAATTCAAAAAGATCTTGGAACATACAAGAAAATTCCACTTATTTGATCTTAATTACTTTTGTCTCAAATAGACAAGGCAAAATTGAATTCACTTTGTAAAGACTGAGTAATTTAAAAGTGTCTTATTTGTTTGTTTTTAAATATTGGGGGTGAGAATGAATACTCTTCCTCACAACTGTTGTGAGAGCAACTGGGAAGAAGGAAGGAGGATGCCTGGAGGTTTCCTGAGCTTTGCTGATTTTAAAAGTCAGTTCAAAATAAACAGTAATCATATACAACTAAAAAAAGTTGGAATCTGGCCTGCATCTTTTGTAGACGCCCATCCTTGTTTGAAGAGAGCACTTTTGTCCTCTTCACAGGGGGAAAAAAAGGTGGGGGTAAGGGCGAGACTCACAAAATCATGATTGGTGACAGATTAGTAAACACAGTGTCAGTTCTGACTTCAGGAGAGGGACAGTTCTGATTAGGAGAGGGACAGCAATAACATTTTAAAACCTTACAAGATTGAATCACAGCCCGCTGTTTTCCAGGTGTGATTCACGAAATATTAGCCTAATACTCCAATACTTGTCAAAAGCAATCCAGGATATGCAAGCTCCTGAGAAAGTGCTAAAACGAGTACGTCTCTTCTCTCCTATACAGAAGAGACTTACCAACACTCTTCAGAATTCCTTTACATTACCTTTTTTTGACATTGCAGGTAAGTGGTCAGAAATAAGCAATTGAGGCTGATAGTATGTGAGATTCAAACTGAATTTGGTGGTCTCATTGTGCTCATTTGCATGAAGGTGCTAGTAAAAGGTGCTGCTAGTACTATGGATTTCCAGAAGAACAAACCAATCTGCCTTGACAAAAGTACAGCCAGATGCTCTTTGGGTTCAAGGATGGCAAGACTTTGTCTCATGTACCTTGAACATGTTATCAGGAGAGAGAGTCCCTGGAAAAGGACACACATGGATGGAAAAGTTGTACAACATCTCAAAGAGGAAAACGCTCAAGAAGATGAATGGACACATTGGCTACTACAATAGGCTCAGACGTAGCCACAATGTTCAGGATGATGCAGGACTTAGCAGTGTTTCAATCTGTGAGCATAAGGTCACTGATTCAGACCTCACAGGAGAGCACAGTGTTAGTCTGGGTAGATTAGAGAAACGAATCCACAGAAACGCATACGTATATGAGAGAATTTTATGTAAGAAGTAAGGGTACATAAAGAAACCATCCCAACCCAGGCCAGTCGAAGCCCATAAATCTGACATTAGCCCATATATCCAACACGGATCTACAAAGTCCTCCTAACACGCACAAAACACATGCAATAATGCTGAATGCAGGAGGAAAGTCAAATCAGTGAGTGTTTTAAGCATCTCAGTGCTGGCAGGAGTCTCCACGCTGTTCTCCAGACCCAGGTCTGTATCTTGGCAGGTTCATGTGGCTTCTCCTCAGGGATGTCTCCCAGGAAGTGAGCTTTGCTAGCTGAGGCAAAGAACTAGCTAAGGCAGCCGCACACTGGTCAGACCATCAGAGAACAAGAAACCAGAGAATAAGAAAGGTGAGGCTCACCAAGCCATTTATCTCTCTGCCCTTTATTTAATCCCATGTATTTATCGGCCAGGTTAGCACAATAAACCTTAACTATCACAGCAACTAACAACAACTTGTGCAAACCTCAGCCTTACACAAACGTAGGCCTCAGAATTCAATCCCTAAGTTAAGCTCAGTTTAATAGCAGTATATTATAAGTTAATGCAAGAATACAAAGTACAAGTTTCTTAATTTTCTGCCCGCAGTGTGTACTCCTGATGCTGCAACACATCACAGGAACTCACTGTTGCTTCATGTATTTTCCTTTTCTCATTTCAAATTTGAAAATTTGTTAGAGTACACAGGGTGTTGATGCACCAGTGCTATTCCTTCTTTGAAATAAAAACTTAAGCCTGCTTTTATTTGAAGGACAGAAGTTGTTAACTTTTTAGCTGGAATGTGGATAGACCCCTACGAACAAGAAGAAAACCCTGAAAAGAAAAACTCGATTTCAAGTAGGCTTGCTAAAGAGCATCATCATCCTTAAGCACTGTCTATAAACACCCCGGCCATGTTGCTCAGGAGAGATTTTGATGAACAATGTCATCCTGAGTTCTACTATTAAATAAATATTTGTTCTCTGTTTTGTTAACTGTTTTAGATGGGGAAAGGCTGTCCAACTCACCTTGACTGCATAACCTAATTTAAATAGATAAGGCAGATTGTGGAGCGCTATTGTTTGTGTGTTTGTTTCACACATACTCCCATAGGCTCCCAACCAGTAAATCCTTAAAAGAGCAGGAAGCCTCTTTATCCAAAGAAATGACTGGTTGATGTGGACTGTCAACCCTGTAGTTAGAAACATACATGTAAACCACTAAACAAACAGAACACAGGTAATAAACTACAGTTTCACTGTGGGCAATGCATGCTGTATATGTAAATTTAAACATGTCTCATATCCTTTGGCTTGGTTCGTTGGGCAACATGTGGAATTTACAGGGTTACCCAGGAGTAACATGTTTGGGGCGTTGAGTCTGGATATACACCTCTTAATGATTTTCTCTATGACTGACCTATTGGCCACTCACATCACACACTGTGAGCCTCGCCCTGCTTTTCCAGTGGCTGCCTCACCACCATGCTGATGGTAAACAAGCCAGGAAACCACCTTCCTGGCTGCGTCCTAGCTTGCCTGCCCTTAGGAGGGCCAGTGAGGCTTAGGTAATAACATCCCAGGGAGACAGGTGTACTCAATGGGATCAGGTAAGGTGTTTCCTTGGTCATATAACCTATTAAAAAGATTTTTACCACAGAACTCTGATCACTAGGACTTGAGAACAGTGCAGTTGTAGGTCTGCAGACAGACCAACATAAGTAGAAGAAACAGAGAAAACATAAATAAATGGAGACGTAGAATTATGGAGATTCCATATCTTTAGCTGTGCTGGGGTACAATGAGACACATCCTTGTGTTCAAAACTTCATCATACATTTGGAATACTGGTTATCCACACCATGACAGGGAGGTTAGGGGGAAATAGGGAGCTAAAAATATGAGTACAATAACGGAGAGAGTGTGTATGATATGTGAATTATATGCCAATAAAACAGTTAAAACACAAAGTAAAAGCTCAAGCTATTACCTCTCCTCCATGCATAGCCTTTTGTAGGTGCATCAGTCAGATTCCAACTCACGGTAGAGCCATGTGGCAGGGCAAAGCTGCCCCACAGGGTTTCTCAGGCTATTGTCTCTGCAGGAATGATTGGCCAGGTCTTTCTTCCACAGCACTACTTTCAGTTAGCTGCTGAGAACTACTTAATATAGTGCCATCAGGGCGTCCTCCACACATACTCTGGCTTCCCATGACCTACTTCCCACGTTATAACTAGAGCATTCATTTGAAAGTGAAAACCATTTTGTGTCAAAGCCTTCCCTCTCCATCTCAGAACCAAAGCTCCAGTCACAGTGATCTCCTTAAATTCCCTCAAAATGGCCAGGCTATTGCCTACCTCATAATCATCCTGAATAGCCTTGGTGGCAGAGTGGCTGTGTGTTGTGCTGCTAATTACAGGTCAGCAGTTCAAAATCATCAGCTGTTCCTCAGGAGAAAGATGAGGCTTTCTAATCCAGTGAATAGTCACAGTCCCAGAAACCCACAGGGGAACGTCTATCCTGTCTTAAAGGGTTGCTGTGAGTCAGCCTTAAGTCCATGGCAGTGAGTTTGTTTGAGTTTTGTTCTTATTTGTCTCCTAACTGGAGTCCTTGGATGGAACAGTCAATGTCCGTGACTGACCAAGAGATTGACAGTTTAAATTCACAAGCAACAACACCCTGAAGAAAGTCCTGGCATCGTACTTCAAAAATATAACAACCATTGAAAACCCCAAGAAGGGTATCTTTCCTGTCACATGTGGGTCACTGAGATTTGGAATCCCTTGGATGGCAACGGGTTGTTTCACTTTGGGCTAACTGCTATTTAAGGAACTTTGATGGCGTAGTACATTATGTACTGGGCTGATAATCACAAGGCCACCAGCTGTTCTGTGGGAGAACAATGAGACTATCTTTTGACAAAAAGAATTTCATAGGTTCCCAAACTTATTTGGCTAACTAGCCCCTTACAGAAAAGTAATAATCACTCAGCACTTCTGTGGCAATTGAAAACTTCTGTGGGGTAGTCCATAACCTGGGATAAAGTATAGGTATCTGCTGTTGCAACCTCCCTGCATCATTCCAGTGATCTCAACCTCACCCTCAGGGGGGCGCTTTTACTCACTTTGGGGAACACTGACTTGCAGGCTCCAGAAACACCAGGGGCCATTTCTAAGTCTGTCTTAGATGGTCCCCATAGTCAGAATTGACTTGTTGACGGTGGTGTGGTTTTAACTCTCACTCCTGCAGATCTCTCGGCCATGTTGGTTCATCTGGAGTCACACTGAAGAAATCTCAGCCTTGGTACTTATTGACTGTATAAGTCCGGGAAAGTTCACCTAAGCGTCCTTACTGTTATGATTAAAGGATTCTGTCCCTTTCAAGTTTTTATAACATGTGGCCCGTTCCCACATATGGTTCACTCTTTTGAAATCCTGAGTTGGGAAAGCATATAGGTTTTGACTTATTTTATTGACAGTTCGGTTATAAAAAAGAATCCCTTTCTGGTGTGCACAATGTTTTACCTCACATAAAAATTACTTCTGAAAAATTTCTAGTTGGCATGTGAGATAAAGTTTATTGTGCTAACCTGGCTGACACATGTGGGGTTAATTGAAGCACGGAGGGATAAATGGCTCCATGAGCCTTGCCATACTAATTCTCGGGTTTCTTGCTTTCTGATGGTTGGACCAGGATGCAGTTGCCTTAGACAGCTCCCTTCTTCAACTGGCAAGGCTCATTCCTGAAAGACATCCCTGAGGAGAAGCCACATAGACCTACCCTGATGCAGCCCTGGTTGCTGGAGAAGCCATGTGGAGACCCCTGCCAGTGCTGAGATGCTTACATGCTCACTGATTCGGCTTTCCTCCTGCAGTCAGCATTATTGTGTGTGTTTTGTGAGATGGAGGAGGACTTTATGGATTGGTGTCAGACGTATGGGCTAATGTTGGACTTGTTGGCTTGGGCAGCACTGGGTTGGATGTTTTCTTGATGTGCACTTACCCTTTATATAAAACTCTCTTATACATGTTTCTGGGGATTTGTTTCTGTAATGTACCCAGACTGAAACAATATGATTGTAGTTGTTTATTTTTAATGAAATAATGTACTGTAGTCTGAAATTACAGTGAGAAGTGTGTCATCATGTCCTGATACACAGTCTTTAAAACATGGGAACACAGGTACAATATTTCATTCTTGCCTCTGTGAGAGCTATCTCCAGGGATTGTAACAGAAGTTCTGTTTTTCCTGGATGTCTAACAATTAAGGTGGTGAATGATCTTGGTCTCTATTCAAATATAGAGAAATGATCCAACAAAAGTAATTTTGGCAAAGAAGGGGCTTATGAAACACTTTTTTTGTGTGTGGGTAGGTCGGGAGGAATTCTGGAAATGAGACCATTTAGCCACCACAGTGGGCTTCTGAGGGAGGTATAATGCCATCTCCTGTTTGAATATTTGGGTGCATGTGATTTGTTCTCTGCTTTTCGTGAATATTGGGGTTGGGAGAACTGACTCATATTGGAGTGGTTCTCAAGCCTGGTTACACAGCATAATCCCTTATAATGAAGCTCTTAAAAAAACAAACAGTGGATCATGCCACAGTCCAAATCAATTAAACTTCTGAGGTGATAACTAGGTGATTCCTGAAAGCAGTTCATATGAAAAACTAATTTGTCCACTTGTGGAGAATTAGTCACTGCAACCTCATGAATAGCAACAGAACTCTGTCATATATAGTGCCAAAAATAAGACCTCAGTCCAGAACTCAACTCACTGCCAGTGAGTCGATGTCAACTCGTACTGACCCTATAGGACAGGATAGAAATGTTCCTCTGTGTTTCCCAGACTGTAACTCTTTAAGGGAATAGAAAGCCCCGTCTTTCTCCCAAGGAACATTGGTGGTTTTGAAATGCTAATTAGTAGTTCATAGGCCAATGCATAACTACTACGCCACCAGGGCTCTTTCTCAGGATAGAAGGTACTCAAAATATGGTCAGGGAAGAGCTGCCAGCTCAAAGCAGAGTTGATCATAATGACATGGATGGAATAAGTCCGTTGAGACCTTCATTTGCTGATAGAGGATATCTCAATATGAGAAGAAACAGTGACAACTATTTAATCATTGAAACTCAGAATTTTGAAGTACTAATATAGAAAAACTAGAAGCCATAAAATATTACATGGAACACATAAAGATCAATACGCTAGGTATTAGTGAGCTAAAATGGACGGATATCTGCCATTTTGAATCAGACAGTCAAACAGTTTGCTGTGCTGGGAATGACACATGCAAGAGGAATCACATTCATCGTCCTGAAGAATGTTTCAAGATCTACTTGAAGTACAACGCTATTGTAATAAAATATTACCATCTGCATACAAGAAAATCTAGTCAAAACGGTTATTTAAAGTGATGCACCAACTACTAAACTTGCTGAAGAACCTGATGGATTTTACCATCACCTCCAGTGTGAAATTGATCAAACACACAATCTGAATGCATGGATAATTAATGGCGATTGGAATTCAAAAGTTGGAAACAAAGAGGAAGGAATAATAATTGGAAAATATGGCCTTGGTGATAGAAATAAATCTGGAGATCACATGATAGAATTTTAGAAGGCTAACAACTTCTTCATAACAGATACCTGAGTGGGCATACACAGGAATCAAATTGATTACATCTATGGGAAGAGAAGATGGAGAAGCGCAATATCAGCAGCTAAAATCAGTCTGGGAGTCAACTGTGGAATAGACCATCAATTGCTCATTGCTAAGTTCAGATTCAAGCTGAAGAAAATTAAAACAAGCCCACGGGAGCCAAATACAACATTGAGTCTATTTCACCTGAATATAAAGATGTCAGGAGCAGATTTGACTCACTAAACACTAAGGACAGGACACCTAATGAGCCATGGGATATCACTGAGAACATGAAGAAAGCAAAAAGTCATTGAAGAGTCAGGAAAGAAAGGATCAAACTGGATATCAGAAGACTCTGAAACTTGCTTTTAATCATGGAGTAGCTAAGGCAATTCATATGAAATGAAGCCAAAGAGCTGAACAGAAACTTTCAGAATGCAGCCAGAGAAGTACTATAATGAAGTGTGCAAAGACCTAGAGTGAGAAAACCAAAATGGAAGAACATGTTCACTATATCTTAAAATAACTGAAGAAAAACAAATCTAAGCTTTGGGGTGCTCTACTGAAATATTCTATGGGGAAAATATTGAACGATACAGGAAGCATGAAGTGAAGAGGGAAAGAATACACATTATTCTACCAAGAAGAACTAGTTGGCATTCCACTATCTCAAGAGGAAGGATATAAACAAGAACCAACAGCACTAATGGAAGATATTCAAGCCGCACTGACGGAATTAGCCAAAACCAGTTGCCAAGCATTGACTGAATTCAATCAAAAAGTTTCAACACATTGATGAAGCACTGGAAGCATCAGTGGAATGATATTTTGGGGTTCTGGGACCCTGCTGGAATGATGCTCTGAGGAATCCATGACCCTGCCAGAATGATAATATTTGGGGTCCGGATCAAACTAGAATGATTATCTAGGAGTCCGGGACTTGACAGAAAAATATTTTGGTGTATCTGAGACCTCTCCAGAAAGTTGCTCTCCCACCAGAGTGATCCTCTGGGGGACTGGACCCCTCCAGAACCATCATCCACTAAGTGCATGCTTCTATGGGGGTGCGTGCCGAAAACCCCCTTCCCTCAAGCATACTTCTTGCGGTATTCCCACTCCACAACACTCCATTCACCCACTCTCAGCACAGACTGGTGCCGACAAAAATTAAGAACAATTATTGTTAGGAGGCATTGTGTTTGGCCTTAGAGAATCTTTATAATAAAAGACTTACTTGAAGCATAAATTCTAACGAGCAAGACAAACTATTCAGACTGTAATAAATGTCAAGTTTATAAATAATGTACTATGGTGGAGCAGAGGAGTGAACTTTGCATAAGATGTGAGAAGGCTAAACATTTAAACTGAGACCTGTGCAAAAAATGACTCATGTACAAAGCTGATGTTTTCATGGATTGGTAGACTGATTATTATCCAGAGGCAATATTCTACAACTCATCTACAGATTCAACCTAATTACTCTCAAGGTTTGTTTTTCCAGAAAATGACAAGCTGATTCTAAATATTTGATTCTAACATTTTTATGGACATGTGAGAGTTTTAGTATAGCCAAATAATCCTGAAATACAATAAAATATAGGTGGAGAATGTGCATTGCCTGATATGAAAATTTACTAAAAAGCTATAGTCATTAAGACTGTGTAATAGTGACATAAAGGTAGACATATTGATGGAATAAAATTGAGAGTCTAAAAATTCAACCTCCTACATCCATAGCTAATTGATTCAAAAAGTGTACACAGAGAAGTCGCTATGATTTCAGCAAATGCTGTTGAAAAAACTAGATACAGGAAAAAAGAATGGGTTTTGACTTCCACCTTGCACCATATGCAAACACTAACTCAAAAACAGTTCTAAGACCTAAATGTAAGAGAAAAATCTATAAAACTCTTAATAGAAAACGTATATATAAATGTTTGTGACCCTGGATTAGGGAATGGTTTCTTAAGATATCTTGCATTTTAAGCAATTATGACATCTTAAACATAAGCAGCCCAAGTTCAACTTCATCAAAATTAAAGTCCCTTATAATTAGAAAGACACAATCAAGAATTTGAAAAAGGCAACCTACATCAGTAACTATTCATGAGGTACCTAATGATCTTGTATTCATAATATATAAAGAAATGTTACAAGTCAAAAACTAAAACTCAACAAATTAAAAATTAGTCAAGAAATTAGTCGCTACTCAAAATATATAAGTATGTTAAATATAAAATATATAACTCTATTATAGATTTAGTCTAAAATTTTTGTAAATTGCTTGAAAATAAAAATATTAAAATGAGTCTACAAGAGCAAAAGAAAAATATTTTGAGGCTGTCTAATCTGAATTTAGATAACATTTAAAGAAGAGACTTAATGGAATGAACACTAATGACCTGATGAGCTGGGGTGGGGGGTTGATATTAAAAACATCATATGTGAAAGAAGCAAAAGGTCATTAAAGACAGAAAAGCAAGAAAAAAATCAAAGTGGATATCAGAAGAGACATTGTAATTGCTCATCACTTAGAGTAGCTAAGGCAGATGGAAGAACTGATGGAGTCAAAGAGCTGAACAGATAATCTCAAAGGCAGCTCAGGAAGACAAAATATTAAAGAATTCATCATTTTTTCACCTTATATGCAACCAAGTCCTGCCAGCTACCTCCACCCCCATCTGCTCCAACCCAAAATGGCTCTGATATTTCCCATCAGCCCCCACTACAATCCCTATGCCAAATCCACATTCTTGAGCTATCCCAACAACCTCCCCACAGCTCTCCCTGCATCTACACCTGCACCCTTTCTCCAAATACCTGCAGCAGGCTCCACACTGAAGCCCCAGTGATATACCTAATATTGCCATGACCATGTCACTGCTCCACTCAACTCCCTCCAAAGGTTCCCTGCCCTCATCAGGAAGCTGGATATGAGTTCTGGACGGCCGGTTAGCACCAGGACCTGGCTGAACTGTGCCAGCTCCTTCTTCTTGTTCTTTCAAATGTCTGTGCCCCTGAGGCATTTGAAAGGGAGGACAGGCCCAAGCAATTTTCATGGACCTTCATCCTCAGCTTTAAGTGTCGCATGGCCTCATTTCCACTCTGTCCAACATTAGGATGTGAGTGCATGCCTCTGCAGCACGGATCAAATCAGCAGCCACTGACTACCTGCCAGACCTGCAACATCCGGCCCACTTTACAGAGGAACCACGAGAGGCCTAGTGAGGCTCAAAGACTTTCCCAAGGAAATCAGCTAATGAATAGAAGCACTAGAATTTGATCTCAATTCTGACTGTAGGGCCTATCAGCCTACACAGACATGCTGGAGGGCTTTTGTCTCTACACAGGAGCTGGCATATAGAAAGTACTGTGTGAACCTTCATGGAATGAACAATAACAGGTCTCTGCACATGAATCACCCTCCAAACTCAGGCAGGGACTGGAACAGAACTTCCCCCGAGTGAGATATCAAAGTTTATTGGTGGTTAATAGGGTCAGTATGGAGAAAGTGGGGGGTGGAAGGTAGACGTGATGGAAAAACTACAAGGATCATGGAATGTTAGCTTTCACCAGATTTTTATAATTGCTGTCAATAAGGCTTAAACCTGTAAATAACTGAACAGGTAAAAGTTGTGAGATAGATAGATACAAGGGGGCTTCAAAAAGTTTGTGGGAAACTTCCATTATTTTCAGATTTGTTTGGATTCATCACTGGGGCTTTTTCTTATTCTGGTTTCTTTGTTGGTCCGCTTTTGCACCTGCAAGACCAGGTCAAGGGCCTTCTTGAAAGCTGGAAGGACATGGTCCCCTGGGGTGAATGGTGTCCCCCAGACCCCATACTCACTCAAGGCACAGATGTCAACACCTGTAGTTGTTCAGGAGCCCACAGAACCCCTGCCCACTCCCCAGCCCCGAAACCCCACACCACCTTGCAACCAGCCCCACCTTGCAGGTAATTGAGAAGCCTGTCTACAGTGGGTTCTGTTTTGTTGTCAATTTTCTCCAGGTTGCAGTCTGACAGCTTGGCCATCTCGGGTCAGGTTGGCCCCTGCTGCAACACAGAAGGAAAAGACCCAGCCAGTCCATTAACTGCCAGTCAACGTAGCAAGTTATTCCTGGGGTCCTGATTCTGGTAAGGAATGCAAATGCCTGCATACGATGCCCACATCCTGCCTCCTGATCCTCATCCAGGAGGTCCCCAAGCATTAGCTACATCATGAAGCTGAGTGTCAGCTTTATTTCTTGAACCTGTATGCTACCAAATCCTGCCAGCCACCCCCTTCTAACGTCTTCCCCCAACGCAAAATAGCTCTGATATTTCCCGTCAGCCCCCACTACAATCCATATGCTATGGCCTAACCTCCTTCTTAAACTATCCCAACAAGCTCCCTGCTGCTCTCCCTGCATCCACACCTGCACCCTTCTCTAAGTACCTGCACCAGGCTCCACACTGAAGCCTCAGTGATATACCTCATGCTGCCATGGCCATGTCACTGCTCTGCTCAATGCCCTCCAAAGGTTCCCTGCCCTCATCAGGAAGCTGGATATCAGTTCTGGGAGGTCGGTTAACACCAGGACCTGGCTGGCCTGTGCCAGCTCCTTCTTGTCTTTTTAAATGATTGTGCCCCTGAGGCATTTGAAACGGAGGACAGGCCCAAGCAATTTTGCTGCACCTGCATCCTCAGCAGTCAGTGTCCCATGACCTTCATTTCCACTCAGCCGAGCTTCATTACGATGTGTGTGCATGCCTCGGGCGGCACAGATCACAGCAGCAGCCACCGACTGCATGCCACACCTGCACTGAGTCACTTAACCCTCAAGTGCAAACATCTGACCGACTTTACAGACGAACCACTAGAGGCCCAGTGAGGCTCAAAGACTTTCCCAAGGAAATCAGCGAATGAATAGAAGATTAGAATTTGATGTGAATCTGACTGTAGAGCCTATTAGCCTACACAGACATGCTGGAGGGCTTTTGTCTCTACACAGGAGCTGGCATCTAGAAAGTACTGTGTGTAACATCATGGAATCAACAAGAGCAGGTCTATGCACATGAATCACCCTCCACACTCAGGCAGGGACTTTTACAGAACTCCCCCCTGGCCAGCGAGCTGTAGGAAGTCTCATGTGGCGTGGGGATGAGTTTTCCTAGACCCGCTTGATTGGGAGGTGGAGAATTAAGACTACAGTAGAGAGCAGGTGTCCTGGTGTCTGGTGGGTTGCATGCTAGGCTTCTAACCACAAAGCCATCAGCTGGAAACCACTGGCTGGAAAAAGATGAGGCTTTCTACTCCTGTGAAGAGTTACAGTCTGAGAAACCCCTACAGGCAGTTCTACCCTGTCCATATGGTCGCTGGGTCAGAATCGCTGGCAGTGAGTTTTCAGGGGAGTACTGCCTCTTGTCATGCCAGCACGTGTTCAAGGCGTGGCGTGGAACACCAGGCCAGCCACTCAGTCTCTCGCTGGCAGAGCCACACCCCACCTGGATGGTCTCCTTGAGCAACTCTATGGCCTCCTTCAGGTCCTGGATCTGGGCCATGGCTTCCTTAAAGCTGGAACTTTTCCTAAAATCGCTTATTAAAAACCAAAACAAAAAGAACCCCCCAAACCAAGCAACACATGCAGGGAAATAATTAGAATAAGGATAAAATGACTCCAGGTGGGAATACACAGTTAAAATGGAGTCAGCATACATCTAAACATAGGGCAAGCTACTAGAGACAAATTTCCCTCTGGGCAACAAGCAGGAGCAGCTCCCACACTCCCCCACACTAACAAAATTGCAGAAATATGGATCCAGTTCAATTTCCTGGATGTCTTTTACTGGCTACTTTCTCTGCATGAAAAGCAATTCATTATTGATGGCAATTTTCTCCTGTCCTCTTAAAGAAAACTTCTCTCCAGCTGTCTGTCCTCCACTTAGAAGCTTTCCTCCAGCGTCTTTCTACTGTTAAATACAAACAGGGTTTTGTAAAAATTAAAGAAGCAACATGCAAAATTTTTGAAGAGTGTATGTGGGGCCGGGGGATCTTCCGTACTGGAGGGGTATTTCCCTTCTTTGGAGACTTATATGCTTTCCAAAGAAAGACTGGCCCTCTCTTTGGTTGAGTTCCTGCTCACTGAACCCCATCTTTGTACAGCTGGGCCTGTCTCTTTCTCCTTTTACTTGCCACCTGCCATACTGTTGACTGGGTCACCTCCCATTGAGGTCTCAGTCCTGGACTTACTCCAGCAACCTGGGAATGCCAATCATGTCTCAATGCGCAGTGGGTGCGCTGATATATCACTTCAACAACCTCAAGGCTGAGCGGGCTCCGTGCAGCAGCCATATGGGCTATTAAGAATGAGCCAGGGAGTTCCAGGACCTGGTTCAGCCCTCCCCCTACCCCTCCCTCTCTCAGCTCCGCACAGGTGAGAATACTTAGCAAACCTCAGGAGAAAGCCCTAACTTTTTGTGTTCCAGCTGCAGCCACTCGTGTCCTGAATAGCAGTCACTTCTTCGTGGTGAGAGAAGCCACAGACCCGGGACTCACCTGTGAGCGGAAGATGTTCTAGGAGTCTCAGGGAGGAGGCACCGCTGTGTGAAAGGAAACAGTGGAGTGGGGGGAGACAAGCAAAATTCCCGCAATGAATCAGGAACACCGACGCCCAAAGCCCCAGTCTGGGATCCTCCTTTTTCCAACAGGGATTCTCCCTATGAACCCCACAAAATCTCCAAATGGGGGATGGAACCAGCCCCTGGGACACCCTCCCACATCTCACTACGGTAGGGGCGCTGACGGAGCGGGGAGAGGGATGAAGGGTGCTTGCACCCCAGCCAGGCTGCTGTGTGCACCAGGGTACCCCCAAACTGGTCACCGCAGGACCCCCACCTGGGCGCGCCTACTACACAGTGCTCAGGCTGCTGGCGCTCCTCTGGCACCGCGCCACAGGCACAGCAAGTAGTAACTGCAGTATGACCCTCACTTCCGGCTAGGACACCGCCACTTCCGGCCCATCTCAGCTTGACCGGGAATGGGAGGAGAGTAGTCATGGGTGTGATCCGGAAACACGTAAGTGAAAAAACAGGCAGGAGTTAAGGCTTCATTAAGCTGCATAGACATTCAGGAAAATAAGAATATTACTTGATATGGTAGAGATTAATATGACATCATTCCCACCAACATTATTTGAAAGTTTATTCTTCATAACACTGACCATATAGGAAGGGATTGTGATTAACTGGAAATAATAAATGTGTAGGTCTTAGTGGGGAAAAACGTTTCTTATCCTGACAAACGGCTAGATTATTATCAGATGTATGATCAAAGTCACATCCCTCATAGAGAGCACGGACTGAACTAAAGGCTCCAACTTCCCCTATGTGACACTGAATATCCACATGGTAAAAGGTGTGCTCAGGGCCATGAAAAGAATAAGCAATATACTTCTAACATAGCAACACAATTTTAATGTTATACAAAACAAACTGAATATTTTCTCTTTTTTAAAACATTTTATTAGGGACTCATACAACTCTTATCACAATCCATACATGCATCAATTGTGTAAAGCATATCTGTACATTCTTTGCCCTCATCATTTTCAAAGCATTTACATTCCACTTAAGCCCTTTGCATCAGGTCTTCCTTTTATTCCCCTCCCTCTCCGCTCCCCCTTCCCTCATGAGCCCTTGATAATTTATAAATTATTATTTTGTCATATTTTTCCCTGTCTGATGTCTCCCTTCCCCCCCCTTTTCTGTTGTCCAAACTGAATATTTTCTTCATATCTTGGATACTGAAGTACACTTTAACTTCCATGTGGTGCTTATGCATGTCTGAGACTGAGAAAATAAACCACTACATCACCGGTCTAGTTTTGAACTGTTGTTTATAAGGACACTACCTGCTATGGTAAAGATGAAACAATATGTTCTATAAAATGGAAAAAAAAGCCTAAGGAGCTTTTACTCTGCTGTCTATGGTTCTATGAGTCTAGAATTCATATGACAGGTCTGACTTTATTGTTCTTTTAAATGTATGTTCTTATTCTTATACGTAAAACCTTAGTGTGTTTGTGTATTTGAAATCTGAAGATAAATACAATAGTAACATCACATTAAAACTGGTGCTTAGTAGAGTAGAGGGGCAGCAAACAAGAATAAAACTTTTTAGAGTGACAAAGGCTGAAGCAATGTGCTCAAATATACGAACGATTATGAAGATGGTATAGGACAGGCCAGTGTTTCTTCCTGTGGTACACAGGGTAACTATAATTTAGAACTCACTTAATGACACCAAACACTAACAACTTCCATTGTACACTGGCTCTGAGTACAATAAGTACTAAAATGTTAGAGTATTTTTTAAATAAGCATTAACATAATAATCATTCAGAACAGTTGTTGAAAACATAATCATGGTTTTAAAATATATAACTGCAAGATTAATCAAGAGTTAAGGACAATATTGAACAACTGTAGCTTTGCATGATAACTTTAATGATTTTATTTTAATGCACGAGAAACTTTAATACACAATTTTACAACTGCAGAGAATGTGGGGTAAAGCATTAAAAAATACACTGTACAACGGGATATATTATACTGGTGTTTTAACAACACAGTAACAAATTTGATGATTTCATGACTCTAATTAATTGAGGAGAATGATTACATCATACACCCTAACAGTTTATGTACAGATTTGTGGAAATGGGATGGATTGAGTTAGAGAGCTCCTATCTCTGCCTTTTAATTCACATTTCACCTTGACTGAGTGGGATTATTACCAGGTATGCAAGGATGTTTCAACATTGGAAAACATAGTAATGTAACCAACTACATAAACAGGAGGAAAATAAGAACCCTCTGATCATGTTAATAGATGCAGAAAAGATATATGACAATATCCAACACCCATTCCTGATAAAAACACTCAGTAATATGGAAATGGAAGGGAGAGACCTCAACACAACAAATGTATTAAAGGAAACACTGTTGGTGAAGGACTATTAGATGACTGGAACTTGCTGGAAATGAGACACTTATGCACACAGAAAGGTTTCATCAAAAGAGTAATACAGAACCCACAGATTGGGGGGAATACGTCTTTAACAGTGAGGAGATGGAGACAGAGGGGGAGGGGAAGAGGAGGAGAAGAAGACAACTGTGGCATTTTCATGAATCTAATCTAGATGCTCACCTGAGCATGCACCAGGGAAAAGGAGGCTGGAGCCTGGGTGGTCTAGTATAGGGAGCAGAGCCTGAAATCAGGGTCTGAGGATGAATTTTTGTGAAGGGCCTTTCCGTTGTGGCTCTTTAGTCTACAAGGCTTAGCTAGGCCTCTTCTTTGACTTGCGTGATTGGAGGAGTTCATGAGAAAGTCACATGGTGCCAGGAGAGACATGGCCAAGTGGAGCAGATGGCAACAGGTGCTGTCAGGTATGTCTCTGTAGTCCATGCAATGGGAGCGTCACCTGGGGATATTCTCAGTTGGGACGCCTGCTCTCTACCCATCACTTTCTGTCAGCTTGTCTTCCTGTCATGGCTTGTGTGTTGTTTTGTTTCAAATGCAGACAGGGTCACCCAAAATGAGCAGGTTTCAGCAGGGTTTCCAGACTATGCAACTAAGAATGAATCAGTTGCCACTCCAGGTGCTGAAGCTCACCTCTCAGCCCCTCCCTCCTCATCGATTCCAGGTCACACCCCTTAGGACAGACTCCTCCCCACACTCTACCTAGGGGATGCAATTTCCTTTTGAACCTACTTCCTCTGCCTGAGAAGGTTCTGAGTGCGTTTCCCACAAGGGTAGGTGAGTCTCTATGTTTCTATGTGGATTCCATCTGTGGAGTCTCCTGCAGGGTGACGTGCCCAGCGGTGTCTTGGTTCCTGAGGACATTATAATTCCTGCACCCTGTCGGCCCCCATTCTAGGATGCCGCGATCCCCTGGAACGTATCCATTTAAATTCTTTCTGAGCTGGGTACAGGCCTCAGAGCATTCACACATGGGAATACTCTGCCTCCTTTATCCTACCCAGAACCCCTCATGCACCCTCACTCCTCAAGCCAGAAAGGCCCGATTGGGTGTAGGTTCTTGTCTGGTGTCCGTTCCCTCCATATCAGGTGTCAGGCATGAGAGCAAGGGACCCCAGAGTGGCCTAACCGAAAGGAGAGGCCAGCCTTGCAGTCATCAGGCCACCCCATGATGACTGAGGTCTATATTAGAGCTTAACTTCCCAGCACCTTGCTTTGCAAAAGGGTGCCATAGCAGTCACAGCCCCAAACCCTGCACAGTTTAATTCTTCGCATAGAGTAAACCACCACTGAGTGCTTTCTGCCCAGGAACTAAGGCTGTAGGTAATCTGGCCCTCAAGCAGAGGGCTTTGGAGAGTGGATTACTTTAACCTCTCCAGGCAGCCCAGGGAGGGGGAGTCTCTCTTGGAGGTTTGCCTGATGGAGTGTCACCAAACAGTGTAGGGGGTCTCGTAGACAGGAACCATGTCCTATCAGCCTTTCCATGACTGCATTGGTCAGGAGGCCCTGGAACCATCTTGTAAGCCCACTGTCTAAGGATGGAAGAGTCTGTCATTGTGATGTATTCATTGATCACCAATCATGCTTTTGTGGCAATTTCCTTTGCCCTGCCCGACTCCCACCTCTTTAATTCACATCTCCAGATAGATGATTTGTTTGTGTCTTTGTCTTTGTCTCTTAAGATTTAACAAATATTGTCTTTAAACTATATCTAAAATGGGGTCTCCTTTTTACTCTAAAACAGGTCTTGACTGCGTGTGCTTCCTTAATCATTTCTGCCCATCGGAAACTAGCTTGTGCTCTGTTTCGACTGCAAAAGGGACTCCAATCACAAATAAAATTTAAGGAGAACATTTATTAATGATCAGAAATAATGCGGAGGAGGATTTAATCTATGGGGATACCCTTTAAATGGACTTTAGGCATGCATACCATCCACAGCCCTTTACTAACTGGGGTACTAAGACTTTAATCTCTAATACAGCTCCTGGGTTTTTTCTCTGCTGATGCTGTACCTTTCCACTTGGAGTGTGAGGAGCACCTCGGCTCAGAGATTGGTTGTGTTAATGGCACATCTCTTTATCACTGCGCTCTTCCACCTGTGCCACCACCCCCTTCTCTTCCCTCGTGGGCCATAGAGCATTGCTGGCCCAGATTTAATGTCCACTCATTTTATTAATAGGGAATTTTGGTTTCCCTTATAATTCTTTTTATTTGTAGAATTGAGCAAATATTTTATTTGTTTTCAGGTGCTTTTGTGTATCAATCTGGAGAAAGAAAAGCTTTTCTTCAACTGTAAAGAGTTTCAGTTTTGAAAATCTAGAGGGCAGTTCTACACTGCCCTATAAGGTCACTATGTGTCAGAATTGACTCAATGGCAGTGAATTTTGGTTTTGTTAATTAATATTATCTTTTAGTGCAAGGTAAACACTTTTTTGGCTGTTTTGAGTTATTTTCACAGTGACATAGTATTTAATGCGTTCACTTATCATCTATCCTAGTGGATACAGAAAACGTTTCATAGAGCCCAATTCTAATTATGTAAATTCATTTAATCCTTTTGATTGATTTCATTTGTTAACTGTTTCTTCTGTTTGTTTTAATTGTGTAGGAACTGTGTCCTACAAAGGTTAGCTCCTCATTTTTAAAAATTGGGTTACAATTATTCCTAATACAAGGTAACATTCAGGTATATAATTCTTATATATAGTAAGATATCATCTTATTTACAATAAAGTTACCATTTTCTATCTCCCTCTGAATGATAATACTTAATTGTTCTAACCTTTTATCCAAGGATTCTGATGAAAGGCTTGTTTTATTCACTGCTTTATTGTTTTCAGGTGCACTCTGGTGCACTGTTTGTGATGCCATAGGACCTTAAACTCTTCCTTGTGGTTTCTAGGCTAAAATTAATATGTGACCAGATTGCCACATTGTGGGATACAACTGCTTACATTTCATGGAGCTGCCATACATTTACTGTAGCAGTAGGACTTCTTCACTAAGTTGTTTAGATAGACCAAATTCTCAGGAGGCTTACATGTTTTTCACTATTGGCACGGTGATTCTTAATGAAAATTATTTTTGCATACCTGATTTAGTCATATTTTCAACATAAAACCAATGTGCATACATAGACATGAATATGCTTTAATCATGTTTAGTTTTCCCTTTGGTTAGGTGCCATGTCATGTTAATTCCATGAGGTTGAATTTTTAACTATAACATGAGAAACCGCCTTTTTGAATATGCAAAATTTGCAGGACGCAGAAAAATTAAGCCATTCTCTTAATTTTCAGCTCTCACAATTTTCTATTTGAATCATACAGATATACTGTAACCTAACTGGTCTCCTTACCATAGATAGAGAATAAAATTAATATCAACTTTAATAGATCTTCAACAGAGGCACTCTATGTAAATTTCTTAATATTCTTTCTGAGTTTTCATGGAAGATAAACAGGTTTCTTAAAGATTTTTAAGATGTATAATTGAGGAATTATAAAATATTTATAACATTATTCTATTTAACATAATAATACTACAGTCTTTAGCATTATCTATTAGGAACAGATATGCAGAGGCTTAAAAAGGATCATGTATAAATTCCATCATCTTTATTCCATTTTTCCATGATCTTTTTGAGACCCACTTGTGCATTCATGGCATAAAAGATTGACTACCAATGAGCTCCTTGTATTTAAATTAGATAATAATTTGATAAATAGTCATCATTTGGCCCACCATTTGATTCTGTATGGTGACCATATGTGGTTTCAGAGTAAATCTATACTCCGTAAGGTTTTTAATGGATAACTTCCGAAGGTATTTTCTCATGGAACAAATTCTTTTGGTCTATCTCTTAGTTAATTCCATCACATCCTTCAAATCACAGTTTTCAATGAATTCAGTTAATTAGACTATTAAGGGCATAGGGTGAAAACCACCACTAAACAGAATGACCCCATAGGCAGGAGCATAGAATGATTTCACAGTAGAAATCAACTGAGAACGTACTTACCTATGTGTACCTTCCCCTGTTTTGAGGACAGATGTTTGCTCTGGTTCTAACTAAATTAATTAGAGACATTGAAAACAATACCTTTCTTATTGTTAGCTGCCATCTAGTTTTCTCTAGTTTATAAGAGCATGATGCACCCATGGGGATGTAGTGGGTTATGTGTTGGATTGCTAACCACACGATCAGCAATTCAAAACCATTAACTGGTTGCAGTTTCAGAAACACACAGGGCCTTTTGTACTCTGCCCTGTGGAGACTTTATAAGTCAGAATTGACTCAATGACAGATCATTATTTTTTAATGGGCAACAGAACAAAACCATGCCCTGTGACCTCAGTATTCTGAGTTCCATCTGGTCACTTTGTTTCTTGGGGACTGGAATGGTGACTTTGGACTCTTTACATATTGGTCATAAACCTGAGAGTCCTCATTTGCATATTTTCTAACTATTGCCTCTTTTGTTTTACTTTTTGCTAGTGTTTCTTCATGATCTATTTATTTTTCCAGGGTGGGACTTTCCATGTATACTTATTGCTAATGAGCTTTTCATTTCATATATAAAATATTCATATATAAACATGTATAAACCACTTTATTTTGCCACCTTCCATGAATCAGATGCAAATGCCTTAACATTTTATTGAAAATGTCCTTGTGATTCTTGGTTTTGCCTGTCTACCTACCTTAGTTCTGTACATTTAGGTAAAGTCTGAAAGTGCAGACAGTTCCACATACATAATCAGCAATGTGAATTTCTTGATGGCTTAGATTTAGGTTCAATTTAGGGTTATAGAGTGCTAGAGTCAGAGGCTGTGTGAGATTGGAATCTAGGTCCTGGGATTAATGTTCCCGGTTCAAGAACAAGAGTCAATGGATAGAAACAGAACATAAGTGTCATGAGTTAAGAGTCAGATTTTGGTGAACCGATTAAAGGGTTTTATGTTTAGAATGTGTCGTGCCTACCAGCTTATGTTTGGTGTTGCTTTGGGACTTATGTGTTAGGATATAAAGATAGATAGTTATGGCTTAAACAGTATCATTTTGGAAAGTGGTTTCTGATATTGAGACATTCTGTCATAAAGTTAGGATTAAGGTTGTAGAATATATTCAAAGTTGTGTTCCTGACTCAAACAATTGGGATAAATGAATTAGGTTAGTTTGAGCATGTATGGCAGGGGTCTTCAAACTTTTTATGCAGGGGGCCAGTTCACTGTCCCTCAGGACGTTTGAGGACCAAACAATAGTTTTAAAAAACTATGAACAAATTCATATGCATACTGGCCTAGTCTGCTGCTAACCAGGACAGGCAGTGGTGGCAAAAACAACTGATGGGCCTGATAAATATCCTCGGCAGGCTGCATGTGGCCCGCGGTCCATGGGTTGAGGACCTCTGGTGTATGGTGTTGGGATTTCTTAAGGAAATCCTATTTTTTTCCCCAATAGGCTGTGGGTATCAGGGAATGCTCAGGGTGCTAATAGACATTGTGGCTGTAAAGAGCTTTTCAGGTGGTTAGGGGTTCAGTGTTTTAGGATTATTATCAGTGAGCTGTAAGGATGCTCAGCGTGTTAAGGTGTAAGGGTTAATGGGTTGGGAGTTGTTGATTAGCAATTAATAGTTAGTGGGTTAAGTTTCAAAAGTTATTTTTGCGCGTTGAAATGCAGCCTACAGCGTTTTTATATTTATCACCTATTTATGACCTATTTTGAATATTTTATGGATATGAATATTAATTTATGATTATAGGAAATTTTATTTCATTTGGGAAGCCTCTTTTCTCCCTTAAAATGATATTATTTTGATTGCTCGAATTAGAACATACAGTCAATGTTTAATATCAGTAGTGAAAGTGAGCATTTATGTTTGTCATTTTTCTGAGGTGGGGTGATGTTTTTCTCTTTCCTCCTACATTTTGACTTTTTAAAAAGAGGAATGTGTATTAGCATATTCACATATTGAACTATATTGTTTCATGTTAGATTTGCAGAAGTGTTTTTTTAACATGAAAAGCCTTTGACTTTGTTTAGTATGTTTCATGTGTCTATTTACATAGCTTATCCTCTTTTTGCATTAATTGCTATAATACAGTGCTTATTTTTTATGTTAAATCAACTCTGGGGAAGAGTCCAATTAATCATGGTATATAATTATGTCAGTATGTTGTCTGACTCAGTTCCCAATATTTTCAAGCACTTTTTCATGTAGATCCATTATAAATATTGGTCTACAGTTTTATTGAAGTATCATTATCTGACCTTGTTGACAGTTTATTACTGGTCTCATAGAAAATGTTAGTAAGTGTACTCTCACAACTATTGTTATGTTTTCACCCAATAACTTGAACTTAAGGAAAAAAAGTATTTATTCATACTGTGTGAATCCTATGATCTTTAATCTGTTATAGAGTTAGCCTTGAGGTTTCTCATGGATTTTATTTGTGATTCGGTTGATTCTGGAACCTCTGAGCATCTTGAAACACAGTCAACTCATAGATCACTTGTTCTGGATGGATCCTCAGGTTTGCCAGCTGACCCCTCAGTATAGAGCAGTGTTTCTCAAAATTCCTAATGCGGTGACCCTTTAATGCAGTTCCTCATGTTGTGGTGACCCCCAACCATAAAATTATTTTTGTTGCTACTTCATAACTGTATTTATGCTACTGTTATGAATCATAATGTAAAGATCTCATATGCAGGATGTATTTCCATTGTTACAAATTGAACATGATTAAAGCATAGTGAGTAATCACAAAAAAAACATGTAATTATATATTGTGAAGTATTTTTTTCTAATGATAAATAAATGAAAATTTGTCTTGAAGCCTGGTGTAGCATGGGTAACAGTCTTCACATCAGGGACTCATGTGGGTGTATCTGCATGTTGGCAGACCTTCCTGGAGACAGATAAGGTCTCAGTTCATACAACCATCAGAAGTATGTTTTCCAATGGTCTTAGGCGTCCCCTGTGAATGGGTCGTTCGACCCCCAAAGGGGTTGTCACCAACAGGTTGAGAACCAATTGTGTAGAGGGATAAATGATTTACAGTACTCTTGATGGACAAATAGTAACTCACACCTGAGTGACTGTGTGCTACCCTCACACTTGAGCCCACGATGGGAAATACTCTGCCATAGGACATGCTGGGTGGATCGTAGAGAAGTTCCTTCAGCCCACCTTCAGGAGAATGGTGTAAATCAATGAGGGAAAGGAATTCCTTAGTGATTTTATCATCACTTTGTTCTCTCTCTCTCTCTCTCTCTCTCTCTCTCTCTCTCTCTCTCTCTCTCTCTCTTTTTATTTTTTTAGCAAAGGCTACCCATTCCTTCTTTTTAATAAGAGAGTTTATGTTCCAGCAAAGTTCACATGAAAGGTTTGGTATCCGTTAACATGGAAATAACTTTTGTAAATATAACTATCACACTATTATTTTGTGCCTGTCTTGTGTGTTGATTAGTGGTTTCTGAGTTTGTCGATGTTAGGTGCCATTGAGTTGATTCCACATCATAGGGACCTAGTGCACAGCAGAAGGAAACACTGCGTTCTTTAACAGTCTCACAATTTAGGATGAACCCATTGTTGTCGTCACTGTGTCAATCCACTTTGTTGAGGGATTCCTATTTTTCACTGCCGCTCTACTTTACCGGACATACTGTCCTTCCCCAGGGACTGCTCCTTTCTGACAACATTGTCCAAAGTATGTAATATGGGCTCTCACTCTCTTTACCTCTAACTAGCATTCTGAGCTCACTTCTTTGAAGACAGACTTGTTTGTGTTTTGGAAACCAATTTTATTTCAGTATTCTTGGCCATCACTACAATTCAGTCAAACCGATTCTTCTTCAGTCTTCCTTATTCAGTGATCAACTTCCACATATGAGGCAATTGACAATCCGGTGGTTTGGATGAGGTGAACCTACTCCTCAAAGTACGATCCCTGCTCTTCAACACTTGAAACAAGCCTAATAAGCTTTATTTATCCAATACAATGTATCTATTGATCTCTAGACTGGTGATAGAATGACTATCACCATTCTGTTGTGGTTTTCTTTGCATTTTTTGCATAAGCTAACAGTTTTCTGGAAGGAGTTCGAATTTAGTCAAGCGTAGATTAAGAATGCATTTTCACTGAGGGGTCTCAAATGTAACCTTTCTCTGCAATAGACCAAAATAAGATCCCTGAGTTGAAGCCTGTTCTGAAGACTTGGTGGTGTGTTGAGCCTTATATTTAAGGTATGCTTGATGACTTGGCATTAAACAAATTTTGTTTTGCTCTAGTAGCCTGACTTGTTGATTAATTTTACAGAAGTACTAATTTGGCCCACACAGAAGAGAAGATAATGGAGCAGAGTGCAGCTCAGACCCCTTTCTTCACCTGGAGTTCTGGAGTCACATTGCCTTCTCCCAGCCTCCTTTTCCAGTGATGCCTGGCAATGGCCTGCACAGGAATGGAGCTCAGCCTTCAATTAAGTTGGCTATGAAAGGGGTCACTGGGGACATGTAGTGAGGACATCAGGATAGCAGAACAGTCTGTGCTCTCACCACTCCATAGCATACCAACCTCCAGCTGATTTAAGAGAATCTAGAGACAGAAGAGGTGAAGCACAGCATCTGTGAATTTGACAAGCCTGGTTCAAGCCCTGCAGCTGCACCTGGAGACAGTGAGCCAAGTGTGCAGGTAAAGCACTCCCAAACCTTCAGGTTTCAATTCCTGAGCTTCTCACCTCTGAGAGCTGCCCCCAAAAGAGGAATAAGCCGAAATATTCTTGTGAATAAGGTCCAGATTCTCAGGTGTATTATCTAGAGTAAGTAAGCCCTACATTTAACAGTGTATCATGTGACTCTATCTGATGGACTATATGGAGATTAGCATGTGAGTGGTCCCTTTGTAATAAAGTTAGAAAGGGCTTCATCTGGGATGAGAATGTTGGCTGTTTCCTCAGAGAACTCAGTCCTGTCCATGACTTCTCCATTCACCAGGACCAGTGTTTCCAGGCCATGGAAAGTGATGAGGACTGTGTCTGAGGAGGTAGCTGTGAGTGTAGGATTGAGATTGACTAGGAATAAAGGCTGTGTTCCTCTGTTGTCAGTGACTTATATATTTATAAGCCACTCATAACAAATCCAAGAACATTTAAATGGTGAGATACTCATTTTCTTTTCTGCATTAGATTATGGTAGCATTATTAGATACTCAGAAGTTTGAAGATCAGCTAACTCTAGTAATCTCAGTGAATTCAGCCCAAAGTGGCTCCAATGCAATGTGTGCTGTAAATGGAAATGGATTTTGTGAGTCACGAAAAATGAAGAACTTTTCTTCAGCAACTACATTCCTATGTCTTCTCAGAGTCATTCTAGTGTGGAAAGAGTACATGTCACCCTAAAGCAGAAGTAGGGTAAGCTGACTAAAGGACAAATGTGAACCCTCTGGGTGAAACCAGAAATAGTGGGCTGGCATTCTGTGGGACTGAGAAGGTGAACTCTCTGAATCTAGAATTTTCAGATAAGTTCTTATCTGTCTTGACCATCCTGCCCTGAATGTTCTGGAGGATAGGCAAAAAATACTAACATCCACAGAATGAAATACAATTAGTGAATTTATTTATTTTCAGATGGGTTTCCAGAAAATACAAAAAAAATTAAAATACCAGGCCACCGTTGTTAGGAAAAACAACCAAACTAAACCACTTGGTGTAATTTGAAAAAACAACCAACTAAAAATAGGCTGACCGCCTAGATATTAATTAAGTGGTAGTCAGAATACCTCAGAAAGTATGAGGGAAGAATATAGTGTTACATTTTCAGCCAATAGTCAAGCACCTATTATTTATAGTTACCTTTGCCCAGGCCCCAGTTGGCTGTGAGTCTCATTGGGAAGTATTTATCTGAGAGACATGGGAACTGTGATGCAGAGACCCCTGGCTCAATCATTTCCTCTCCTTAGGATAAGCAGGCCAATTGTTGCTGTAGAACAGAATATATTGTCCTGTTACATTATAACTTATGAAATCACAGCTAAAAGGTATAGGCACGGATTTTGTTTTGTTTTTTCAATAGAGAGAGATTCTTTAGGGAAACACATTTAGAAGAATCTGCAGATCCCCACAGGAAACCAGACTGGAAGCTCCAGTTGTGCCTGCTCCTGGGTCTGAGTCCTGTGCTCTGTGGGTCCTGAGTGCCCACTGGAGACCATTCTCCTCCCTGCCGAGGAGATTTGTGTCTGGTCTCTCAGTGTCTTCCCCTCACTGTGTGTCTTGCACAGTAGTACATGGCCGTTTCCTTGGCTTTCAGGCTGTCCATTTGAAGATAGAGTGTCTTCCTGGAGTTGTCTCTGGAGATGGTGAATCTCCCCTTTACGGAGTCTGTATAGTATGCACTACCACCAGTATTAATACCTGAGACCCACTGCAGGCCCTTCCCTGGAGCCTGGCGGATCCACATCATTTCATAGCTACTGAAGTTGAATCTAGAAGTCCAATAGGTGAGTATCAGAGACCCCCCGGGCTTTCTCAGATCACCTCAGAGTCCACAAGCTGCACCTCATACTGGACACCCGCAAACACAGAGAACCGTGATCAGTCGTCACACACTTACATACTAATGTACTCACAATTGCACACATACACAGCAGGGTCTACAATGATTACTGTGTAAAAAGGTCAAAATGAAAGCCAAGATTGGTACAAAATGCATTATGTGTCCTGTGCACAGCAGAGACCCCAGAGACAGGGACTGTGATCTGAGCTCCCCCACATCAGGGGCTGTGGCCGGTTTCTCAGCAGGCAGAGAGCAGCATTTGCATGTCCTCTGATATTTAGAAGGAAATGAGAAGAGAATATGGGCAAGGGTTCTCCCTCAGACTCAGAGAAGTACCAGCACTCTCAAGGGAAAACAGTTTTTAAACAGGTTGTTTATCAAGCATTCCTTTAGTTGTTGTATATTATCAAGACTTTTAAAAGTAGTTTTCAGTTTATAAACGTTATAATACATACACAACAATTTTGTGCTATGAGAGTTCACATTGCATCCTCTCATCCCCTTTAAGATGTGGATATGTGTGACGCTAGTGGAAGATTCTATTATTTGTTTCTCTCATGAGAACATTTCCCCCTCTGCCTTCCAAGGAATTTCTCCATTGAAGTGATATTTTTATACTTTAGGCATGAAGTTATCCATAAATATGCGACATGGCGTCTGCTGTCTGGTTTCTGATGTGGAGGTTCGGGTTCTCCCTCTGATGTCATGATCGGGAAAAGTGCATGTTTGTCTCCTTACTTCATCTCACAAAGGCCGTTTTCGTTTAATCAGATTACTGGTTGTGTCTCTTCCATCTCATTTATTTCAGTCCTTATACTTATTTATTTCCCCCTGCTACCTGTGCTGGGGCATATGATTCCTTTCTTCTAGTGTCATGGAATGGAAACTGAGGTAATTCATTTGAGAGCTGTATTTCTATATGATACAGATGTGTGTGGCTATGAATTCCCCACTAAGTCTTCTTTAGTTGAATCCCACAGGTTACAATGATGTGCTTTCATTTTCATTCAGCCCAATACAGCCGTGCAGGATATAAAAATCATTAAATACATCATAGCTATCAGTCATACATCTCAATGTGTGCATCACTCACACTCACTCACACCCATTGAGTCAATGCAGACTCATAGCGACCCTGCAGGACAGGGGAGAATGGCCCCTGAGTATTTCTGAAACTGTAACTCTATATGGAAGCAGAAAGCCAGGCTTTTTCCTGTGGAGCAGCTGGTGGTTTCAAACTGCTGAACTTATGTTTTTCAGCCAAGTAAGTAATCACTAGGCCACCAGAACTCATGTAATTACGGATATGCATATATTATACAAATGAATGAATACTATAAAGTATTGGATATAGTCATAAATACTAAGTTGGAATATATCCATTGAGAAAATACCTTAGAGGGAAAGAAACCCTAGGACTGAAGAGGAAGCTCCTGGTTCCCATGACTCAGTTATTTCCCTTGCCCGAGAAGCCTGGTCCTCTGCTTTATACAAACCATTATTGCAGTGCAGTTTGTGTATGGGATGGCACTGGATCACCTGACTGTCAGTCTCATGCAGTATTGGACAGCTGCTCCCTCAGTGCTCATTCAGTCAGCTGTAGGAGAACAGCTGTCTGGACATTTTTTGGAGCTTGAGAGTCAACTCCTTTGACATGGAAGATTGTTTTCTGCTACAAAAACATACTGTTAACAGACATTCCAGCCTCGTCTGCCTCTTTTGGCAGATCCAGCTCTGGAAGTACAGAGTCACCAAGATTGCCAACCTTAAGGAGAGCCCATCACTCCTGGGCTCAAATCCTAATGCTGTACCTGTCACAGGACACCTAAGAAGGGAAAACAATCAATAATGGCAAATAATGGAAATCTCTTTAATGTCAGCCCATTTTTAGAATCTCTTGACACTATCGGAGAGAAGTAACCTCCAGACTGAAGAATGGGCAAAATAGAAACAAGACTATGGACAAGGTCTGTTGAGGCTAGAGAACTCTGCCCACCATATGATTTTCCCTTCAGTTTTCAGATTTAGCCTGGAAATTGGATAAGAGACCTGAAGTGTGAGGTCCTGGAGATAGGATGAGAGAAGTAGAGAAGTGTCCAGTCTAATGCCCTCCTCTTCCCTGGGATGGGTCTTCATTTATTGAGAAACCAAGAGCTTTAAGCTGAGGATCAGAGAAACTGTTGTTAGCATAGAGAAAATAAAATGTGATTTCATTACAAACCCTGACTGATAGTGGACATTTATTCTACCCTATTTTCACATTTCTCAGCACATTCTCTGGGGAGTTCACTCCTCTTTCTTTATCCTAACATCTCACTAAACATCAGTTGGGACCGAACATGTGGTACAGTTTTGAGACTCAAAATAGACAAAGGACATGAATAGGTACTTCACCAAAGAATACATTCAGTTGCCAACAAATGCAGACCAAAATATATTAACTCACATTACTCATTGGTACTATTCTTGTTAGATAATGCCCAGTTGGATTTCGCTCTTTCTGACAATACAGAACACGTCCTGATCTATGGCATTCCCTCAACCATTCTGTTTGAACCTATTCTTACAGAGATCATGTGAACCAATACGGTGGAGGGTGGTTTGTTTTCTTTTTACCTGAACCCCTGCTTCAGAAATCCTAGCAAGAAAGCCCTCCTGATTACATATGCAAAGTATATGTCAGGACATCTCCCCATTCTGACTTCTAAAGAGCATCCTGGCTATACTTCCTTCAAGACAGAAAGGTCATTGTCATTCTCACAAGCAAGGAATATTGCTCATACTTTTTATTCATTGTTCCTTTTTAGTATTTCTTAGATTCTCATTTACCAGCTCTCCTGTGGGCTTTATGAGGCCATTGAAAATAGCGAATGCTCCTGAGTTCTCGAACAGATTGATTTTCTTTTTAAAAAATCATTTTCCTGTACTATATATCCTTTGTGTCCTTTTATTCCCCATTCTCTTCAAAGGTGTTCATCAATATAAATGGTTGCATTTAATAATGAATGTCCCACACAATTTTTATATTTTATTAGGGTTTAAAAATATAGATATTTCTTGTAATTTAGTGTCAAGAGATTGGTCTAAGTTCATTGATTCTGGTTTCCATTGTTTTAATTTTACAACTTTTATCTTTCAAACTTATTTATTTCAACTATCTTAGTATTTCTCTTTTGGATTTGTTTTTGGAGTTGTTGAATTATTCCTAAATTTTATCGGTTTTGTTAGATATTTTTAAAAACTTTCTGTAGCCTTTTTGTTTTATGTACCTTTCTTTTTTAAAATATTCCCATTTTTTATTAAAACAGCTGAATATCATTCTTCTGTAATCCCTCATGACAAGCTCTAATCTGGAAAATCTCCTGTGTCTGTGACTGTCTCTTCTTGCTGGTCATATGGAAATGGACTTGGTAGTATTATTTTTGCACTAGTTATAGCTATGGAAAGTTCAAGTGTTGTAGCTATTTCATTTTCAAACTTATTCAGAGAAAGGATTGATACCAAACTAAGGATGGTCCCTAACCCCCTTCAGAGCCCCAGACTCAGGTTGGCTTCTATAGTTGCCAGGGGTTGAAAGTGAAAGACAAAAACGGTGCCCTCTAAAAAAATGTCTTGAAAGAGGGAAGAAAAGAATGCCTGAGACATTCAAACTGTCCACCTGGTATCCATCTCTGTCCCAGTTGAGGGACTGGAGCTTTTATCTTCACCCCAAATGAATGTCACAACAAAGCTCCAGGTCAATAGAAAGCTTCCCTCATTAACGGAGAACTACTGAATGGCCTACCCATTAACAAACTCCAGAGCTATCTTGGAAGTAATACAGCCAGAATGCACCTTAGAAGTGAGGTTGGTGAGATTTCATGTCCCATATTTTGGACATGTTTCAGAAGAAACCAGTCCTTCAAGAAGGACACCATTCTATGTGCCTATATGTATAGGTTTACTATTAAGGTGGCGGAAGGACCTTGGGCCTCTACTCAAGCACTCCCTTAATGCATGAATACTTTCTTCTATTAAATTGGCCTTCTATGATGCTCACCCTCCCGACACAACCACTGAAGCCAAAGCGGGTGAACAAGCAAATATGGTGAAGAAACCTGATGGTGCCTGGCTATCAAAAGATATAGTGTCAGGGGTCTTAAAGGGTTGAAGATAAAGAAGCAACCATCTAAGAAGCAATAAAGCCCACATGGAAGAAAACACCAGCCAGTGTTATCATGTGGTTCTGAAGAGATCAGTTATCAGGCATCAAAGAACAAAAAATCATATCATTGGGTGCACACCTCCATGATATGGTCGCTGGGACAAATGGGTGCATAAGCAAATGTGGCAAAGAAAGCTGATGGTGCCCCGCTATCAAAAGAGATAGTGTCTGGGGTCTTAAAGGCTTGAAGATAAACAAGCAGCCATCTAGCTCAGAAGCAACAAAGCCCACATGGAAGAAGCACACCAGCCTGTGTGATCACGAACTGCCGAAGGGATCAGGTATAAGGCATCATCAGGGGAAAAAAATCTTACCATAGTGAATTAATGGGGAAGTACAGAGTGGAGACCCAAAGCCCATTTGTCGGCCACTGGAGATCCCCTTGCACAGGGGTATAGGGGAGGAGATGAGACACTCAGGGTGCAATGTAGCACTGATGAAGAATACAGCCTTCCTCCAGTTCCTAAATGCTTCCTACCCCCTCAACTATCATGATCCGAATCCTACCTTGCAAGTCTGGATAAAGCAGAGGATGTACACTGGTGCAGATAGGAGCTGGAGGCACAGGGAATCCAGGGTGGATGATACCTTCAGGACCTGGGGTGTGAGTGCCGATACTGGGAGGGTAGAGGGTGAGTGGGTTGGAAAGAGGGAACCAATTACAAGGATCTACATGTGACTTCCTCCCTGGGGGATGGACAACAGAAAAGGGGGTGAAGGGAGACGTCGGACAGGGCAAGATGTGACAAAATAATAATTTATAAATAATCAAGGGCTCATGAGGGAGGGGGAGCAGGGAGGGAGGAGGGTAAAAAAGAGGACCTGATGCAAAGGGCTTAAGTGGAGAACAAATGCTTTGAAAATGATGAGGGCAAAGAATATATAGATGTGTTTTACACAGTTGATGTATGCATGGATTGTGATAAGAGTTGTATGCGTCCCTAATAAAATGTTTAAAGGGAAAAAAAGGACATCATTCTTGTTACCGTAGGAGGTCAGTGAAAAAGAAGACCCTTAACAAGATGGATTGACGTCGAGGCTGCAACAGTGGAATCAAATATAAGAACAATGGAGAAGATGACACACAAGCAGGCAGCATTTCTTCAGTTGTACATAGGATCCCTGTGAGTGGAAACAGACAGAATGGCCTCAGACAACAACAACAGAGATGCAGGGATGTAACAAATCACAGCCTTTCTCATGCTACATTCAGCCAG
The DNA here is from genome assembly GCF_050624435.1 of Tenrec ecaudatus. NCBI lineage: Eukaryota > Metazoa > Chordata > Mammalia > Afrosoricida > Tenrecidae > Tenrec > Tenrec ecaudatus. The sequence continues at coordinate 74,038,638 of NC_134546.1, read as the reverse complement.
GTTTGCCTCTTCCTGAGGCGACTCTCTCTCAGCGAACAGGAGAGAAAGTGGTTCCACTGTCCTCCACAGTGAGTGGGGATGGACGACAGAGCTCACATCTCTCTCTTTCAGTCCTGAAGAAAAGAGTGCTGGGTGAGGGATTGTACAGCATGGAATTTTGTTGGACCACCCAGAAATTGACACTTTCTCAGACTACTTGAACAAACTTGCTCCCTCCAAAATGTCTGAAACTCAAAACAGGATTTTTATTCTCTGTTTTTTGATTGTTTGGTTAGTTTTTTTTGTTGTTGTTGTTGTTTTTTGCAGGGGGTGTTGCTTGTTTGTTGTGAGATCTTTACTTTGAATAGGTGGTTACTGAGTGTTTGGGTATGTTTTCCTAGAAGAATTTTCAACTCTTTCAAGGAATCATTCTTAGCATGTATGCTCAGTGTGGTGTGATTTCTCATTTGTTTCTTAAATGGATCCTAATTGTGCATGACAGTAATATGGCATCACCGAAAATTTCAGTAGTTTCTCTGTGCATCATGATATGCTGAGAAAATAATCTAAGAAGTTGTTGTAAACATGAAAGAGCACGGAAATAATATTAGAGCAAGCCTTATTAATACCCTGTAGTACACAGATAACATAATACCACATGCCATAAGGTAGTATGAAAATTTACTGATTCAGACCAGAGACTGGTGTCTTAACTACAGATTACAAGTCAATGAAAGAAAACCAAAATCCTCACTATGGGACCAATAAATATTGCCATGAAAAATGGATATATGATTGAGTTGTCAAGGATTTCATGTCACTTGGATCTCCAATCAATAGTCACAGAAGCCATAGACAAGTGATTCATTTCCCTGGGCAAATCTACTGCCCAAGACCTCTTTAAATGTTTAAAAAGCAACGTCTATTTGAAGACTAGTGTGTACCAGGACCAAGCATTCAAGTAAGACTTTATCTCCCTTATTTGAGCATGTCATTAAGAGCACCACAAGCCAGAGAATGGTCTTGTGCTTGGTAAAGTAGACTGTCAATGAAAAAGAGAGAGTCTTCCCAGGAGACGGATTGTCACAAAGGCTGCAATGATGAGTCCAAATGGAGGAATGATTGTGAGCAGAGTGCAGTCCAGGCAGTATTTCATCCTGTTGTACATTGGACCTCTGGGAGTTGAAACCGACTCAACGGTACCTAACAATTCCACAAGTTCAATATTATTTAGGTCATTCTGAGTTAAAATTATTATATAAATGTAGACTTGTGAGTGTTCACTAGAATGAAAACATTGAACATCCATCTGATGTCTTGGACAAGATTTGGAGCTAACATGAGAATTTTTTCCTTCATATTTTTATAATGAGGTTGGTGGCATAGTGGTTTGTGTTGGGCTGAGATCTGCATGCCAACCACCACTCCAAAGAAGAAAGACCAGGCTTTCTACTCCCATAACCAGTTATAATCTCAGAAACCCACTGAGGCATCACAATAAATTATAATCAACTTAATGGCAGTGAATTTGGTTGTTTTTTTTTAAATATTTCTATCTTTGACAAGGAACAGCACTAGTTAGTACTCTGAATTGTAAACTGAGATTTCATTCGTATCTATTACTTTTTAAGTCTTCCTTTGGATAAATGGTGAAATAGACAAAAGCCCATTCCAATGAAAAGAAGGCAGATTCAGATACATGAAGGTTCCCTAGAGTCTGTGCTTGGTGGTCCCTATGCTGACAATGTGGGGAAACCACAGCTTCTGAGAGGAAAACATCACTGACCTGTCTCTTTCACATCTTCTGAACCCATGGCCTGATGTACTAAGGTTTGTGTCTGGGCTCACATTGACTTCCCATTACTGTGTCTCTGGCACAGTAATACATGGCTGTGTCCTCAGGATGCAAGGAGCTCAGTTTTAAATAAGCTTCACCCTTGGAGGTGTCCCTGATGATGCTGACTCGGGATTGGAGAGCTGGATTATAATTTGTGCCCCCATTATCCCATATTACCCCAATCCACTCCAGACCCTTTCCTGGAGCCTGGCGGATCCAGACCACATGATAGCTGGTTAAAGAGAATCCAGAGACAGCACAGGTGAGAGACAGGGTCTGTCAGGGCTTCACCAGTCCAGGGCCTGACTCTTGTAGCTGCACCTGGGCCAGGACACGTGTGGATAAAGAGAAACGCAAAGAGTCATGTGCTCAGATTCTGCACTCCCAGACTTCGTGTGTGACTCTCTGCAGCACTCACCTCCCGGAGTCACCACCAGAAAGAGGAAAACCCACGCACAATTCATGTTCATGTGGATAAGATTTGTGGCACCCAGAAAATGCTCTCCAGGGTGAGAAGGAATACAAATTTAAGTACATGCATGCTGAGGTTTCATGAGACTGGTATTTGCATGTGGTAGGTGCACTTGTATGTAAAGGTGCAAAGGGCTGAATGGAGCCTGTAGCTCTGGGACTCAGACTAGAAAAGCAATGCTGGTGGAGTCCTTGGGAGAACATAGTCCTCTCTATGAGGTCTTCACTTTACCAATCATATGAACATCTGTGCAGATTTCATGTTCAGTGTAACTTTATGTGCATTCCCACCTACTGAAATTAAAGACAATCTCTATCCTTACCATGTTTGAGGCAGTAGAGCTACTACACTGATCACCACAGCAGTTCTAGCTGACTAGGCACTGAAGTCCTTACCCAGGCTCCTGTCCTCACGTCTTTCTTCATTTGGTCCTGAACTGGTGGGTCCTTAGCACCCCTGCAGGTCAGCTTTCTCCCTGAGGTTAGTTTTCTGTCTGTACTCACACTCACTCTCCCTCACTGTGAACAGCTTTGGAGGTAGAGAGTGCTACATCTTGCAAACAATCTGAATTGGGTACAGCAGGAGGAAGTATGATATATAGATATTTATATAGATATTATATTGAAATATAGTCCACAATAATATACTGATTAAGAAAGAAACCTGCCTGAAAGACAATGAAGTTTTTGAACAGAGTTGAGATAGTTAGTTTATTGTGCTAACCTGGCCGATAAACACATGTGGGGTTAATTGAAGGGTGTAGGGATAAATGTCTCAGTGAGCCTGGCCTTTCTAGTTCTCAAGTTCCTTGCTTTCTGATGGTCAGACCAGGGTGCAGTGCTGTAACCAGTTCCCTGCTTTAGCTGGCAAGGCTCACTTCCTGCAAGACATCCCTGAGGAGAATCACATGGACCTACCCCAATGCAGCTGTGGGTGCTGGAGCCCCTGTTTGGAGACCCCTGCCAGCGATGAGATGTTTACACATTCACTGACTCGGTTTTTCTGAGAAACAAGAGGACTTTGTGGACTGGTGTTGGACATATGGGTTAATGGGTTAAGGTTGGACTTGTGGGTTTGGACAGCACTGAGTTGGGATGTTTTCTTGATGAGCACTAAACCTTTATATAAAACTCTCTTATGCATGAGTTGCTCTGGATTTGTTTCTCTAAAGTACCCAAACTAACACAAGAGTTTAGGCTTCATTGTTTCTACAGGAAGAGAAAATGACTTAAACCACACTTCTTTTCAAAATAATTGAAGCAAGAACGTAATAGGGTTATTTATTCCATGTTTTTTTTTAAAAATACATTTTATTGGGGGCTTATACAACTCATCACAATTCATACATACATACATTGTGTCAAGAATATTTGTACACTTGTTGCCATCATCGTTCTCAAAATATTTGCTTTCTATTTGAGCCCTTGATATCAGCTCCTCACTTTTCCCCCTCCCTCCCCGCTCGCCATCCTTCATAATTTATAAATTATTATTATCTTGTTATATCTTACACTGATGACTCCCTTCACCCACTTTTCTGTTGTCCAGCCCCCAACGAGGAGGTTATATGTAGATCATTGTAATCGGTTCCACCTTTCCACCCTATTCTTCCTCCACCCTCTCTGTATCACTGCTCACACCCCTGGTATTGAAGGGATCATCCTTCCTGGTTTCCCTGTGTTTTGAGTCCCTAACTGTACCAGAATACATCCTCTGGTCTAGGCAGATTTGTAAAGTAGAATTGGGATCATCATGATAGTGGGGAGGGTGGGTGGGGGGGGGAGGAAGCACTTAAGAACTAGAGCAAAGTTGAATGTTTCATCATTGCTACACTGGACCCTGACTGGCTCGTTTCCTCTCCCCAAACCTTCTGTAAGGGGATGTCCATTTGCCTACAGATAGGCTTTGGGACCCCAGTCTGCACCCCCCCTCATTCACAATGATATGTTTTTTTGTTCTTTGATGCCTGGTATCTGATCCCTTTGACACCTCGTGATCTCACAGGCTGGTGTGTTTCTTCCATGTGGGCTTTGTTGCTTCTGAGATAGATGGCCGCTTGTTTACCTTCAAGCCTTTAAGACCCCCACATGCTATATCTCCTTTGATAGCCGGGCACCATCAGCTCTCTTCACCACTTTTGCTTATGCACCCATTTGTCTTCAGCGATCGTTTCGGGGAGGTGAACACACAGTGGTATGATTTTTGTTCTTTGATGCCTGATACCTGATCCCTTCGACACCTCATGATCACACGGGCTCTTGTGCTTCTTCCATGTGAGCTTTGTTGCTTCTCAGTTAGATAGCTGCTTGTTTACCTTCAAGTCTTTAAGACCCTAGATGCTACATAACCAGGATCCATCAGCTTTCTTCACCATATTTGCTTATGCAGCCATTTTGTCTTCAGTGATTGTGTTGGGAAGGTGAGCATCATGGAATGCTAGTTTAATAGAACAAAGTATTCTTGTATGGAGGGAGTACTTGTGTTTTGGCCTAATGTCCATCTGCTACCTTAATACTAAACCTATAAATAAATGCACATGTATTTCCCCATCCTCACATGTAAATATATTTACATATGTACATGCCTTTATTTAGACCTCTATAAATGCCCATGTGCCTCCCAGTTCTTTGCTCTATTTCCTTTAACTTCCTCTTGTCCCACTATCATGCTCAGCTTTCATTTGATTTTCAGTAATTCCTCTCGGTTACATTACCCTTGATCATGCCCTACCAGGCCTTCTACACCCCCCCCCCTCACCTCTGATTTGTATCACTTGTTGTTCCCTTGTCCCTGGGTTTGTTAACAGCACTCCCCCCACCACCACCACCTCATCCTCCCCAATATCCCCTGTCGAACTGTCGGTCCTGTTGTTTTCTCCTCCAGATCAGTTATCCAACCTATTTCATTTACACAGACCTACAGAGATAATAACCTGCACAAAAACAAGACAGAGAAAACAAAGCAACAAAAGAACAACAGCAAAGAAGAGCCTGTAGTTAGTTCAAGGACTCTTTTTTGGCCTTTAGGACTATTTTCCGATGGAATCTGGTGGGGTGCTGCGCCCTGACCTCAAAGTCTAGTTTTGGTATTCCATGAGGACTTCGTTGCTTTGTTCCCCTTGGTGTTCTGTTGCACACCCTTTGTGTTTTACCTCGAATTCCTACACTATGTCTCCAGTGTTGTCTCCTGTAGGGCTATGCATCAGTGAGGGATGTCGGGTCTCATAGGCGGCCCGGCCATAGGTTTTTCTCTGTGGATTGTCTTCTCTGAGTGGGAATATTGTCCTCAAGTCAGTGGGCCAGGTGCTCTCATGTGCTCTGATCAGACATGTCCATCTATTTATTCCATGTTAAGAGGAAATTGTTGAGTCAGAATTCCTTTTCATGGGTTTCTGTGTTGTGTGTGATAGGAAATTTTACACCTATTGGCAATTTTTGCACACAATGATAATCTAATGCCACTGAATTTTGCATGAGACGAATGTTGAAAATATTATTTTGTTGCCTATACATGTACCATGAGAAAAATAAGGTAAAAGGTGAAAGATAATTTTTCACACATAATCAGAAACTGATGGAAAGCCTTGCTTTTACAACACTTCAAAAAACTAGCTAAAATAATGAACCAGACAAGAGATATAAGCAGAAATTTGAATTTAAAATATTATTAGCAATGGAAAAGCATTAATATTTTATTTTTCTCATTTTTGCCCCCAAAACCACTTCATTTGGAGCTAATAACCATATCAGTTCATAGTACAAGTGCATCAAGCAGTATTGTGCAATTGCTGCCAAAATTTGTTTCAAAACACCCTATTCCTTTTTAACTCCTTGGCATCAGCTCCCTTTTATCCCACCCCCCACTGTAGGCACCAGAATCCCTTATTGTCTTTCTTTATATGTTCATCCATTTCAGGTTACATCTAATGTAAAACAAAAAATTCAAGAATGTTACCCACAATGACAAAATACATCTTAGATAAACGCAAATAGGAATTGGAAATTGAGGAAGTAGGCAGTTCAAGTGGAGTTTGCTGTCCTTCCCCAGAGTCCATCATAAACCCAGGTGTGCTTAGGACTAAATGTGTCAGTCTAGCTACTGGAATGTGATGACCTTGCTGTCTGACTGCCTTTCCCAAGGCTTCTGGATCCAAAAAACACTCTTTAGTTGCTGGCGTCCTACAACATACCTCTTCTACTTTCTTCTGAACACATGCTAACATTCCCTAAACTGATTGTTATGCATATTATATGGAATATACAAAACAACAATAGCAAAATCAACTCACTGCCTTCCAGTAGATTCCACCGCACAGCACAACCCTATTTTATTATCCCTGCTGGTGAGGAGGGAACATTGTTCTTCAACTGCAGCACAAACAAGAGATGCTTGCAAACCTCCATCCCTGCACTGGCCACAGAGTGAAACTGCTGGCTGTGGGGACTGGTGTCCACTGCTGATGATGAGCTGACTCTGTGTCTTCCCTGTGTGAGCAAACTGCTATTGTATACAATGCCTGTGTGTAAGTTGTGCTTTTGCTGGTGACCTTGGACATTGTTTTAACAGAAATATACTGTTAAGACGTCCTTACACTACAAAAGAAGGGAAAACACAAATGGAAGGAAGAATATGGTTATTTTTATCAAGCTACCTTGTCAATTGAAGCACACTAGAAAAAATATATTTAAAAGGAAAACCATCAAAATGTTATTAAAGATATTATAATACCATAAATGATGCAACAGAAAAAATTGCATCATTAACCTAAAAACACAATGTAGGAAATTCTATGGAAACCAAGATAATGGGGAAAAAATAACAATTCCTGACAATAGTATTAAATATGATTAAACAAAATACAGAATACACAGAAAACAAACTAGCTATTGGAAGGTCAATAACTATACCCCACTGGCACCAAGTGAATTCTGACTCATAGTGACCATCTAGAGCAGAGTACATCTGTTCGTTAGGGTATTAGGCACTGTAAATTTTTTTAACTGAGAAATTGGCAAAAATTTAAATGAGGTATATATTACATAACATTATATAAATGTTAGATTTCTTATTTAATGTGCAATATTATTTTATTAAAATAATTTTAACAGTATTCAAAATAACAATGTTTTAAAACATTTGTTCTGCAACTAATATCTTTAAAATTTTTATTTCTTTAAAAACATCATTTTATTTAAGAGCGAATCCAGACATCATACCATTTTATAGTTCAATCATGCAAGCAGTATTGTACAATCACTACCACAATCAGTTAGACAACATGTTCTTCCTTGTTGAACTCCTTTCTATTAACTTCCCTTTTCTCCCCATCTCTCTTGCTGAAGCCCCCAGGAACCCTTATTCCAGTTATTGTCTCTGTAGATTGACCCATTCTGCACTACATAAATTGAAAAACATAGAAAAAGATATCAAGATGATCAAACATGCTACAATGATTGAACACAGCAGAGATAACCCCTAAATGTGTAAAACAAAACCACAAAATATTAAAACCCAGATTAATCACAAAGGTTATTAAAAGGGAGATTAAATGACAAGTTTTTAACCATACAAGTCAGATGAGTCATTTTGACCTACTATAGTTATCTCTCCAATACTCTCTGACCGCCAGCTTGTTCCACCCCTCAGTCATGGTGAGAGGGCAATCACTGGAGGTGTATTCCCTGGGAAGATCCTGCGAATGTGTTTGAGCTTCCTCTGTCATCCACAGCCTTCTGCAGGTCAGAATCTCACAGTTTAAGCTCTGACACTCTTCCCTCCTTTGGATTTGGATTATATAATTCTCAATCCTTGTAAAACTCTGGAGAGTCTCATCTGTCTCCCTCGGAATGGCTGGTGGATTTTATCTACTGACCTTGCACTTAGCATCTCAATGTGAAATCCTCTATGCCACCAGGGAGAGTATATTGTTATATAACATTTATTTCTTTATAGTATTTATTACTTCTTTATTTAACTTTGAGTTCCTAATTATTTGCAAGGATTATAATTGTAACTTAGAAATGGTGTATTTTTTATTTATAGTGTTAAATAATTTTAACAATTTTTAAATTTTAAAATGGTATAATTTATGATAATTTTAGGTAATTACACTTGACTGACCATAATTAATCTCTGTTTTCTGCACCTCTCTCCATAAAAGATGTTGTAGGCTGCTTTTGAGTCAGTTTGACTCACAATGGTTCTGTGCACAACAGAACAAATAACTAAACTGCCAAGTCCTGAACCATCCTCACTTGCTCTTAATTTTGAGACCATTTATGCAGCCGCTCTGTCTATGCATCTAACTTAGTGTTTGCCTCTCTTTTGGTGACACTCTGTCAAACAGGATGTCCTTTCTCTAGGAAATGATTCCTCTGATCACCTGATCCAAATATGTGAGAAGTCTCACTGCTCTCAATTGAGAATAAAGAGCATTCTGAAATATTAGTCTGCAAATTTCCTCCTCTGTGACTCATTTGCTATCTTTTGGAATCAAAGATATCCTTCCAGTGAGTGCTCCCTTCATTGTGACTCCAATGAATGAGCTTACTAATGACTCCGCCCACCAGACAGGTCATTCCAGTTCACCTGTACCCAGTGTCAGGTGTATCTATATCTGGAACCCTTTCTTCAGCATAAACAGAGACAATGGGCAGCAAGCATCACTAAGGACAGGGCACAAGTTTAGACCCAGATTCTCCACAATTATTTTCTCAGACATAGAGAACATGAGTCAACCACTCCCCATAGTGCACAAGGAGTAATGCAGAGAGACACCTCCAGAGACCTGACAATGCGCTGTAATAGAACAATGAGCTCTGGGCATTTAAAATCATGCACTGCACGCAGGAATCTGCACATGCCTGTATATCGTTGTCAACAGATTTTGAGTCACAGTGTGAGGATGATAGTCTGTTTCTCACAAAGGGAAATGGGGCATAGAGGATGATAATGAAGGTCAGCGTCACTGTTAATATTAGTACTGCAAACAGAATGCTAGTTCTTCCTTTCCCTCTTGCAGTACGGAGACAATTTAGAGAAATAGAAAAAAAGACAAAGGCAAATTGTCCCTGGGGATGCTGAGAGCAAAGAAAAATGGCCCTGATAACAACAGGAAATCCTCCCTGTCATCCATCTATCTGTGCTTGTCTAGGGCTGGCTGTCTGTGCTTAGTGGTCTTGAGCGACCCCTGCTGCCCAGTGTCTTCCCTGCAGGGGAGGTTTGTTTCTGGATTCACACTGATTTCCGTTCACTGTGCTCCTTGCACAGTAATACATGGCCTGTAATACATGGCCTGTCCTCAGCAATCATGGAGCTCAGCTGCAAGAAGAACTGATTCTTAGATGTGTCTCTTGTGATGGAGATTCGGCTTTGGAAGGATGGATTATAATTTGCATTATCCCCAGAGCATATTCGTCCCATCCCCTCCAGTCCCTTCCCCAAGGGCTGGCAGATCCAGTTCCAGCAATAATCACTGTTGTGATAGAGAAACCAGAGACAGTGCAGGTGAGGGACAGCTTCTGGGAGGCCTTCACCAGACCTGGACCCGACTCCTGAAGCTGCACCTGGGACAGGATGTCTGCAAACAAATACAAACATCCCCCATTAGTTAATTGAGGTCACAACCATCCTCTACACCCAGGTAAGATATCTGAACCTCTCACCTTGGGGAACTGTCACCAGGCACAGGAGAACACACAGCAATAGCATCTTTAGACACCAGCTGTGTTTCCCAAGAGACCTATAGCTCTGCCTGAAGAGACTGATAGTTTTCCCAGCCTAAGGGTGAAATTGTACCCTAATGCCTGAAGAATAATTTGCATGTGAGGAGCCCTGGCCTTATAAACAGAAACTGATAGAGATCAGACTCCCCTCTACCTTCTGAGTCCATGCCAGTGTAACCCTTTGTTTGAAATCATAGCATGTTAGTCTACAGTGGGATAAGGTTTTCCCCAAGAGGTGTGTGGCAACGCTCAAAGTAAATGTAAGGATTTCTGAGCTCAGTGTTTTCTCCCTTCAGCCCCTCATAGTCCCTTCCCTGCCTTAGGCTCCTCTCTGTCCTGTGCCCTAGAGAGTGGGCAGGATAGAGTCTGTTGACACCATCAATTGGAAATTGGACCCCAAGATATCTTCAAACCTCACACTCTTCAAGATCCCTTATTTTTTTCTTGTACATCCAATTAACCTCTTCAAGGTACTTAGTAGTTTCCTTGTGTGGAAGCAACATCTTTGAGAAGCATGCATACCAGATCAGTCCCAAGGAGACAGGATTGATAATTCCTCAAAGGTCCAACTCTTCTAGGAAGCCATTCAGTTACAATTTCCACCATCTCCTCCCTTGAGGCGATCCCCTCATCCTTCTGGGTTCTGAGAATCACTGCAACATCCAACAGAAATTCTTGAAAATTTGAGGAAATGAATCACATGATGGTGGGTTCTAATCAGTCCAAATTCTGAAGGTCAGGAAAGGGTAAACCAGACTTTGGACCAATGCTGAGTACAACCTGTACACTTTCAACTAAAGATGAGAGCCATTTGGGAGCCAAATCTGCTTACTGTGGTTCATTCCCTACCTAGCCGCCTGCATAAATCTAACCTGGAACTCAATGTCACAATCTGGGAATTCTATGGAAACCTCTTCTCTCAGTCTGTCCTTTCAGCAGCACATCACCATCTTCCTCTTCAGGCATCATTTGTAGAGTTTGAATAACCCGTCTTTCTGATCCAATTCAATTTCTAACGTCTGGGAGCACCTAATCACTGCATCTTTACTAAATCTCATTAGATCAGAACCTCCAAGAGTACCTGAGTTTCTTCTGGACCCTGTTTCTGAGGACCACGTGGCTGATTAATTTTCCTCCATACAAAACAGACTGATTTTTTTTACAGAACTATTTCTTGTTATAATACAGATTTGTAAATGTATCAGGGATGGGCACTGCATGGTGATATTACAAAAGAGAGATTCTCTGAGGGAAATGAAGAAATGGAGAAGAACACCAATACCGCAACAGGAAAGCAGTCCTGAAGCTCCATCTGCACCTGCTCCTAGACCTGAAGCTGGTGCTCTGTGTATGTTGAGTGCCCCTGAGAGGCCCGTTTTCTCCCTGCAGGGGAGTCTTGTATCCTGGTTGAATCTGAATCTCCTCACTGTCATGGTAGCACAGTAATACAAAGGCATGTTCTTGAATTTCAGGCTGATCATACGTAGATACAACATAGTCTAGGAGTTGTCTTTGGAGATAGTGAATTGACCCTTCACAGAATCTTTGTATTATGTACCACCACCACCACCCGGTACTAATTCTTGAGACCTACTGCAGATCTTTCTAGAGTCTGTTGGACCCAGATCATGGCATAGCTACTTTAGGGCAAACTAGAGGTTGCTCGGGAGAGTCTCAGAGACCCCTCACACTGCCCCAAGGCACCCCCATTTTCCACTAGCTGTACCTCACTCTCGACATTTGCAAGTATAGATATACTTGGCAGGAAAACCATCAGATATATTCACCATGTCTCTCACTCCCGCCCAAGCACACAAACTGGTTCTTGACAAAACCACCTGTTAAAATAGCAACAAGGACAAACCTCATTCAGCACAGACTCATGCTTGTCCGTGTTGTGCTCAGTCCTGATCACTGAGTGGGGACTCCTGAGAATCCAGGAGCACTTCAAGACCTGCAAGGTAGGGTCTGCGTTGGGTTTTATCAGCAGAGGGATGAATTTCCATGCCCTCCTACTACATAGTAATAAATGAAGTTCCATGATTTCTGAGATATGCTTGTTCTGTTTCTAGAACCGATCTGAGTGTTTTAGATGTGTGTGAAGGGCACAAGGATAATACCATTAATAACATGTATTATGTGACTTTCTTTTGTGTGTGTGACTTTCCACAGTAAATTATCATCACACATTAATTCATTTTATTTTTTCTATTTACATGAAAAATACATGTATATATTACAAATCTGTTTGATAGGAATAATAATACAAACAAATGTAAAAACTGTACTTTTATGTATTTGAGGAGCACAGCATGTTCTTTCTTAATATCCTTTGAGATTTTGGAACAAAAATATTTTGGAAAGGGCAAGATCAGGGTTGTAGGGTGGATGGAAAAAAGTTTCCAAATTAAATTCTCAGAACATCCCATGGTATCCTTGAAGAATAAGTAGATACAAAGTCATGAAGGGTTTAAAAGAGTAAAAAAATACTTGGCACAACTTATTTTCCCATTTTCTCACAAGTGCAGTTTTACTTTTTCTTACAACTTTGTAATATAAGCCCTGGTCATCATCCTGTCACCTTTGAATTTCTACACAATTCCCCACCAGGATAGGTGTCCTGAAGGAAGTAGATCAATTATTGGGCAATTAGAATGTATTCTTTCCACTAAAGCATTGTGTCCAGAATGAAAGCAGTATTGGTGTTCTGGTCGTGTGGTTGTTGTGTCTATTGTGGTTAGGTGCTATTGAGTCAGTTCTGACCCACAGTGACCTTATGCACAGAAGAACAAAATACTTTCTGGTACTGCACCGTCCAGACACATGTTCCCATGCTTGGCTGTCTTGGGGAAAGATAATTAATGACAAATGAGGAAGAAATTTCTTCAAAGTTATTTTTTTTAACATTTTATTAGGGGCTCATGCAACTCTTATCACAGTCCATAAATATATATATATATACATCAATTGTATAAAGCACATCTGTACATTCTTTGCCCTAATCATTTTCAAAGCATTTGCTCTCCCCATAAGCCCTTTGCATCAGGTCCTCTTTTTTTCCCCCTCTCTCCCCGTTCCCCTCTCCCTCATGAGCCCTTGATAATTTATAGATTATTATTTTGTCATATCTTGCCCTATCCGGCATCTCCCTTCACCCCCTTCTCTGTTGTCCATCACCCAGGGAGGAGGTCACATGTAGATCCTTGTAATCGGTTCCCCCTTTCCAACCTACTCACCTTCTACCCTCCCAGTATCACCCCTCACACCCTTGGTCCTGAAGGTATCATCTACCCTGGATTCCCTTTTCTAAGGGGAAAACCTGGCATTTTAAAATGTATTATCCAGGAGAAGTGGCAGAAAAAGCACAAACAATATAATGAAGCATTTAAAAAAATGTATATTTGGTTTTTGTTTGTTTGCTTTTTAATTGTTAGGCGCCCAGATTTTGCTTCTAATCATTTGCAAAGGAACACTTGAATGGTTTAGAACATTCTGTGGACGCCTCCCCTTCATGTCACAGAAGGCTGAGTTGAGACAAACAATTGCACTGTGTATCTCCTCTGGAAAGTACAGAACTGCACACTGAGATTTTCAAGGTAAAACATGACTCAGCACACTCAAAGGAGAGTGTAGGGGAGATGACTCATTGTGAAAAAGTGGCCTGAAATATTCATAAGTATGAAATATGAAAAGGATGACCCAAGAGAAAAAGGCACATTATGGCGTAGCAGGAGACAGGCGGCAGGGCTGTGTCAGTTTGCTCGTTAATTACAATTAGAATCAGGAAAGTGCAGTAATGAGCAGTGTGTTGTTTCCTGTGTCATTCACCTTATGACCTGCAATCAGGAAAGATGTTACTGTGATGGAATCTTCCAGTGTCTTTCATGTTGAAAGACAATGTGGTAAGACTGTGAGGATGGATAAATGTAGGGAGAATGGAACATGAATATCCAGAGGTGAGGAGGAATCCGTTTTCTTGGAGGAGAACAGAGAGGCAGCAGGGTTGTGTATGTGGAGGTGGGGGCAGGAATAGGGTGCTAGAAACTGCGATAGGGGAGGGAAGTCAGTTTTGGAGAGGTATAGAGAATGTTAAGAAATTCTGAACTCATTAAAACCCCCAATTAATAGTGAACACTTACTCTACCATGTTTTCTCATTTCTCTGCACATTCTTTTGAGAGGTCACTCTTTTTTCTTTATCATAACATCTCACTTAATACCAGTTGTGACAGTCAAACATGTCAGGAGTAAATCAACAAAGGGATGATGAAGGAAACAAGGGTAAACAATTGAAAAAAGAGTGGATATTGGCCCAGATCAGAGATGAAATCAGGAAGTTTCTAGAAACCAATGAGAATGAAAATACGATGTGCCAAAACCTTTGGGAAAGCAAAGGCATTTATCAGAGGACGTTTGATAGCAATACATGCACACATATTAAGGAAGAGAGATTTGTGGCTGATATGCTGCCACAAAACTTACCCCAATTACAGCAGAGTCAGCAGGAAAATCCTACTAATAGCAAAAAGAAAGGAATAATAAAAATCAGGGTTGAGATACAAGAGAGGGAAAACAAGAAAACTATGGAAAAATTAATGCAGCTAAAAGTTGGATTTTGAAAGGATTAACAAAATTGATAGACCACTGCAAACCTAACCAAAGAAAGGAAGGAACAAATTTCAGTAACTAGGATGAGAGATGAAGCAGGGGACATTACAATGGACCCTAATGAAATAAAAAGGATAATTACACAGTACTATGAATGCCTGTACTCTAATAAATTCAACACATTGGAAGGCATGGACGAATACTTAGAAAAACATTCACACCCTAGAGTATTCCAGATGGACGTCAAGAATCTCAAGAACCCCCCCCCCCAAATTAAATTAAATTAAAAGAATCTTAACAGACCCATAGCAATCAAAGAAATAGACAAGGTTATCAAGGGATTGCCAGTGAAAAAAACCCCTGGGCCAGATGGCTTCACAGGAGAAATCTAGCAATCATTCAGGAAAGAACTGACACCATTCCTAACAAACTCTTTCAGAACATAGAAAAATATGGAAAACTCCCACACTTGTTCTATGAAGCTAGTATAACTCTGATACCTAAACCAGGCAAGATCCTACAAGAATTGAAAAAGACACCAATGGTATTCATCTGGGGATAGAAGAGGCAAAACTATCATTATTCACAGACTGTATGATTTTATATATTAAATATCCCCAAAACTCCACAACTGGAGTGTTGGAAGTGATAGAGGAATATGGCAGAGTGGCAGGATACAAGATCAACAAACAGAAGTCCATTTGACTGCAATATACATCAGAAAAGGTCACAGAAAAGGCAATTAAAAAGGTAGTACTCTTTAAAATTGCAAAGCACAAATGGAAATATCTAGGAATATATCTGACTAAAACAAACAAAGATTTGTATGAGGAAAATTACAAAACACTATTAGAAGAAACCAAGAGTGATCTCAACAAATGGAAGAATACCCCATGTTCACAGATTAGAAGATTCAATGTAGTAAAGATGCCAGTTCTGCCCAAGGCATTATAAAAGTTTAATTCTATCCCAATACGAATACCACCAATCTTCTTCTAGGAATTGGAAAAACTGATTACCAACTTCATATAGATAGGGAAGAAGCCCAGATTTAGCAGATAACTCAAGAAGGGCAAAGAAGGAGGGCTTGCTCTACTTGATTTTAACACCTATTATACAGCCAACAGTGGTCAAAACAGTGTGGTGCTGGTATAATGACAGATACCAATGGGAAAGAACTAAAAACCCAGAAATATAATCATCACCATACAGACAACTGATCTTTGATAGGGGCCCTAAAATATCAAATGGGAAACGGATACCCCCTTCAACAAATGGTTCTGAAAAAATGGATAACGATCTGCAGAAAAATGAAGCAAGGCTCTTATCTCACTCCACACATAAGAATAAAACCCCAAACTACTAGGGCCATCAATGACAGAATTGGGACCAACCTGGGAACTTTGGTGCAGGGAATAAATAGGCTATCAGAAATGTGGAAGGTGCTGGGGCCAGCCTCCCAGTGGATTCCTGCCCCTCCCCCGAAAAGAATTTGTTCCAAAGGACGACATTGACTCTGCAGCTCTGGGAGATGGACATATTTGATCAGAGCACACGGGAGCAGATGAAGGGGCAGGAGGAGAGAGTGGAGCACAGCCTGGCCCACCAGGCCGCGATGATGTTCCTGAGTAGAGCAGCCAGTCCACAGAGAGAACAACATGGCTGGCCCTACTATGAGACATGATGCCCCTCAGTGACTAAGGGCGATACAGGGGACAGCACCGGAGACACAGTGTGGGAATTGCACCTGACCTGATCCCACCACACCGAGGCAAATCACTGGGGAGTGCAGCGGAACAGCAAGGGAATGGAGTGGCAAGGTCCTCAGGGAATGCTGAAAGTGGACTTTGGGGCCAGGGCGTGGTGCCCCAACAGACTGGACTGGAAAACGCTCCTAAGGGCCAGCAAACGATCCCTGAACTAACTACAAGCTTTTCTCTTGTGAACTGTTTTGTTCTGTTCTTTGTCAGTGGTTTGTTTTTGTTGTTTTGTTGTCTGGTTGTATACTGTTGCTTTGTTTTCCTCTGTCTAGTTTTCGTGCATGTTAGTGACTCCACAGGTCTGTCTGAATAGGACAGGCTGGATGAACTATCTGGAGGAAAAACAACGGGACCGACAGTTCCGGGGGACTTGGGTTGGGGGGGTAAGGGGGGTACGGAAGTGAAGTTAACAAACCCAGGGACAAGGGAAAAACATGGGACCCCAAATGGTAGAGAAGGGGGAGTGGCAGGCCTGGTGGGAAATGATCAAGGGTAAGGTTGCTTAGAGAAGAGGTATACTCTAGCCCAGGTGGCGATGAAGCATGGTAGTAGGGCAGGAGGAAGGTCAAGGGAGATGGAGGAAAGAGCTAGGAGTCAAAGGGCATTCATGGAGGTCTAGACAAGGACATGTACATGCAAATATATATAGGAGGATGGGGAAATAGATCTATGTGTCTATATTTATAGGTCAAGTATTAAGGTGGCGGAAGGACCTTGGGCCTCTACTCAAACACTCCCTCAATGCATGAATACCTTCTTTTATTAAATTGGAACTCTATGATGCTCACTCTCCCGACACAATGGCTGGAGCCAAAGTGGGTGAACAAGTAAATGTGGTGAAGAAAGCTGATGGTGCCCGGCTATCAAAAGAGATAGTGACTGGGGTCTTAAAGGCTTGAAGATAAACAAGCGGCCATCTAGCTCAGAAGCAACAAAGTCCACATGGAAGAACACACCAGCCTGTGTGATCGAGTGGTCCCAAAGGGATCAGTTACCAGGCATCAAAGAACAAAAAATCATAACATTGACTGCACACCTCCATGATAGGATCGCTGAAGACAAATGAGTGCATAAGCAAATGTGGTGAAGAAAGCTGATGGTGCCCGGCTATCAAAAGAGATAGTGTCTGGGGTCTTAAAGGCTTGAAGATAAACAAGCGGCCATCTAGCTCAGAAGCAAATAAGCCCACATGGAAGAAGCACACCGGCCAGTGCGATCACGAGGTGCCCAAGGGACCAGGTATAAGGCATCATGCAAAAAAAAAGATATAAGTGTGTGTATGTATGTGTATATGTATATATGTATGTGTATATATGTATATATATATATATCATATTAAATGAAGGGGGAAGTGCAGAGTGGAGACCCAAGACCCAAGTGTCGGCCACTGGAGATCCCCTCATAGAGGGGTTTAGGAGAGGAGATGGGTTAATTAGGGTGTGAGGTAGTATCGATGAAGAACACAGCTTTCCCCCAGATCCTGGATGCTTCCTCCCCCCAACTACCATGATCCGAATTCTACCTTGCAGGATAGGACAAAGGCTGTACACTGGTACATATGAGGGTTGGAGGTACAGGGAATCCAGGGTGGATGATACCTTCAGGACCAAGGGTGTGAGGGACTATGCTGGGAGAGTGGAGGGTGAGTGGGTTGGAAAGGGGGAACTGATTACAAGGATTCACATGTGACCTCTTCCCTGGGAGAGGGACTGCAGAGAAGGGGGGAAGGGAGACTCCGGATAGGGCAAGATATGACAAAATAACGATGTATAAATTACCAAGGGCATATGAGGGAGGGGGGAATGGGGAGGGAGAGGGGAAAAAAAAGAGGACCTGATGCAAGGGGCTTAAGTGGGGAGCAAATGCCTTGAGAATGATTGGGGCAGGGAATGTATGGATGTGCTTTATACAATTGATGTATGTATATGTATGGATTGTGGTAAGAGTTGTTTGAGTCCCTAATAAAATGTAAAAGAAGAAAAGAGAAAAAAATGATTAGGGCAAAGACTGTACAGATGTGCTTTCTACAATTGATGTATGTATATGTATGAACTGTGAAAAGAATTGTATCAGCCCCAATAAATTGTTAAAATA
Organism: Tenrec ecaudatus; assembly: GCF_050624435.1. Lineage (NCBI taxonomy): Eukaryota > Metazoa > Chordata > Mammalia > Afrosoricida > Tenrecidae > Tenrec > Tenrec ecaudatus. The sequence goes on along the minus strand of NC_134546.1, from coordinate 74,020,165 downwards.
AAAAAAAATAAATAAAAAGAAATGTGGAAGGACACAAATACAGATGAGCCACAAATTGACAAGTAGGATATACTGAAGATAAAACGCCTGTGTACATCGAAAGAATTCAGCAAGAGAATAATAAGAGGGTCCACTGACTAGAAAAACATCTTTAGCAATAACACATCAGACAAAGGCCTTATTACTAAAATTTACAATATTTTGCAAGCTTACAATAAGAGAAAACCTAATTGCCCACTAAGAAGAGGGCAAAGGACCTGAACAGACGTTTCACAGGGACAGAAATCTGAGTGGCCAATGAACATATGAGAAAATGTTCCTGATCTTTAACCACAATAGAAATGTAAATTAAAATAACTATGAAATACCACCAAACACCCTCAAAGCTACCACAATTAAAAAAATCAGAAAGTATCAAGTTTGGCAGGGCCGTGGGAAAATAGGAACTCTCTTCCACTGGTGGTGGACCTGTAGGAATGTACAGCCACTATGGAAATCGATTTGGCGATATCTAAAACAGATACAGATTGATCTCCCATACGACCCAGCAATCCCCCTACTGGGCATATACCCAGAGGAGGCAAGAAACAAACCACAGCCAAACATCTGTGCTCCAATGTTCATTGCAGAACAATTCTCAATTGCAAGAAGTTGGAAACAACCCAAATTTCCATCAACAGAACCGAAGAGGAATATAACTATGTACTCATATCTATATGTTAAGAATTAAGGTTGCAGATGGATACTGGGCCTCCATTCAAGTACTCCCTTAACACAAGAACACTTTGTTCTAACAATCCAGCTTTCTGTGATGCTCACCTCCCTGACTAGATTGCTGAAGACAAAATGAGTGCATAAGCAAATGTGGTGAAGAAAGCTGATGGTGCCCAGCTATCAAAAGGTATAGTGTCTGGGGTCTTAAAGGCTTAAAGATAAACAAGCAGCCATCTAGCTCGAAAGCAACAAAACCCACATGGAAGCACACCAACGTGTGTGATCATGAGGTGCCGATGGAATCAGGTATCAGGCATCTAAGACCCAGCCAAAACCATACCCAATGTGAATGGGCGTGGAGGACATGGAGTGGAGACACAATGCCCATTTGCAGACAATTGGACATACCCTCACTGAGGGGCCACCGGAAAGAGATGAGCCTGTCAGGGAGCAATATAGCACTGATGAAACACAACTTACCTCTAGTTCTTTGGTGCTTCTTTCATCCCACTATCATGACCTCAATTCTATCTTACAAATCGAATTAGACCAGAGCATGCACAGTGCTATGAATAAGCGCCTGAAACAGGGAATCCAGGATAGATAAACTCCTCAGGGCCAACAATGATAGTAGAGCTACCAGAAGAATTATGGGAGGGTGAGGGGAAAAAGGGGGAATCAATCACTAGGATGGACATATAACCCCCTTCCAGGGGGATGAACAATGGAAAGTGGGTGAGGTGCAATAGAGGATGATATAAGATATGAAAATAATTAATAACTTATCAAGGTTTCATGATGGAGAGCAGGCGGGGGAGGGAAAGAGAAGAAATGGGGATCTGACATCAAGGGCTCAAGTGGGAAGGGAATGCTTTGAAAATGATGATGGCAGCATATGTGCAAATGTGCGTGACTCACTGGATGCATGTATGCATTGTGATAAGAGCCCCAGTGAAAGTATTATTTTTAAAAAAAGAAAATGATGATGGCAACAAATGCAAAGAAAAAAAAGAATGTAAGTAAAACATAGAATTATCAATCATTTGAGACCAAGGGCAGCATTTGCCAAAGGATAAAGTTCAAAGGGGTCAGAAAAGAAAGAGGACTGAAAACGAGAAGCTCAGATAGTTAGTAGGATAAGAGAAGTTACTTTGTGGGGGGTTGCAATCAATGACTGGAAACACAATGTGTATAAGTTGTTGAATGGAAAAATGATGTGCACTGTAAAGCTTCACTCATGTCACAAAAAGAATTTAAACATACACGTAAAAGGGAGAAGAAGTAAAAAGACCAATGTATGGAGTTTGCTGGAGTAGATGTCTTGAGTGACATTTGTTTAGCCTGAAATGTTTAAAATAGTTTAGGGTTTCATGTGTTAAAGTGCATAGGTTCTGCCTGGAGCACGGACTTAAGATGGTACTTGTTTGATTTCAGATCATTATATTAAGATGTAGGTAATAAACAAAAATAAAATTCCTTCTCTTCTCTTGATAGTGGCTAGTGTAGTCACTGCCCAAATGCATTCAGACCTGACTCTAAGCAGAAGAAAATATTTGAAAGACTAGGAATCAATTCATAAAAATATTCACCTAACTGGCACCACGCAGAACAAATTTGAAATTAGTTTAAAAAGAAAACCTACCTCTTTGCCTTATTTAAGCATGAATTATTCGATCTGATGAGGAAGTACATTAAAATGTGTAGCTGAAGAGACTAATGAAAACCTTTTGCAGCAAGGGAATGAACAACTTGGAAGATTAGGTGTTCTGTGCCACGGGAAAGGGTAGGCACACCTGCTAGACCAGTAGAACCTTTGCTGGAGGAAAGGAACAGTTAGAAAGCCGTATCTCAGACCCAGGTTCAGAATGGCTGCCTAGGGTGAGAGAGCTGCCCCTGAAACAAACCCTGCCACCCCAGTGACCGTCACCAAGTAGAAATAACTACAGGGTGCAACAGGACAGAGAAAATCGAGGTCCTCTAGGGGGGCAAAAGTGAAGACAAAAACAAACACAATTTAAAATGAGCAATCTGAGACCTTTGGTACTGTGATAGTTAAAGTTTATTGTGCCAACCTGACCAATAAACACATGTGGGATTAATTGAAGTACAGAGAGATAAATGGCTCAGTGAGGCTCGCCTTTCTAGTTGTCTGGTGTCTTGTTCTTAGATGGTCAGGCCAGAGTGTGGCTTCCTTAGCTAGTTCTTTGCCTCAGCTAGAAAGGCTCACTTCCTGTGAGACATCCCTGAGGAGAAGCCACATAGACCTACCCTGAGGCAGCCCTGGGTGCTGGAGAAGCCTCATAGAGACCTCTGCCACTGCCAAGATGCTTACATGCTCACTGATTCGGCTTTCCTCATGCAGTCGCCCTCATTGTGTGTGCTTTGTGAGATTAAGGACGACATTATAGATTGGTTTTGGACATATGGGCTTGGATTGCTCTGGATTGGGATGCTTTTTTAATGTACTCTTACCATTTATATAAAACTCTCTCTTATATACATGTGCATTTCGGTGGGTTTGTTTCTCTAGTCTACCCAGATTAATGAAGGTACTTGTAGCAAAAACTAATTTTAACTTTAATGGACATTGCATATAATTAATTACAAATGGTACCCTGACTATTTTCACAAACTTTGACCAGAGGAATCCAAACCCCAAGGGAAAATATCATACATAACATAATATGCTGATGTGTATGGTCATATTGAACATGTCCATCTACCCACAAAAAGTAATGAGTCATACATAGGAGTGATAAAAGGGGCATAATCCATACAACATCAACACAAGATCCACACTGGACACAGAGATGGGTACCATAATGTTAAATATGAAACTCAAACTCAATATGATGTTTATGCTAACAAATATCTAGGAAAACGTCATTACACATGTTATAAATAGTATGATAAACAAGGTCACAAAGACGACGTAATAAAAAGAAAAAATAAAGTGGGGTTTTATTTTTTGGAGACAATTATAATAGAAAAATAAACATGCCTAGACAATAATGTAAAGTATGCTCAAGGAAAACAGAATATACAGAAGAGAAAATCATGGAGGATTGTGCAGTTCAGACCACTTTCTTCCCCTGTAGTTCCGGAGTCACACTGTCTTCTCCTTGCCTCCTTTCACAGTGATGCGTGACAATGGCCTGCACAGCAATGGAGCTCAGAATTCAATGAATTTGACTCTAAAGGGGTCTCTGGGGATGTGCACTCAGGACTGCAGAGTAGGAGCATAGTTTGTGAATGCACCACTTCATAGTTTACCGCTTCATAGCTGATTTAACAATATCAAGAGACAGAACAGGGGGTGGGTGCGTGGGAACTATGTCTGTGAGTTTTAAAAATCCTCGTCTAACCACTGCAGCTGTACCTGGAGATATAAACACCTGGAGATATATACCTGAGGTATGTGATCAGATAAAGCATTACCAAACCTTCACGTTTCAATTCCTGAACTACCCACCTCGGAGAGCTGGCCCCAGGAAGAGGAAGAAACAGACATATTCTTGCAAACAAGACACCAGTCTCCCGATTCTAAGGTGTGTTATCCAGAATGAGTAAGAATTAATATAGTACACAATGAGACTCCACCTGGTGGACTGATACTGAGTGGCACCTTTGTAATAAAGTTAAAAAGGGTGGCTTATCTGGGATAGAAATATTGGCTGTTTCCTCAGAGAATACAGTTCTGTCCATGATTTTCTATTCACCAAGGCCAAGGTACAGTTTCTCCAGGCTACAGGAAGTGATGAGGAAGATACTTGAGTAAATAGACATGGCTCAGGATTGAGGATGACTTCAGGAATAAAGGCAGTGGTCTACACTCAGTGACTTAAAGATTTATAAGGCCCTCACAGTGAATGCAAGGACATTTTAATTTTCAGAAACATATTTTCTCTTCTGTTTTAGATTACGGTAAGATTATTAGATATTTAAAAGTTTGATGATAAGCAAAATTTAGCAATATTGAATTAACCCAAAGTGTCTCCAATGTTTGCTGTACGTAGGAAAGGTTTTTGTAAGTCACTTAAAAGGAACAGCTTTTCTTCAACAACTACACTGCTATGTCTACTCAAGAGTCGCTGTAGTGGTGAAAGAGTCCATGTCACACTAAAGCAATTTACCTCTGACACGGGAAGATATTTCTTAACATAAAGTCATCATAAATTATGTTATTTATACCTAATAATTCATTTTTTATAAAATCTTATACTGAAATATGTGAAATTGCTCACTTAAGGTTGTGTGTAAGTAAATACAAGGAATGTTGCTGATATTCCTACAATAAATTATTAGCAAAGCCACTAGAAGCAGGATGAGTCGATTAACAGGACAAAGGTGGATGCTGTAGGTGAAACCAGACTCAGAGGGCTGACATTCTGTGTGATTGTGAAGGTTAAGATACAATATCTGACATTAAGAACTGAATTATCTCATTTGATCTTAGAAATCTCCCTGAATCCTGAATTTGCACAGATAAGTTAGTGTCTGCCTTGATCATCATGAGCTGAAGTTAATGAAATATAAACAGATACAAAATATTAGTACCCAGATATTAAAATACAATTGATGAGTATATGTATTTGCATATGCGATTCCAGAAAAAAGAAGTCTAATTAGAATGTGTTTATCTGAACTACATGAGAACTCTGATACAAGGGCAGGGACGCCTGGCAGTCATTTTCTGCCCTTAAGGAACAGGCTGTTTGTTGCTGTAAAACAGATTATGTTCTCCTGTTACAGTAAAACGTTTGAATTCACAGTCATCAGAAGCAGGCACAGAATTATTATTTTTAAATGAGAGAGAGATTCCCTAGGGAAACTGTGAGATTTAGAAGAATCTGCAGATCCCCACAGGAAACCAGACGTGAAACTCCAGCTACACCTGCTCCTGGGTCTATGTCCTGCGCTCTGTGGGTCCTGAGCGCCCCCTGGAGACCAGTGTCCTGCCTGAAGGGGAGGTTTTTGTCTGAGTGCTCACTGACTTCCCTTCACTGTGTCTCTTGCACAGTAATACGTGGCCGTGTCCTCAGCTTTCAGTCTGTCCACCTGAAGATAGAGTGTGTTCTTGGAGTTGTCTCTCGAGATAGTGAATCGACCCTTTACGGAGTCAGTGTAATGTGTGCTACCACCAGTACCACTAATGTCTGCAAGCCACTGCAGGCCCTTCCCTGGAGCCTGGCGGATCCAGTTCATGTAATAGTCACTGAAGGTGAATCCAGAGGCAGCACAGGAGAGTCTCAGAGACCCCCCAGGCTTTGTCAGATCACCCCCAGACTCCATCAGCTGCACCTCACACTGGACACCTGAAAACACAGAGGCACCGTGATTCGATCACACACGTACAAACTAATGTACTCACAATTGCACACATACACAGCAAGGTCTACGATTACCATGTAAAATGGCCCAAATGAAAGCCAAGATTGTTACAAACTTCATGATGTGTCCTGTGCTCTAGCTCCTGGACACAAAATGGAGACAGCAGAGACCCCAGAGATGGAACTGTCCTCTGAGATGTCCCACATCAGGGGCTGTGGCCAGTTTATCAGCAGGCAGAGAGCTGCATTTGCATGTCCCCTGATATTTAGAAGCAGCTGAATAGAGAATATGAGCACGAGTTCTCCCTCAGAATCAGAGAAACATAAGCACTCACAAGGGAAAACGGATTTTAAACAGGCTGTTCATCAAGCATTCCTTTAGTTGTTGTATATTATCAGTATTTTTAAAGTAATTTTCAGTTCATAAACTTTATATTACACAACAACTTTGTGCCATGAGAGCTCACAACGTATCCTCTCATCCCTTTTTAAGATGTGGATACGTGTGACGATAGTGGACGATTCTATTATTTGTTTCTTTCATGAGAACAATTTTTTCCTGCCTTCCCAGGAATTTTTCCATTGAAGTGATATTTTTACACTGTGGGCATGAAGTTATCCATAGAATATGCGACATGGTGTCTCCTGTCTGGTTTCTGATGTGGGAGGTTCGGGTGCTCCCTCTTTTGTCACGATCAGGAAAAGTGGGTGTTTGTCACCTTAATTCATCTTCTCACAGATTCCATTTTTCTTAATCAGCTTACTAATCCTGCTCCCTCCGTTTCATTTATTGCAGTTCTTATACTTATTTATTTCACCCTGCTGCCTGTGCTGGGGCATACTCATCCCTTTTTCTAGTTTCATAAATGGAAACTGAGGTGATTAAATTCAGAGCTGTATTTCCATATTACTCAGATATTTGTGGCTATGGGTTCCCCACTAAGTTCTTTTCAGTTGAATCCCACAGCTTGTTATGTTGTGCTTTCATTTTCATTCTGTTCAGCACAACCCTGAAGTATGTAAAAATAATTAAATACATCATTGCTATTAATGATACAAATAGTGTTTGCACATATAAATGTATGCATCGCTCACACTCATTCACACCCATCGAGTCAGTGCATACTCATAGCGACCCTGTAGGACAGGGGGAGCTGCCCCTGAGTATTTCTGTAAGTGTAACCCTTTATGGGAGCAGAAAGCCCAGTCTTCTTCCTGTGGAGCTGCTGGTGGTTTTGAAACTGCTGGTCCTCTGTTTTTCAGCCAAGTAAGTAACCACGACACCACCAGGAATTATGCAATTTTGTATATGCCTATAATGTGTAAATGAATGAATATCCTAAAGTCTGTTGGATTTTTCCATAAATACTAAGGTGGAGTATATCCATGGGGAAATATTTTAGAGGGAAGGAAACCCTAGTTCCGAAGAGGAAGCTCCCTGCTCCCATGACTCCGCTATTGCCCTTGCCCGAGAAGCCTGGCTGTGCTTTGTTAACCCCACATTGCAGTGAAATGTGTGAATGGATGGCACTGGCTTCTCCGTCTGTCCCATGCAGAAATGGACAGCTGTCCGCTCAGTGGTCATTCAGTCATCTGCAGGAAATGTCCACTCCTGTGTGGACATTTTTTGGAGCTTGAGAGTCAACTCCTTTGATTTGAGGAATTGTTGTGTGCTACTGAAACATACTATTAACAGATGTCCCAGCCTCGTCTGCAGCTTTTGGCAGATCCAGCTCTGGCAGTATAGAGTCACCAAGATTGTGAAGCTTAATCAGGGCCCTTCACTCCTGGGCTAAAATCCTAATGCTGTGCCTGTCACAGGTCAGCTAGGATGCGGGAAAACAGTCAATAATGAAAATTTCTTTAATGTCAGCCCATTTTAGAGTTTCTTGACACTACTGGAGAGGAGTAACCTTCAGGGTGAAAACTATCCAAAGTAAAACAGGAGCTATGGACACGGTCTGTAAATACTAGAGAACTTGGCCCACCATATGACCTTTCATCAAGTTTTGAGATTTAACCTGGAAATTGCATAAGTGATTTGATGTGTGAAGCCCTGGGGTGAGGTGTGAGAAGTGGAGAAGTGTCCAGTCTAATGCCCTTCTCTGCGATGGGCCTTCATTTATTGTGAAATCAAGAGCCTTAAGCTGCAGATCAGAGAAGCCATTGGTCCACAGTGAGCACAGTGTAAATGAAGCGTGATTTCATAGAAATCCTGACTGATAGTGGATATTTATTCTATCCTATTGTTGCACTTCTCAGCGCATTCTCTCGTGAGTTCACTCCGCTTTCTTTATCCTACCATCTCATTTAACATCAGTGGGGACAGAACATGTGGTACAGTTTTGAGACTCAAAATGGACAAAGGACATTAATAGGTACTTTACCAGAGAATACATTCAAGTTGCGAAGAAACACAGACAAAAACATATTATCTCACATTACTCATTCGTACTGTTCTTGTTAGATGATGTCCAGTTGCATTCAGCTCATTCTCACTATACAGAACATGTTCTGATCTATGGCATTCCCTCAACCATTCTTCTGTTTGAACCCATTCTTCCAGAGATCATATGAATCAATACTGTGGATGGTTTTGTTTTTTTTACCTGAACACTTATTTTTGAAATCTCATCAAGAGAACACAACTGCTTCTCCAGGGACTGGTCCTCCTTATTACATATGTAAAGTATATGGCATGACACTTCCCCATTCTGGCTTCTAAAGAGCATTCTGGCTATACTTCATTCAAGACAGATATGTCATCTCGCAGGCATTGAATGTTACTGATGTCCACAAACCCCATAATTTTAATTCATTGAACCTTTCTAGTATTCCTTAGAATCCCTAGTCCAGCTCTCCTGTGGGTTAAATGAGGCCATTGAAAAGACCAGGTGCTCCTGAGTTCTCAAACAGATTTATTTTCTTTTAAAAAAATAATTTTCCTGTAGTATATATCCTTTATTTCTCCTTTCTCTTCAAAGGTGTTTATCAATATAAATTATTCCACTTAATAGTGTCCCATAAAATGCTTATATTTTATTAGATTTTTAAAAATAGAGATGGTTCTTTTAATTTATTCACACAAGCGTTGTCTTGAAGCGCATTGATTCAGGTTTCCATTGTTTCAATTTCACTACTTTTATCTTTCACACTTATTTATTTCAACTATCCTAGCATTTCCCTTCTGGATTTTTTTGGTGTTGTTGAATTATTCCTAAATTTTACCGGGGTTTTTAGAAATTTTAAATTTTTTTCTCCAACTCCTTTTTTGTTTTTATGTAGCTTTTAAAATAATATCCCTACATTTGTTTAAAGCAGCTGGACATCATTCTTCTGAACTCTGTTATGAGTAGCTGTAGCTCTAATCTGGAAAATCTCCCGGGTCTGTAACAGTCTCTTTTTGCTGGTCATATGGAAATGGACTAGGTAGTATTCCCTTTGCACTAGTTGTAGCTATAGAAAGTTCAAGTGTTGCAGATATTGCAAGTTCAAACTTATTCAGAAAAAAGTTTGAAAAAAAAACTAAAGACGGTCCCTAAACCCCTTCAGAGCCCCAGTCTCAGGTTAGCTTCTATAGTTGCCAGGGGGTGGAAATAAATGACAAAAATGGTGTCTTCTAAAAAATTTTATCTTGAAAGAAGGGTGAAAATAATGGCCGAGACATTCAAGCTGTCCACCAGGTATCCATCTCTGTCTCAGGGGAGGGACTGTAACTTTTGTCTTCACCCAGATGCATGCCACAGCAAAACCCCAGGTCAATGTAACGCTTCCCTCTTAAAGAGGGAACTGATGTGTGGCTTACCCATCAATAAACCCGAGGGCTATTTTGGAATTAATGCAGCCAGAATGCTCCTTAGAGACGAGGTTGGCGAGACTTCATCTCCCATATTTTGGACGTACTATCAGAAGAGACCAGTCCTTCAAGAAGGACATCATTCCTGTTACAGGAGAAGGTCAGTGAAAAAGAAGCCCCTTAACAAGATGGATTGACATCAAGGCTGCAACAGTGGAATCAAATATAAGAACAACTGAGAGGACGACACACAAGCAGGCAGCATTTCTTCCGTTGTAATAGGGTCTCTATGAGTGGAAACAGACTGAATGGCCCCAAACAACAACAACAGAGATGCAGGGATTTAACTAATCACAGCCTCTCTCATGCTATATTCATCCAGGTTTGCCCTCTTCCTGAGGGGACTCTCAGGGAACAGGAGAGGAAGTGGTTCCTCTGTCCTTTACAGCGGGTGTGGATGGAGGACAGAGCTCACCTCTCTCTCTCTCAGTTCTGAGAAAAGAGTGCCGGGCGAGGGATTGTACAGCATGGACTTTTGTTGGACCACCTAGAAATTGCCACTTTCTCGGACTACTTGAACAAGCGTGCTCCCTCCAAAATGTTTCAAATATATGGTTTTTATTTTCTCTGTTTTGTGTGTGTGTGTGTGTGTGTGTGTTTTACTGTTTGGTGAGTTTTTTGCAGGAAATGTTGCTTGTTTGTTCTGAGATATTTTATTGGAATAGGTGGCTGCAGAGTGTCTGGATATGTTTTCCCAGAATAATTTTCAACACTTCTAAGGCATCATGTTTAGCATTCATGCTAAGTGCAAACTGTGGTGTGATTTCTACATTGTTTCTTAAGTATGATTTCTTAATCATGCATGACAATAATATGGAGTCATTCAAAACTTCAGTAATTTATCTGCGCATCATACTACGCTGATAAAATAATCTAAGAAGTTGTCCTAAATGAACAAGAACAGGAAGATATGATTGGAATAAGCCTTATTAATAACCTATAGTATGCAGATGGCATAATACTGCATGCTGTAAGGTAGTATGACTTGAAAAACATACCATTTAAAACCAGGGACTCCAGCCTTCACTTGGTATTACAACTCAATGGAGGGAAAATCCTCACTCGCGGACCAATGAAAAATACCGTGGTTAACAGAAATAATATTAAAGTTGTCAAGTATTTCATCACAGTTGGATCTACAGTGAATGTTCACAGGAGCCATAGACAGATGATGTATGTCATTGGGCATTTCTGCTGCACAAGATCTGTTTATAAAATTAAAAAGCAATGTCTCTTTGAGGACTAAGCTGTACCTGGCCCAAGCTGTTTTATTTGCAATGGTTTCATATGCCCCTGAAAGTTAGACAATGGACGAGGATGTTTAAAACTGAAACACTGTATTTGAATTATGGTACTGGTGAAGAATTTGATAATATGATGGACTGCCAATTGTGTCTTGGAAAATGTACAGTTATAATGCTTCTTAAAAGAGAAAATGTGAATATTTCATCTTAAGCTTGTTGGACATGTATCAGAGAGACCAGTCCTTGGAAAAGGACATCATGCTTGATAAGGCATAAGGTCATTGGAAATAAAGGATGAACTTCAAAGAAAGAGAACATCACAGTAACTACAACGAAGAGCTCAAACATTACAAGTGTGAGGATGAAGTAGGACACATATGTGTTTCATTCTGTTTTATCTAAGCTTGCTGTGAGACTGACATGATTAAACAGAACTTAAAAAGCAAAATGCAATGTCAATGACAAACATTTCGTTCAATAATGTGGTAATGAAAGTGTTCCCTTTACTAATTCGAACCTCTTATGCATGGCATTTAATATCAATTTTATTTAATATTGTGCTACAAGTCTTAACTGCAGCTATCAATGAAGAAGTATATAACAAAGACATCCAAATAAGCAGCAAAGAAGTAAAACACTCTATATTTTATTACATTCTAAATATAGAAAACCCAAAGGTCATGTAAGAAATTTCACAGGGTATAATATCATTATAGAAAAATCAGTTTGACAACAAAGGCCACATGGAAGAAGCACACCAGCCTGTGCGATCACGCGGTGCAAAAGGGATCATGGATAAGGCATCATCATCATCAAAAAAAATTCTTACCATAGTGAATGAAGGGGGAAGTACAGAGTGGAGACCCAAAACCCAATTGTCAGCCACTGGAGACCCCCTCACAGAGGGGTCTAGGGGAGGAGATGAGTCAGTCAGGGTGCGATGTAGCACCGATGAAGAATATAACTTTCCCCCAGATCCTGGATGCTTCTTCCCCCGCAACTACCATGATCCGAATTCTACCATGCAAGTCTGGATAGAGCAGAAGTTATACACTGGTGCATATAGGAGCTGGAGCCACAGGGAATCCAGGGTGGATGATACATTCAGCGGGTGAGGGGAAATACTGGGAGAGTAGAGGGTGAGTGGTTTCAAAAGGGGGAATTGATTTTAAGGATCTACTTGTGACCTCCTCCCTGAGGGATGGACAACAGAGAAGGGGGTGAAGGGAGACGCCGGATAGGGCAAGATATGACAAAATAATAATCTATAAATTATCAAGGGCTCAAGAGGGAGGGGGGAGCGGGGAGGAAGGGGGGAAAAAGAGGACCTGATGCAAAGGGCTTATGTGGAGAGCAAATGCTTTGAAAATGATTAGGGCAAAGAATGTGCAGATGTGCTTTATACAATTGATGTATGTATATGTATGGATTGTTATAAAAGTTGTATGAGCCCCTAATAAAATGTTAAAAAATAAAAGAAAAAGCAGTTTGAATCCTGTGTACCAAAATAGAAAGCTCTGAAAAGGAAATCAAGAAAACAATACCATTTACCATAGCTACATGTAAGATAATAAAATTGGAATAAACCTAATCAGAGAAACAAAAGTCTTGCATAAAGAAAACTATTTTAAAAAACACTACTACAAGATGCCAAAAGACACACATCAATAGAAGGATAGGTCATACTGGTGAATAGTAAACTTTTACTTTGTGAAAATATCAAACTACCCAAAATAATCTGTAATTAAAATGAAAATTCTGATCAACATTACATCATCTTTCTGTAAGGCAAGGGAAAAATTACTGACCTGATCTTAAAAGAAAGGAAAGAGACTGAGAATAAGAAAGATAGAAACTGCCACTCTGTAGAAACTCTGATGGTGTAATGGATTATACAATGGGCTATTAACTGCAAGGTTGGTAGTTCAAAATTACCAGCCACTTCTCTGTAGAAAGATGAAGCTTTCTGTTCTTGGAGAACTTTACAGTCTCAGAAATCCAAAGGGACTGTTATGCTTTGTCCCTTCGGGTTTCTTTGAGTCTGAATTGACTCGACAGCAGTGAGTTGGGTGTTTGGGGGTCCAGTCCTATAGCTGTACCTGAGATAGACCCAAGGAACAAAGACAATCACAATGAGCCATGTGTTCAAGTGAAGCATCTCCACACTTTCATGTCTCAATCCCTAAGACACTCTTTCTGGAAACATCCACCAGAAAAGAATCAGTGTGTTTCATGTTTTCTAACTGTGAATCAGCCAGATTTTAGGGAAGAGCCTGGACTGGATTAATTTATATATAAAGTCAATTGTGACACACAGAATATGTTTCAGTAATCAAAGGCAGGTGAATCACTCAAGAGAGAATTTAAAAACAGTTCCTTTGCAAATTAATGGATTCAAACCTGAGGACACAGGCTTGTATGACCATGAAAACTATAATGAAGAGAAGTCGATGTGAACCCCAATGGGGTTACCCCTACTTTCCATGTTGGGTCTTGCCAGTTTTACACCTGATCACTTATTTATCATTTATTTTGGTGAGATACATTTCTGTTTTCTTTTTGTGACAACTTTGTACCTTACCCAAATATATCCTTTCTAAATTTTACACTTTCTTATTTTCTTCCTTTTTACATTAGAAGAAAATAGAGAAGTTTCTACAGGAATTCCCTCTAACTCTGTTGCTGAACAATTTGAACAAAATCAACTAAAAATGCTGCAGTACATTTATTTGTGCTCCTACCAGCACTTGCTCCTGGGTCCTGGGCCTGTGCTAATTGGGCCTGAGCTGCCCCTGCTATTCCAAAAGCTCCTCTGTCCAGCCCCTCCAGCTGTTCTGTAGGGGGGTTTGTGTGATGGCCCATGATGACATCTCTTCACAGTGTTTCTTGAACAGTAATACACAACCATGTAATCTGTACTCACAGAGCTCAGCTGTAGGGAGAGCTGGTTCTTGTATGTGTCTGGGCTGATGACTAGATGCTCTCTGAGAGATAGTGTGTATCTGCTAAACCACTCTGGCCTGTAGAATGTCTGTATCAATCCACTCCTGGCCTCTCCTTGGGTGCTGCCTGGCCTGGTCACATGCAGCTGCTCTCTGACACTGACCCCATGGGAAGGCCAGCACCTTCAGGAGAAGGAAGAAGAGGAAGGGGGTAGCTATTTTAGTTCTAAAGTCACCCTGACACTGCAGGCTCTGGAGCTTCCTCATGGAGTGGCCATATTTAAAAAGGAAACTATGCCAAGAATTTCCTACCAGTGTCACTGTCTCATAAAGTAGCACCTTGTTAATACAGTGCCAAAGATAGATCCATTGGACAAATTCTCTAGAGTTGTTTCTGGGAGCAAGTCAAATTTGGCAGGTGAATTAAGCCATCCAGCCAGCAAGCAAGGAAAGACACACACACACACACACACAATACAACCCTAAGTCATTGATTATATTCAGACTGAAAGCCACCCTATGTTACTCAATAGAATTGGTCCTTGGGATTTCTGGAACTTTTCATATTTACAAGAGAAATAATGTCATCTTTATGCTAACGACAGGCTGACCTTGTGGTTAGAAGTCCAATCTTTAGCTTACACTGCCCCCAAGGCTCTTTTCATTTCTGCCCATGGGGCCTTTATGACAGTTAGTGTGATGTTACTTTCCTGTGGTCTTCAGCTTGGTTTATAACACGTGCACCATCTTTTCCATCTACTTTTTCTTCTTCCTTGTTTTCAACAATAAAAACTTGGACATCCCATTACACAATTTTGAAATACTACTCAAATGTTTGCAAATACCCTTTTCAACAACATAAACAGCAACTGTGGATTTTGCACATAGAATTTATAGAATAAAATTGACTGCATTATGGGAGGAATTGATGGAGAGGTTCTTTACCAGGAACCCCCCAAAAGGCAGATGCTGACTATGGAACAGACATACATTGATCATATGCAAGTTCATATTGAAGTTGGATAAAATTAAAACAAGTTCATGAGATCCAACATATGACACTGAGAATACCTTACTTGAATTTTGAGAACATTTTGAGAATAGATTTGACTCTTTGAACACTAGTAACAGAAGCCCTATAAGTTGACA
Organism: Tenrec ecaudatus; assembly: GCF_050624435.1. Lineage (NCBI taxonomy): Eukaryota > Metazoa > Chordata > Mammalia > Afrosoricida > Tenrecidae > Tenrec > Tenrec ecaudatus. Next base: position 74,004,930 of record NC_134546.1, on the reverse strand, counting down.
TCAAGAATCTCCTATTTGGGCAACACTGAAGCTTCAGCTCAGGGAGAGAGACATGTCTGATGGGAGCACACAGGAGCAAATGAAGGGAGAGGAAGAGAGAGTGGACCACATCTGTGGGGGATAAGACCAGCTAGCCTGCATCAAGCTGGGTCCGAAATGAGGCGTGTGGATAAAAGGAAAAGAAAGAGACATACAAAGTATGAGATTGGGAGGACCTCAATCTGATGGACTGAAGTACCGAGTATATTCAAAGCTTGGTTTTTATACTTTTCTTACACAAGGGAATGGTTACAGGATAAACATCAATGAATTTGCTTTTAAAAAAACATCCTGAACCTCTTATCTATGTAGGTGTTACTTAACTAGGCACACTTTCTAAACACTTGAATAATAACAGCACTATATTCTAAGTAAACACAGGACAAACAGCGTTCAAAAGAATCATAAAAAGGTCATAAAGAACTGAGTTATCTTACACTGCTTTCAGCTACAAGGTCATAAATAACTGAGTTATCTCACAATGCTTTTAGCAGCAAGGTAAACAGAGGCACAGGGGACTAATTAGTCACCCACCAATAAACACCTGGACCAGCAGATCTCCTACACACATCCTAGCCCACCGAGGATCATATTCCCGCTCAGAGCAGTCAATGCACAGAGAGAATCGTAGAGCTGGCCTCACTACAAGGCATGACGACCCTTACCAACCCATAGCGTTATGTGGGGAGCAACACTGTGGGAATTGCACCTAAATCTGGCTCCACTACACTGAGGCAAAGCGCTAAGGGCATGCAACAGAACAGCAAGGGAACAGAGCAAGGAAGTCCCCAGAGAATATAAAAAAATGCAGGCTTTTTTGGGTTTGTTTTTGATTGTTGTTTTGTTTTCTTGCTTTGTCTGTTTTGTTTTTGTACATATTATTATCTTTGTAGGTCAATCTAGATTAGAATGTGGGATAAACAATCTGGAGGAGAAAACTGTGGGACTGAGAGTTCAGAGGTGGAGACATGGGAGAAGGGGAGGAATAGGAAAGGAAGTGGGTATTAACAAACCCTCGGACAAGGGAACAACACGTGATCCAAATTGATGGCAAGGATGGTGTAGGATGCCTGGTAGGGCTTGATCAAGGGCAATGTAACTGAGAGGAACTTCAGAAAACAAAATGAAGGTGAACATGATAGTGGGATGAGAAGAAAGTAAAAGGAAATAGAGGAAAGAACTAGGAGGCAATGGTTATTTATAAAGGTGTACATCCAGGCATGTGCATATCCAAATATATTTATATATGACGATGGGGAAATAGCTATATGTGCATGTGCATACATTTATAGGTCTAGTATTAAGGTAGCAGATGTACATTGGGCCCCTACTCAAGTACTTCCTCAATGCAAGAACACATTGTACTATTAAACTGGCATTCCATGATGCTCACCGTCCCTCCACAATTGCTGAAGACAAAGCGAGTGCATAAGCAAATGTGGTGAAGAAACCGAATAGTACCCAGCTGTCAAAAGGTATAGTGTCTGTGGCCTTAAAGGCTTGAAGATAAACAAGTGGCCATCTAGCTCAGAAGCAACAAAGCCCACATGAAAGGACCACACCATCCTGTATGATCATGAGGTGTCAATAGGATCAGATCTCAGGCATCAAACCCAGAACAAAAAAATTCTATCAATGTGAATGAGGGGAGTAGAGAACCAAAGCCCATGTGTAGGCAACTGGACATCCCCTTTCAGAAGGGTTGGTGGGAGGAGATGAGCCAGTCAGTGTGCAGTATAGCCTGATGAAACATACAACTTTCCTCTAGTTTTTTAATGCTTCCTGTCCCACTCCCCTGCCCTCCACTATCATGGTCCCAATTCTATCTTACAAATCCACCTAGACCAGAGGATGTACACTGGTACAGATAAGAACTGGAAACACAGGAAATCCAGGACAGATAAACCCCTCATGGCCAATAATGAGGATAGCGATACCAGGAGGGGAAGGGGAAGGTGGGGTAGAAAGGGGGAACCGATTACAATGATCTACATATAACCCTCTCGAAGGGGGAACAACCAACAGAAAAGTGGATGAACGGAGACGTTGGTCAGTGCAATATATGAAAAAATTAAAATAATTGATAAATTATCAAGGGTTCATGAGGGAGCAAAGATGAGGAAGGGAGGGGGGAAACGAGGAGCTGATACCAAGGGCTCAAGTGGAAAGAAAATGTTTTGAGAATGATGATGGCAACATATATACAAATGTGCTTGACACGTGGATTTATGCATGAATTGTGATAAGAGTTATATGAGTCCCCAATAAAATAGTATTTTTAAAAATGTATAGATGGTCCCAAAACCGTAACTGCTGTGGAATTTCTTTGTCTTCTCTCTCTCTTGCCTCTCAGCCCTGCATAACTTGAAACACCTGTGGCTCTGACCCCACCGTCCCTTTCCTTTCCTGCTCCTGCAGAAGAAGCCTCAGCTGTGGCACCGAAACCGTCTAATTCTTTCCTTGCCAGACTCAGTTGTATTTTGTTAGTGGGTCAGTATTAAGCCTAATTTTCTTTTCCTTTATGTAATAGCAGCTCTTGTGGTCTCTATACTTGTAAGTTAGCTAATCTCTGACTTTAGACAAACGGCCAGCTCTAACCTTTGTTTATGCAGCTATCATAAATCCCGTTCACCTCATTTCCTTTGATTTCCTGTTTCCTACAAACCTCACCTCCCTCCATGAATCTATTAATTAAAGGTCTCCCTCTGTCTTTTGTCTCTGAAAGAATTTAAAGTGAGCAGCTGAGTGTTTAACCCACTCTATAAGCCTAGCATCTTAGAAATTTGCTAGCAAATGGAGTATTCTCATCTTTTGAGAATGTTAACTCCCCCTTCTAAGGATACCATGAAAATGAGAGAAATAAGAGCCACACAGAAAAAAAGAACTCAAGGTATCTTTAGGGATGTCTGACAGCCAGGCAAGCAGGGGAAGTCCCTTATCTCATTTGGAAGGCTTTTGCCTTGTTTCCAAAGTCTCTGCTCCACTGTGCCTTGGACGTAGTAATCCCAACCTGTGTAGTCTGCAGTCACAGTGCTCAGCTGTAGGAACACCTAGTTCTTTTTTTTACAGCCTTTAAAATGTATTATTATTAATCATTTTATTGGGAGCTCATACAACTCTTATCACAATCCATCCATCCATCCATTGTGTCAATGTACATTTGTTGCCATTATCATTCTCAAAACATTTGTTTTCTACTTGAGCCCTTGGTATCAGCTCCTCCGTTTCCCCTCCCTCCCTGCTCTCCACTCCCTCATGAACCCTTGATAACTTAAAAATTATTATTATTTTGTCCTATCTTATACTGTATGGCATCTCTCCCTCCCCACTTTTCTGTTGTCCATCCCCCAGGGAGGAGGTTATATGCAGATCCTTGTAATTGGTTCTCCCTTTCTCGCCACCCCTTACCTCCATCCTCCCAGTATCGCCACTCACAACACTGGTCTTCAAGGGATCATCTGTCCTGGATTCCCTGTGTTTCTAGTTCCTATGGCACACTTGGTTCTTGTTTGTGTCTCTGGATAAACTCAGCCTACACTTGAGGTCAGGGCTGTAGTTGGTACACTCTGAGGTCCAGATCCCACCAATCCACTGCAGTCCTTTTCCTGGAAGAAGTCGAATACATGACACGCAATATTTAGAAATTTGATTTGGATAAGTGGCACAAGACAAGTAAGACAGAGTGTCTCTGAGAAGAGGACTTGTCTGTCTCACCATTGCACAATGTGTTCTTGGACACCTGCAAAAGAGAACCACTATGAATCACCCAGACACATAGCCTTACCAATCAACTATGTCTGCCCCTTACAGGCCACTCATCACTGAGAGGGGCCAACAGTAAAAGGAGGACTAGCTTTGACTCCATGTGTGCGAGGGTGTAGACTCTTATTCACAAAGTGGATCAGAGTAAAGGGTATGGTATTCCACACTTCACTCAGCCTGGACTTCTGGAAGCTGTTTTATTTGCATGGGTGGAGCTTCAGGGTGCAAGGTGGAGTTGTTCTATAAGTGAGCGATTGAGTGTCTCTGCATATTTTCTAGGTGGAGAGGTCAGGATAACATCCCCAGTCTACTGAGCAATAGAGGGAACAGTTCACCCTACAGAGATTTCATAGACATAAATCTGTGCCTGTTGACCCTGACAGTGATTTGCATCCTATTACTTCTTTAATAAACCACTTAACTCTAAGTATGACTCAGGAGTTCTGTGTGGCCAATGCAATGCATTACAGACACCAGAAGAGAACTAGAGAGTGGCCTGAGGAGAACAGTAGAAGTGAGAACTGGTAAAAAGTGGTTGAAGTTAGAGGAAAATATGTCCTTCACCTTCTGGGGAACAACCTGTGGTGATCGTGTTTCACATTCTCCCCACTGGAATTAGACAGGTTCCACCACTACTCTGGCTAACACTGCAACTACCAACATTTTACCACTATTGTTCCTCCTTTAGAATCGGTAAGAATTTGAAATTTGACCAGACCAAACTGTGTGACTATAAGAAAAATGGGGAAGTTGTATTCTTTTAAAAGAATATTGAGTCTTTGGTGACAGTTTACATAGCAACTTAGTTTTTCCTTGGAGCATTTTCCACCCAGTTTGTTCCCTTTCCTGTAAGGAAGTGTTATTCGCTGCTGGTGAGAATGCAACATGACAGTTACATTGTCAGATGGGCTGACAACTTATCGTGGAACGCAGAGTAGAATGACTATAAGATATAGTATTTGTGCGCCAAGGTATTTTACTCACGGAACAAATGTTAGGTTTACACACACACACACACACACACTCCACATGAAAATTCTTATCAATAATATTTCTTTGCACCTCCAGTTAAATTTTGTTACAGGGTGATGTTTGGAAGGAAAAGCTTTCACATAATTAAATATGTTTCTATTCCTCACTTTTCTCAATTACTTAAGGATATTGACACTCATATCATCATAATCACCTCTCCACCACAAACGCAGCTGACTCCTCCCCACCTTCCGGTTGTGCTCAAATGTGTGCTCCCAGGCATAGTGCTCTGCCATGAAACTATGTGAATATGTTTGTCACACAAACTATGCATGGCCCAAAGCAGCCACTCAAGGTCTTCACCAAAACCTGCAACATTCAGGAAAGGGCAGAGGATATCTGGAATCTTTCCAGGAGAAATTTACTGAAGCACAAGCTTCTTCCATAAAGAGGCAGTGAATTATTTAATGTGGATCTTCCAGCAAAAGCTTCTGTAGCTCCTATCAAAGGAGTTTTTTCCTGTGTGACTCTGGGTAATAATTTGGGGGAAGACTCTGACAGCATTCCCTTGTGAGTCATTGATGACAGATTCATTATATCGTGTTGATTATAAAATGAGGCATCCGAGAATAGTGGGGGTTTATTTTACCAGCAAGGGTCAGGAGAAGAATATTTCCTCTGATATCCTAGATCCCTGAGCTGGGTCCTCCTTCATCCAGATGACACTGTGTCATCCGAGGACTGGCAGAGAAGCAGCAGCAGTAGACCAGAAGCAGGAGCCAGAGCCTGGGATAGAGAAGTGGGATACCTAGGCCCCAGATCAAGGAAAACTGTGTGCTTTTGATGTGAGTTGTGTCATGAGTGGCGCGATCAATAATTACTTAATGCTCCTAGACATTTTCAAGTGCTAGGTTTATTCACTGCAAACACACATCAAACAATCTAAAAGTCTTAAAATTAATTCAGACTACTAAAGATAATAATATCAGGGCAAGTATGAGCATCAGGGAATAATAACTGCACTCTTCACACATGCCATTCTAGCATGATAGTGCCAATAAGCATTCTCTTCATCAGGGTACTCATCCCAGGTAGAGTTGGAGAGAGCAGGAGTTGATGTTTCCTTGGTTCTTAGTTCTCTGAAAAGTCAGTGTCTCTACCCAGGTTTAAATGGACAGCTTGGCTGACTTTTGATGTATTCATTGTCCAAGTCAAGTCTTATTAGGATCAAGTCTTATCCCCACACTTTAGGTGGCTTGGCTGGCTTTTTGGTGTCACCCCAGGTTCAGCCAAGTCTTATCAGGATTCCCCACAATTTTGCGATGGCTCCTTGGACCATCTGTTAATTCTTGGCAATGGTTCAACTTTTTGACTGGGCCCACTTTATGACTTCTCTAAAATGGAGTTTATTGTGTTTGTTTTTTTGTGAGGTGGCTCAACATCTTTTGAGGTAGTTCAACGTCTTGCAAGGAAATTCTATAATGCTCTCATCAAGTTGCCTCTGGGAACTTAATTGAGGGAGTTAGGCTTTCTGCCCCTGGAGCTGGAGTTGTGTGTCTTCGTACTGAGGCTTACTGGCGAGGGTGGTTCAGGATAGTTCATTCAGGAAGCAGGGTTCACTGACTCACATATCTGGAGCCACGTGTCTGTGGGTTGAGGCTTATAGTGCAATGCCAGATCCTCTGGACATGTATTCGTATCTCTGAAAAACCTTTGCAGTGTCCTGACTGAACAACTATCTCCTGAGTTTCTTTTTATTTAAATCATTTGATAGATTTATTAGCACTTCATCCACATGCCATGTGGTTAATTAATTCAATTAAACCAAGAAGAGTTGTACAATTATCACCACAGTCAATTTTACCTTTGCTACTTGTCAAATCTCCCATATTAAAAGGCATATGCGCTCCCATGATATTTCCATTACCGCATGCCATATTCCTTAAAACAAAGGGTGCTAGCAAAACTGGATCTTCATCTGCAAAAAATAGAACAGGACCCACACCTCATATCAGGTACAGAAACAAACTCAAGATAACTAAAAGACCTACATATAAACCCCAGAACCATAAATAACAATTTAAAAATATGGGAGAATGTAAGGGCACTCATACAAGGCAAACGAGTAAACACATTATGAACATAATGAATACTATCCAAAATGGAGCAGACACAATTTTAAAAACTGGTCCAATGAAAACGCAATATTTATGCAAATCAAAAGACTTCATCAAGAAAGAACACTTCTTTTCCCTATGTGTTCTCAGTAGGCCACACGTCCTAATTTGTGTATCTTGGCTTGTGTGCCTGTTTGCAGGTCTTATTTTTTATGGTTTCATTTCAGTCCATTAAACTATCCAACCTCTTCCTGGTTTTACAATGTAGCTTAAATTAAGAATTTTAAAGAATTAATTAGAAAGTAACATAGAATAATTTGTTTTTAGTATTTTGGTTTTAGTTTTTAGCTACATAATTTCATGTCAACTTGAAGATATATAAAAGTGTAGGGGTGAAGTGTAGCCTGTCAATTCGGTCACAGCCTGATGGTGACTCCTTGTGATCTTTTCATAATGAGAGCCCTGTGAAACTTCCCTCTGTTTTCACCTTCCTGATGGATGGCACTGATTGCTACCAGAGCACTGCCACCACCATTGGATCCACAGGACTCTGCACCCACCAACCTGTGCTATCCCTGAATTCTGCATCATTGCTTGTGACTGCCTGAATTTGAAGAGGGACTTATGGACTAGTACTGGACTTATGAGCTTGACTTGCACTGGGCTGGAGTGCTTTCTTGATATACAATGACATCTTTCTGTGTGGGAGATAAGTGGTTATGGAATGAAGTTGTGTGGATCAGAGGCATATTTGTATTTAACTGTAGACTTTATATTATTTCCATATTCAAAAGGCAGAGTAGTTCATAGTTCAAGGTCTAGACAGCCGGAGAGGAAGAAATAAACACAGTGAAAAACAGTCTATAGACTGCTGAAGGCACAATCCTAATCTCTCTGGAACATCTTCCTTTGCATTGTCCCCAAACACTACACAGAGTGAACTCTTCACACTGAAGGGACCCAACATTGACAGCAGGTACTTATTTTGGTGACCATATGTTTAATGGTGCAGAGACCACTGGAAAATATTTTGGGTGCATCATTTTGTGATGCGTACACCAGGTATATGATCTTCATCCTAGTCTCCTCCAGCATAAGCAGCTAACTGTTAACTCCAGATAAAAATACAGCTGATGTCCCATGGGGGGGTAAGACAGGGTCCTAATCTGCTATGAAATCTATAGCTCACCGCAAAAGAATTTCTCCCAGGCTGTTCTGTAAAAATGACTCTCATCCTATATCTTTTGATAGCCGGGCACCCTCAGTTTTCTTCACCACATTTGCTTATGCACACATTTTTCTTCAGTGATCATGTTGAGAAGGTGAACATCATGGGATGCCAATTTAATAGATAAAGTGTTCTTGCATTGAGGGAGTACTTGAGTGGTGGCCCAATGTCCATCTGCTACCTTAATACTAAACCTATAAATATGTTCACATATAGCTATTTCCCCATCATGATATATAAATGTAATTACATATGTACATGCCTTATTTAGACCTCTATAAATTCCGTTTGCATCCTAGTTCTTTCTTCAGTTTCCTTTTACCTTCATCGTGTTCCACTATCATGATCAGCCTTCATTTGGGTTTCAGTAATCCCTCTCTCTTACTTTTCTCTTGATCAGTCCCTACCAGACCTCTTACAGCATCTGTGCCACTGATTTTGGGTCACTTGTTTCCTCGTCCCTGAGGAGCTTAATATCACTTCCTTTCTCCCACCTCCCTATCTCCTATGTGCCCTCGGAACCGTCGTTCCTATTGTTTTCTTCTCCAGATTATTCATTCCACCTAGCTTAGTTAGATAGACCGGCAGAGATAATAATATGTACACACAAAAAAAGACAAGCAAAACAAAGAGACAAAAGAAAACAACAACAAAACCAATGACAAACAAATAGAAAGAAAAGCCTGTAAATAGTTCAAGATGTTTGTTCACCTTAAGGAATATTTTCTGATTGAGTCTGATGGGATGACACGCCTTGGCCCCAAAGTCTATTTTTACTACTCGCTCAGGACCTCCCTTGATCTGCTCCCTTTACTGTTATCTTGCAGGACTTAGTGTTTTGCCTTAGTGTGGTTGGGTCAGATTGGGCCCAATTCCGACACTGTGTCTCCAGTGTTGTCCCCTGTAGGGTTATGGGTCAGTGAGGGATGTCATGTCTCATAGCCTGGCTATCAAAAGATATAGCATCTGGTGTCTTAAATGCTTGAAGGTAAACAAGCTGCCATCTAACTCAGAAGCAACAAAGCCCATATGGAAGAAGCACACCAGCCTGTGTGATCACGAGGTGTCAAAGGGATCAGGTATCAGGCATCAATGAACAAAAAGTTACATCATTTTGAATGAGAGGAAGTGTAGATTGGGGATCCCAGCCCATCTGTAGGCAACTGGACATTCCTTTACAAAAGTGTTGTGGGGAGGAGATGAGCCAGTCAGGGTGTAGCGTAATAACGATTAAATATACAACTTTGCTCTTGGTCTTAAGTCCTTGCCCCACCTACACCTCCGACTATCATGATCTCAATCAATTCTACCATACAAATCTGGCTAGACCAGAGGATGTACATTGGTACAGATAGGAACTGCAAACACAGGGAATTCAGGACAGATGATCCCTTCAGGACCAGTGGTGAGAGTGGTGATACCGGGAGGATGGAGGAAAGATAGTGTAGAAAGGGGGAAGCAATTACAAGGATCTACATAGAACCTCCTCCCTGGGGGATGGACAACAGAAAAATGGGGGGAAGGAGATGTTGGACAGTGAAAGATATGACAAAAGAATGATATTTTATAAATTATCAAGGGTTCATGAGGAACGAAGAGCAGTGAGGGAGGGGGAAATGAGGAGCTTATACCAAAGGCTCAAGTAGAAGGCAAATATTTTGAGAATGATGATGGCAATAAAGTACACATGTGCTTGATACACAATTGATGGATGTACAGATTGTGATAAGAGTTGTACCAGCCACCAATAAAATTATTTTTAAGAAATTACTCTCAGATCAGTTTTGTGATGAATGAACCAATCATGTACTTCTAATATCAATGATGAACAGAATAGGAACATGCATAATCCTAAATCCTTTTCTGTTAATTATTTTTAATAGCATTGGCTCTTACACAGTAGAATTTCTCATAGTCCTTTAAGTGACTTTATACAATCCCTCAACTTTAATAATTTCTTTCTGACCAGCATGGATTCATACAATCACCATTACCTCTGATACACCTCCTCCCTTTTACACATACACTCCAGGTACTGTCACCAATGCTTAAGATCTGACTGAAAGGTTGTCTCTCCCTACACAGGCCAGGGGAATTTCAGCAACTTCACTCTGTCTGACACTCCTTACATTGCAAGTCAGTGATCAGAAATAACTCAGTGGAGGCTGACTGTATGTGGAGATAGAAGCCAAGTTTAGCTGAGTCTGAATATCTCTGAAAATCGCATTTGAGGCTCTTTGCTGCCCAAGTATATTGAAAGTACCATGAACTCAATAGAGAGGGACTTAAAGAGTCAATCTAATAATATTTTATGGTAGAAATATAAACTAGTTAGGGGTATTTTGTACTTTGTTTAGCTGTAAATTAGCAAGAAATCCACCAAAGCTTTGACCCCAGATTAACCCCCTCTACCTTTTCTCACTGATTCTCCTGTGACTGTGTGCAGAGATGAGTTCTCATGTGTACTAGCTAACCCAAAGACTCACTTTTTATCTCAGTTCCATGAATCTTTCTTTCCCTACTTGTTAAGATCTGGCGCCTGTATATCCAACCTGTGTCACACATATTTAGGGCCCAAGGAATGGAAGCTCTGAAACAAGATCTTAGTTAAAGCAAAATTGTTTTCACAGTTTGTACATGTCATTCCAAGATTTGGTTCTGTCTGAAAATTGTTTTACTCAGTCTGTATATGTGTGTGTATGCATGTACATGTGTGTGTTAGGCCAGGATGAATAGAAAAACAAATCTAATGACACTCATATAGGTATAAGAAAGAACTTCATACCATGGAGTGATCATATATCAAACAAACATCGCAGCCCAACCCAGATCAAGTCCATAAGTCCAATACTAGTCCAGAAATCCCTCCTCAAACCCACACAGCCACAAGCAACGATGCAGAGTGCAGGAAGCACAGCCTGGGGAGTGCAGAGTTGTGTGGATCCAATGATGATGGAGGCATCTCCAGGGATGTGGTAGGTCTCCCAGTGGCTCCTCAACAGGAAGGTGAAAACAGAGAGAGGAAGTTCCCAGGATCATCCTTGTGATAAGATCACATCCACAAGGAGGTATCATCAGGCTTGCTAAACTCCAGCTCTTCGTTTCTATATCTTCAAGTTGACAAAACATTGTGTGTGTGTAATCACTTCTAGTCAGTTGGCTACGAAACTGTGTTAAATATTACATAGCATGGGTGAGTAAGTGCTTCCATTGCCCCAACTGCTTGTTCAAACATTCCAGTTGGCATTTCACTGCTCCCCATGCCTACTTTTTGACTGATGCTCTTAGTGCACCTTTAACTTTTTCCTTGAGTAATCCTGGTTCTTGCTCATATGCTTCCTCTGGAAGAGGCGTGGGAAACAGCTACATACCGTTTACCCTTTGTTTTGTATCCTTGAACAGCGTTCTGCCATTTGTTTCAATGTTCCCTGTAAAGGTGAGCTTTCATGTATTTTAGTCTAAAGGACTTTTTTATAGACATTTATATTCTTTACCATTGGCAATATTAACACTGTTTTTAAAATACCAAAGGTCCCATAGAGGTTTATTTACAATAATTCTGCTAAAGCTGCCTCTAAAATCTCACCACAGTTAACATGGTTATGGAGCCCCCTGGTGGAGAAGCTGCATTTAAACATGCCAGTATTTGTATATGGGTGTCACTGTGAATGGTATAAAATATGGGGACCATGAACAGCTTGCTAAACTCATGGATCACAACTCTACAGAAATGTTTCCCCAAGAGCTGGTTCCTGAAGTAAGTTGGATGCAGGCAGGTGGAAGACCTAGAAGGTTTCCAGGGCTCTCGATATTTATGGCACACATAACTTAATCTTTCTCTCAATCAGTGGATGCTGGGTTTGAACCCCTAATCTTGTGGTTAGCAACTTAATACTTAGTGCACTCCCCATCGAGTTTTATATTTGCACGATGATGTTTATATTTGCAATCATATTTATATTTACATTCTTATTCATTTTCATATTTGTATTCATATTTATATCCGTGCTTCCGTATATCCATGTTTATGTTTATAGTTGTATTCATATTTAGGCTAGATTTGAGTCAAACTAATCTCATGACCATTGATAATGGTTTTCCAGTGCAGTCATAGAGGTTAGCCTTTTTTCAGTTTGAACATTTTTTTCAGCATATGATCTATATTTTTCTTTTGTTATGAATTAGTTGAAACTTTGGACACCAATCATGTTAATTTAGATAAGGTAGTGTTAATCTGGTAACATGTCAATTTATTCTCAGTTTTCAAATTCACTGTGGTAATCGTTCATAGTTTTGGTTCTGTTGTGATATAGGCCTTCTCATTTATTATTCTTCATATTTGCTTCATATTCCTATTCCTTTTACTTTAATACATCTCCCAGTAACTTGTAAAAATTTGTTAATATTTTAAAGAATTAACTTCTTGTTTTAATTATTATTTCCCTTTTCATTTATTTCTACTTTATTCTTTAATGTTTTTTGGTCTCTGGTGACCGAAGTTCTACTTTGCTCTTCTTGTTCTAATTATCAAACATGTGGTGTTAGCATGTTGACTTTTGCTTTCTTTGTTGATGTCTGCATGCATTGCCCATAACTTGTGTTCTTAGTGCTGCTTCTGATGTGTACCAAGTTGGTATGCTTATTTTCATATTGAAAATGTTTTAAGGAATTAAAAATTTTAATCCCTTAATCCTACTAGTTCTCACAGAATTGTCCATTTTCCATGTTAGCTTTTTATTCTTTTATCTTCCAATAGCTCATGTCCAATTTCATAATTTTGTAAGATTAAAAAAAATGTGTAATATCACAAATTAAAAAAAATTTATTATGGCTAGCTTTGTAACTTAAGATATGGTGTATTCAGAAGAATGGTACATATGAACTTGAGACGAATATACATTAATGTTTCCCTGGATATTATGTGAGTTAATTAAGGTTTATTGTGAAATCTGGTCAATAAACACATGTGGGCTTAATTGAAGAGCAGAGAGGTAAATGGCTCCGTGAACCTCACCTTTCTAGTTCTCAGGTCCCTTGCTGGTCGGACCAGGATGCAGCTGCCTTAGCCAGTTCCCTGCTCCAACTGGCAAGGCTTACTTTCTATGAGACATCCCTGATGAGAAGCCACATGGTTTTAGCCCAATGCAGCCCTGGGTGCTGGAGCAGCTGTGTGGAGATTCCTGCCAGCACTGAGATGCTTTGCTCTTCACTGATTGAGTTTTCCTTCAGCAGTCAGCGTCATTGAGTGTGTTTTGTGAAAATGAGGAGGATTTTGTAGATTGGTATCAGACTTATGAACTTGAACAGCACTGGGTTGGGAGCTTTCTTAATGTACACTTACCCTTTATATAAAACTCTCTCTTAGACATATGAGTTTCTGTAAATTTGTTTCCCTATTTTTAACAGAATAACACAGTATTTCCTATATGTCTATGAGGTCAGTAAATTGTGTTATGTAGATTTATTATCAAGTTGATCTTCTGAGTTGTTCTGTAAAACTCAGTGGGTGTATTTCACTCTATTACTGTAATTTTTTTATTTTTTAAGTGCGTAAGAGTTTGATGAATATATGTTGAGTCTGCCATTGAGTGCATATATATTTATTATTATTTTTTCTTCTTGTTCTTTTGTGCCTTTTATAATATAATGCCCTTACTTGTTTCCCATTAAGAATTTGGCCATGAAGTCTATTTTATTATTAATTTGTATTGCTAGTACTCCATTTTAAAATCGTCACTGGTTAATATTGCTACCCTTGCTTCTTATTGGCATTTTCTTGATATTTTTTCTTTTATCTTTGATTTTTAGATTATATTTATCTTTGTCTCAAATGTGTTTCTTGTAAGCATAGGTTTATGGATTAAGTTTGCTTATCCATTGGGCTTCTCTGCCTCTTGGAAAGTGCACTAAATCCACTTAAATTCTATGTCATCATTAATATGTACACATTTACTGCTGTCATTATGAATTGGGTAGTCTTTGTGTTTTTTTCCCACTTTGTGGAGTTATTGATTTTTTTCCTCATTTTTTTCTGTGCTGAGTTCATTTTATATGTTTTCTCTTAATTTTTGTCTTTGTTTTTACCTTATTAATTTGTAAATCTTTATTCTTTTCACTAGTTTTTCTTTTGGATTAGCTTTTTTTCATGGTTTCCATTTTCCTTGAAAATCTTAATAATTATTTGCTTCTAAACAATAATATTGCCATCGAAAACTTTATCTAGGTCACTCTAAGGGACATTTATTGAATACATCATGTGCATTTGTGATTATTTGTTAGAATGAAAAGCTTCAAGATATATTGGAGAGTTTGGAGAAAATTCTACTCAAAAGGAAATTTTTATTTTGCATTAAGTATTTCTAACTTTGACCAAAAATGGCCCTAATGTGTTTCCTGGAGTGTAAACTGAGATCTCATCAATACCTATTACTCTGGAGTCTGCATTTAGATCGATGGTGAAAGACATACAAAGCCCATTCCAATGAAGAGAAGGCATGTTCCAATGCAGGAAGTTTCCCCAGAGTCACTGTGCACGGTGTGCCTAGAGAGGTGCTGACAAGGTGGGGAAATCACAGCTTCTGAGAGGAAAGCATCACTGACTTCATTCCCTGGCATCTGCTGAAAACGGGGCCTAAATAACATTCTGAAAAATCAGCTTGCAACTTCTTCCTCTTATGACACATTTACTATCTTTTGAAATCAAAGATGTCCTTCGCAAAAGTGTTCCCTTCATTGTGACTCCAGTGAGTGACCTTACTAATGACTCCGCCCACCAAGCAAGTCATTCCATTTCACCTGTTCTCAGTGTTAGGGGTCTCTCTATTCCTGCAACACTTGTTTCTACATAAAGGGAGACAATGGGTAGCAAGCATCAGTAAGGACATATCACAAATTTAGTCCCAGAAGTCACCACAATTATTTTCTCAAACAATGAGATCATTAGTCATTCACTTTCAACAGTGCACAGAGAGCAATGAAGATATAAACCTACAGAGACCTGACCCAGGGTTTTGGGAGGTCACTGAGCTCAGGACATTTAAAATCATTTACTGCTCACGTGAATCTGGACATGCCTGCACTTAATTGTCAACAGGCTATGAGTAATGGATAGCATGAAAATTACCATGATAACCTGTTTTTCAAGAAGGAAAATGGGTTCTATAGAATGACAATGAAATATTAGAGTCACTTTACTATTTGTACTGTAGAGAATGCTAGTTCCGCCTTTCAATCGGACACTGAGGAGAACATTTAGAGTAAGAAAAAGAAACATTTGGTGGAGATGCTAAGAGCTAAGAGAGGACGCCCTCATTCCAACAGGAAACCCTCCTTGTCATCCATTGTGTCTGTCTAGGACTGGGTGTGTGTTCAGTGGATTCTTCACGCCCCCTGCTGCCCAGTGTCTTCCCTGCAGGGGAGGTTTTTGTCTGGGATCACACTGACTTTCCCTCACTGTACTCCTTGCACAGTAATACATGGCCATGTCTTCAGCAGTCACAGAGCTCAGCTGCAGGAAGAACTGATTCTTGAATGTGTCTCTGTTGATGGAGAGTCGGCTTTGGAAGGACGGGTTATAATATGTATTGCCACTACTATAGCATAAGTATCCCAGCCACTGCAGCCCCTTCCCTGAGGGCTGGCGGATCCAGCTCCAGCAGTAACCACTGGTAATGGAAGTACCAGAGACAGTGCAGGTGAGGGACAGCTTCTGGGAGGACTTCACCAGTCCTGGACCCGACTCCTGGAGCTGCACTTGGGACAGGACCCCTGCAAACAAAAACAGATGGTCCCAGTCAGTTACTTGAATTCACAACCATCCCCATAGACTCAAGTCAGATATCTAAATCTCCCACCTTGGCACAGGAGAACACACAGCAATAGCATCTTTAGACCACAGTTTTGTTTTCCCAAGAGACCTATAGCCCTGTCTGAAGAGAACTGATAGCTTTCCCAGCCCAAGGGTGAAATTGTACCCTAGTTCCTGAAAAATGATTTGCATGTGAGGGAGCCCTGTCCTTATAAAGAGAAAGTGATAGAGACCAGACAACCCTCTTCTTTCTGAGCCCATACTAGGGTGACTCTTTGTTTGAACTCATATGCATGTTAATCTATTATGAGAGAGCACTTGATCTAAGAGGTGTGTGGTAAAGATCAAAGGAAAACCAAGTATTTCTGAGCTCAATGTTCTCTCCCTCCAGCACCTCAACATCTCTGACCTGTCTTGGGCTCCTGTATGTCCTGTGCCCCAGAGAGTGGACAGGATATCATTTGTTGAAAGCATCAGGTAGACAGCAGCGTATTGTGGTCACCCACAGCCTGCAAGCAACTTTTCTTTCCACACTAACACTTCCATATCAACATCCTGAAGTCTTCAGGGGTTTTCTTTGGGCCACTGCCATCACCAACTCCAGCACTCCTACCAACAACATGTCTCGGGTTTTGATAACTAAAGCCAATCTCAGTGTAAATAAATAGATTCAAGTTGCATAGGGCCTCAGGAAGGAGGTTTCCAACTGGAGAATGTGGACCCCAGAAAAGAATAGTTTCAACTCTATAACTTCTAATTAATGCAAGACTATGAGATGAGATTCCTTTGGTTTGCCAGAGCACATCCAAAATTAGGCCAAAACCAGTCAGGAGTTCAAGTATAAAGATACAGCAAAGCAGTGGGTGGAAATTTAAGTTATCAGAATAATGATATTTCAGGTTTTGAACAAAATGACACCCACTTGAGACCCAACAGGCACCCTGGATTAAAATAAGGTCCATCCAGACTACTAGTCCTCAAAATTTAGGGGATGAATATACACACTGTTTTCAATGCCCCTTTCCCAGGAGACTCTGTTCTCTCTGAAATGTGAGCATTTCCAAACAAAGTCAGCCTCTCCATTTGTACCCTGGGCACAGTCCCCTGATAACTGCTCAGGGATCTAAATCTTGTGTTTATTCCCTGGACTCAAGGAAAATTGTTCATCTTACTGACTATGGAATCAGAGGCACTGTCTCTAAATATGCAGTTTATAAAAGCTATTCCCCATTCAGATTCCTTCCTCATTTCTCTCCCTCATAACAAAGATTATTTTCCCCAGATTAGGGTTGGCCACACTCATTTTCTGGTCAGCTATAATATCTTTAAATTTCTACATAAATATGTATTTCAACACTGTGAAAATCTGAGCACAAGTTTATGGTCACCTGGAATTCTTTGGCCCAGAATTTGCAGAGGGATATCAGTCATAAGATAATATTGCTGCACATATACCTGAAAGTACAAATTATATAGGAAAACTTAACAAAAACAACCTATCACTTCCTCACACACCAGCATCAGAAAACCAAAACTCAAAACAGACACCAAAGATTATAGATAAATTGGTGTGAATATGGGGCATGTTAAATGTCTGCCATTAGGGAATTGTAAAGTATAACAGTGACATACCATATTGTTTAAATGAATGAATCAGGAAAAAATAAAGGGCAACCTAATAATGCCTTATGTTGTTTAGTGTTTTCGCAGTTGTACGAAGGACATAAAATCACAAAGTTGTTCTCTAAAATCTGGTCAAGAGTATGCAACAGCTGTTTTAATTTTGTTTTTGTGTTTTCATGCACTGTGGTCTTAAATAAATGGTAAAACAGTTTGATGATTTCCAAAGTATCTGTTGAGGACTATTATAGTTAGTTTTTGTGTCAACTTGGTGGAGGTAGTGTTCTTAGGGGTTTGGTAGTTGGCAGTTAGTAATTCCTCATCATATGAAAGAACACAATTCAATCAATTCCATAATTGGGTCTGCTGTGAGTAGCCAAGCAGTTGTATGATTAGGGTGGAGTGTACCTCCCTTACTCAGGACACAGCTCTGAAGCAATTGGAAAACAAATATTCCCCGTGATTGTGACCTACTTCCTTTATGAATAACCTGGTAGGGAAACATGTTCGTTTCCTTCTGGGTTTGGATCCTGCATCTGGGCTCTTCAAACTCTAGGTTTTGAATTTGACTGAAGGTTTGAATTATCCCCTGCCAATCCTGAGAGTCCACAGTTGCCTGCCATCTGACATGTGATATGACCTTTAAGTATTATACCTCTTCAATAACAAGTATGACTTGTGTTTATTCACCTGCCTTTGAAACTACCATCCAGGTGTGCTCCAGCCTATTGTAGCTTTAATCAGCCTTGAAGCTACATAAGTCAGGAGAAGCCTAAATGAGACTGAATGACTTAGAATCAGAATGGATGTACCCACTTCTACAACTGCATGAGTGATTCTCTTTATCTATGTATCCATCTCTGGTTTTGTTCTTCTAGTGACCTTGTCCTTACATACATGTTGAATGTTATAGCATTGGATTTATCATTCAATTTTAGAAATGGGAAGATTTAGAGTCACTGAGTTTTACAATCAATACCATGACCTGCTCCTCCATTTATTTCTGTTACATTTCATTTTCCTTGATAATATTTTAAATTTTATATGGAGTTTTAAATATTTATATCGTACAGTTTCTTATGCATTTCATTTTTTGAAACATGTAATCTTAATTTTTATTTTATTTTTAGCTGTGTTTTTTTTTCAAAAACCATTTTTTTGGATGCTAATGTAAATATCCTATAATTCCATAATTTAATCACATCAAGATATGTTTTGTATTTGCTACCACATCAGTTTCAAAACAGTTTCTTCCTTCCTAACCTCTTTGGTATCAACTCCCCTTTACTCTGTCTGTCTCACACACCCACTTCCCACTGTATCCTTCAGGAACCCTAAGTTTACTTGCTGTCTCTATAGGTGCATCAATCCTGGGTTTCATATTCTGAAAACACAGAAACATATATAATATCAGTTCAGTAGATTTACCACCAATGACAAAATACATCTGAGTAGAGTATACCCAATATGAAACAGAGAAAGAGAGAACGTTGAAAACCAGAGCAGGCCCAACATGCATCAGCGGGTGGTTAACTGAAAAAGTTTTAACCATTCAAGTCAGTTTTATCATTGTGATTTACTATAGTCATCTTGCCAATGCAATCTGATTAGTATCCAGGTGAGTCCCAGTCCTCTATTATGGACAGAGGGAAATCACTGGAGGTTTAGTTCCTCTGTACATCTCAGAAACGTATCTTCCTTTAGATGTGTATCTTCCCTTCTTCCTAAAGTCTGGAATAATGTTATTATTTATTTCTTTTGGCTCTGGTGACCTTAGAAGGGATAATGCTATTTCTGCATTTTCCTTTCTTTCCTCTGTGAATGCAGTGATGTCCCATCAGCATAATGAGGGTTTTACTGCTCATTCCTCAGATATATTAATGTATTTCCTTAATACCTGGAAACTTGACTTGCATTCATGCTAAAAGCAGCGCAGGCCTCATTAAAATCAGTAAGGTAAACTTTAATCATATACCATTAAGTGTGACGATTTTATTTTACCTCTCTTTCCTCAGATATATTATCATTTATTTCCTTATTATATTGAAAGCTGATGTGGATTATTGCTAAAAGTTGTCTGTTTCATTTAAAATCATTGAGGTAAGCTTCAATCATATCACATGCATTGTGATGATTTTATTTTTATATAGTCTTTATTATATATCTGTTACACATTTTCTTGTTACTGATACCTATGTAGCTTTTATTTTTTAAATGTGATTTGTGTTTATTGAATTTCTGGAGTCAGGAATGGTTGAAATCTAACTGCAGTCACCAAAACGCTCTGTTCCATTAGATGCACACTAGGAAGAGGCCCGCTGTAAGGCTAGTGGCAGCTCCCAGATTTCTGTGAAGCAGCGGGAGCCCAGATATGCAAACCCTCACTGTCCTGCTGGTCAGAGTCCTGGTGTAGTGTCTGAGAGGAGTGCTGGGGGCTGTCTGCTCAGGAATGTTGTCTCTGTTCACTTCCGTAAGTAAATCATCATTGATATTGAGAGACGGTGGCATGGAGTCTGAACCCTGCCATTCCCGGCTTTTGCTCAAGGATCCTCCAGATGCCCACCCCAATAAATCCCCCAGTTATACTGTCATTCTCTTACTGAGTCTGTTCTAGACCATGTGTTCCACGGGGTGGAAGCTCTTCTTAATTTTTCCCTGTGATCTGTTATCTCAGGCACAGAGAGAAGCATCAACACTGAACGTGCCAACCTAACTGGGAACAAGAAGGCATTCAATAATTAGGAAGGTATAAAATATTGTAAACAGGAATCAATTTTAAAGCCTTTTCTTGGAAGGAATACAAAAACACATATAATCTGACTTTCTTAAGAAACATAAGCATCATATATAACCAATAAACATTACTTGTCATTAGAGTGTAAGGTTAAACAAGAAGTTACCATCACATACTGTTTGAAATGAACGCAAAAAACAACAACAACCCAACACAATGAAATAGTCAATTGAGAAGTAGATGCAACAAAGACAGATCATAGCTAATGTTACTGCATTTATAGTTGTCAGAAGACCACAAACACAGTGTTGTACTTCAGAATATGATCAAGAATATATATGTTAGCTATATTTATTGTTTATTTTTCATCTACAATGATCCTAAATAAATATATATACCATTCTGATGATTTTTTTAAGTTTTTGTTACCAAATTGATTCATAATGGATTGAATTGTAACAAAAACATAAAAGTGGAAACATGTGGAAATATTTCCACCCTAATATCTAGAAAAACAATGTGCTGATAACCTTTGGTTTCAGGGATTTTAGTATAGTACAAACTTTGTGTCCACTCTTTACTTAGTTTTTCATTTGAGAATGCAATAATATCTCATCGGGAGCATAAAGGTTTTATTTGTATTTCCTCCGATGCAAGTTCATTTGGTCTTCCTTGTTACATGGGAATTTTAATTGGAATGAATAAAGGAATCATTGACGATTTACTGTTATTTATACCAAACCCCAACTCCCTGCCTTTGAGTCCATCCTCTGTCATCACAGTCCTGCAGGGTAGAGCACAATGGGCCCTGTGGGTTACAAGGCAGTAGTGCTCTACTACCTGCCGAGCCTGCAGTTAGCAGCCCCACCTAAATCCAGTGTGTCACCATGGCTCCTTATTTCATTACAGTCTTTATTATTTATTTCTTACACTTGTCCTCAATTTTGTGTTTTCCCTATAGGTTTTATAATAATTAGAAATGAAATATTTATAAAATTATCATTTTGACACTTGTAAATAAAACAAAAGTAATATGCTGTAAGATAGTATATTGTTAATTTAGGAAATTCCATTATTTCCAAAATTACTTTCAGGTTTATGCGCCTCACTCCATTAGAGATGTTGGTAGGTGCTGTTGAGTCAGTGCTTACTCATAGCGACTCTGTATAAAACAGAACAATAACACTGATCCCCAGGCCCTGCACAATCCTCACACTTCTCCCATGTGTGAGACCATTTTAGCAGCCACTGGCTATTAACCTGATTGAGGGTGCTCCTCTTGTGGCTGACACTGCAGTGCAAGGAGACATTCTTCCCTAGGGACTTGTCTCCCTGACGACATGCTCAAACCAGGGGAGAAGTCTCATCACCTCCATTTCTAACCAGCATTCTGAAACACTCATTTGAAATGTCCTGCTCTTGTAACACATGCGCCATTTTAGAGAGACCAAAGTTTTCCTTCCAATGAGTGTCCCCTTCAATGAATGATCTCAGAAAGAAGTCCTCCAGTCACTCCAGGCCATTCCATTTGACCTTGTCTCACATGTCAGGGCTCTCCCTATGTCCAGAACACTTATTTCTGTATAAATGGAGACAATGGACCACATGATTACGGGCATGACACAATGTCAGCACCAGAAGTCACAGCAGTTATTTTCTGAGACAGAGCTCATCTGTCACTCACTCCTCACAGAGTCAACGAGCGATGCAGAGAGGCAGCTCAGAGGACCTGACCCTGCACTGTGAGATCAATGCACCGTCTGAGCTCAGAATATTTAAAACCACGAACTGCACCCATGAGTATGGACATGCCTGTTTTTCCTTTCAATATCAACAGTTTTCCAGTGACAAGTAGGATGAGAATGTTTATGGTGTTCTGTTTGTCAAGAAAGCAAACTATATAATAAAGGTAATATAAAGGCATGGTCATTTTTATATTTCTACTTCAAACAGAGAATGTTAGGCGCTCCTTCCAAGCCTGCATTGAGAAAGAAAATTCAGACAGAAAAAAATGAAAAGGCAAAATTGACCCTGGGGATGATGAGAGCTAACAGAGGAAGCCTTATTTCCAACAGGATATCCTGTCATTCATCCTTGTGTGTTTGTGCTCAGTGGGTCCTGCGCGCCCCCTGCTGCCCAATATCTCCCCTGCAGTGGAGGTTTGTGTCTGGGCTCACCCTGACTTCCCCTCACTGTGCTCCTTGTGCAGTAATACATGGCCGTGTCCTCAGCAGTCACGGAGCTCAGTTGCAGGGAGAACTGATTCTTCGATGTGTCTCTGGTGATGGAGAGTCGGCTTTGGAAAGATGGGTTATAATTTGTATCACCATCATAATACATGAGTCCCATCCACTGCAACCTTTTCCCTGAGGCCTGGTGGATCCAGTGCCAGCTGTAACTACTGCTTGTGATGGAATCACCAGAGATGGCTTCACCAGTCCTGGGCCTAACTCCTGAAGCTGCACCTGGGACAAGACTTCTGTAAATAAAGATAATTGGTGTCTGTCAGTCACTTGCAGTCACAACCATCCCCAGATTCCACATTGATATATGAGACCCTCACCTTGTGGAACTGCCACCAGGTACAGGAGAACACATAGCAGTAGCATTTTTAGACCACAGCTGTGCTTTCCCAAGAGACCTACAGTCTTGTCTGAAGAGAACTGATAGCCTTCAGTGCCCAAGGCTGGGATTTTAACCTAGTGCCTGAAGAATGATTTGCATATGAGGAAACTGTGTACAAATAAATAGAGGTTCCTTTGTTTCATCTGAGGCCATTGTAGGGTAATTCTCCTTTTGAACCCATCTCTGTGTTAGTCTTCAATGAGAGAGCACGTTTTCTAGAGCGTGTATGTGTATGGTCAAAGGACAGCCCAGCATTTCTGAGCCCAGTATTCTATCCCTCCAGCCCTTCATTGCTCCTGCCCTGATTGAGGCTCCCATGTATCCTGTGCATCAGAGCCTGGCAGTACAGAGTTCCTTGAAACCATCAGGTTCACCCCGCTGTGTCTCCATTACCTCACACTCTCCAAAACACATTTCTTTTTTATACAATGATGCCACTCAATCAACCTCTTCAAAGTCCTTGGTCATTTTCAAATGTGGTGAATATATGTTTTAGAAGAATTAATACCAAACCCATCCCAGGGAGTTGGGGATTGATGATTCTGCAAATATCCACCTCTTCCATGATGCCATTGTTTACCATTTTCCACCACCTCCTCCCTTGAGTATATTTCCTCATGTTTCTGGGCTCTGTGAATTTTTGCAAGGTCCAACAGTTACTAAGGTCAAGCAGCGGTATACTCAACCAGAAGCTGTCCTTCACTCTGGTCCCTGAATTTTATTGATGCTCATATGCCCTGAGGCCTCTGCCAGGATGTCTCCAGTAGGCATTGGCCTCCTACTAATGTTCATCAGCCATGTCTTTCCCCACCTTGGCCATGATCATCACAAACTCCACCGCTCCTAGAAGCAACAACATCACTGCATCCCCGTGCTTGATTACTAAGGTCAATCTCTGTGTAAGTCAAGTGATTCAAGTGCCATCGTGTTTCAGGGAAGAAGTTGCCAACTAGAAAAGTTGGTCCTCAAACAAGACAAGGTTTTAACTCTGTGGCCTCTAAGAAATGAAAGATTTGAAGAGAGACCCCTTTGTTTGGCAGAGAATGCTCAGAAGAGTGTAAACCAGTCAGGTGTCACGACTTCACGTGTAGAGATACAGCAGAGCATGGAGGGGGAGAGAGTTGTTTAATAGACAGGGCAACATAAGAGTAAGATCCCAAAACAGTATTTCTGACCCTGAACCAAAATACACCAGTTTGAGACACAAAGGCACTCTGGATTAAATGAGGTCCATTCAGGTTCTTAAGATTTAGGAAGGACCATAGACAGTTTTAACTATTCTTTACCCAGGGGACTCTGGCTCAAATTTGAGCATTTACAACCAAAATCTTCATCTCTATTTGTGCTTTAGGTATGACCCCTTGGTAACTGCAGGAATCTCAACCTTTAATTTATTACCCAACTCACAGATTGTCTGATTTTGGAGTCATTTGCATATTATTGACCATGAACTCAGTAGCACTATCTTTAGCATGCATTTTTCATATTCAATTCCCATTAAGATTTCTTTCTCATTTATTTCCACCATGACAAGCATTTTCTCCAGCCTTACAGTTGACACCACTCATTTACTGAATGATTAAACTGTCTATATATCTCCTAATTGTTATTTATTTTATCAATGTGGAAATCCAAGCACAAGGTGGTGGTCACCTAGGCTTTTCTGAGCCAGAATTTGCTGAGGAGAATAAGCAAGTGCTTTGCAAAAAATACTCATAAGGTTCACTAAAATTCAGGATTTCAAGCAAATGATATGAAGATGTTTTTCATTTGAAGATCTTTGCAGTCATTCAGTTTCCACATACAGACTGGTATGACACTACGTGAACCTAGTCATTCCAGCACACACTCCTCTCAAAACATCTGATGCTGCTGGTTGGCAGGACAATTTAAGTTTTACATTGTGATGTAACTGCACACTAGTCCAGGTCACCTCCATCTCTGAATGTGAATCTCATGATTGTCTAAGCTAATCCTATGACAGGGGTTCATATGACCCGTCTTAAGTGAAAATGTGTTCACTTATCCCTGTGCACATAACTTTCACACTAATTATACTGAATGAACTCATAAATTCTCTCTGCACTCTGAAGAAGTAACTTATTCCTAGATTTAGATGTGCTGCCAACTAAGTAATCCCAACATTTTGAAATGTGGAAATGATAGCATGTATTGCTTCAAGGAAAAAAAAATGTCTACTCCAGTTGTGCACTGTTGTACAGTAAAACTATGCACTACAGTAAATCTGTACTGTATAAAACTCGGTAGCTTAAAATTACAACAGCTTAATTTGTTTTGTTTTCTGATATTATAATGGATAAATAGCATGGAGGATAAGGTTTCATCCCAGAACCCATGTAGTGCCTGTTTGAAAATCTTCATGGATGGATGGTGACCCTTCTTCCAAGAAGGCACTTTCATAGGTCTGGCAAGCTGCTCCTGGCTGGAAGCCTGGAATGCATCTAGGGCTGAGGGTCAAGCACTTTTTCCAGCACCTTGATCTCTACTTTTGACTCATCTTCCTCCAGGCTGAAATAAAAATAAGGTGAAATTTAAATTACATTAATTATTGAATTACATTTGTATTCAAATCAAATAATTATATAAAACCATTTACATTAATATGCGCCTATATATTTCTGAGACATGTGCATTTTCAAATGTTTGTGAAGGGTGGGGACAATTTTCAATAAAAATACAAGTCATACAGTAGACAAGATGTTTGCTCAAGTGAAGCACGTCTCCTTACTCTACAACAAGGCAGCACAGTGCTCCATGTCCTCAAATGTATCCTCTGGAACCCACCACCTGTTTTGTCCTGATTCCCAGCCAGTGTCTGACGATGTCAAGGGGTTTAAGACAAGCTGGCTTTTGAGATAAACAGGACAACTCCAATGCACAACTATGGCTTGAGGACACTGTGGTGTGCTTGCTGGTTCATGCTGGACTGAGCTAACACTATGGAAATCCCAGCCACCCTTTCCTCCCATGACCCTTACTGGGCAGAGATTTGCATCATAGGTGAGACATCCCTCATCTTTGCCTTTTCCCCTCAGTGTGTAGCTGATTTCACATGTGTCCTTCTGCTCTTTGGAAATGGGAGACTGTTTCCTCCCCTTACAATGCAAAGTTTATAATTCAGAGGTTGATATAAGCACTCACATTGAGAGAATCTCCAATGGAAGCTGTAAGATGAAGAGGAAGCCCCAGACACTAATAGGAAGCCAGCTCTGAACTCCCCTCCACACTGTCTGCCAGACTGAGTCCTGTGGCTGAGAGTCAGCAATCCCTGAAGTCCATACCTCCCTTTATGTAGGTTTGTGTACAGACTCTTTCAGATTCTTTTTTCTGTGTTTCCATCATTTAAATAGAAGGTTGTGTTCTCAATGTTGAGGCTGTCCATTTGAAGATGCAGAATGTTCTTGGCTTTATATCTGGAGACTGTCAATCAGGTACTCACAGTATGTAGGTAGGATATGGAATAATGATTACTCACTTCAGGCCCTTCATGGAATTGGCTGATGACATCCATGCCATCACTGCTGGGGATGGCTCCAAAGGTTGGACAGGAGAATCTCAGAGTTGCCCTAGTCTGCCTCAAGTCTCCCAGAGCCACCAGCTGCATTGGACGCATACAAACACAGACATCCTGATCAGGAAACAAACACACATGTTTGGACTCTCTTGTTCAACACGTTTTCTTTTCCTTTTTAATATTGCCACAAGGGACACTCAGGTCAGCAAAAATTCCACTGTCAATTACGTATTATCTTACATTTCCAGTGAATGGTGCGACCTGGGCGTCCTATGGGGTGTGTCCTCTCTCCTAGAGTTGAAAGGCTGGGCTAGTCTGCTTTTCATCAGCAGAATAACGTGCCATTGTGGGTCAGGGTAATCCAGCCCCTAACACATGATCACAGGTCCGGTAGGCACAATTGTACAGTGATAATAATTAAAGTAAAGATTGTAGTAAAGTCATAAAGAGTATCAGTTAGAAAAGAGATTAGGTATAATGGAGTCAGACACATTTCATGGTAGCAATGCTCACCTCAGCCTCGCT
This sequence comes from Tenrec ecaudatus, assembly GCF_050624435.1. Taxonomy (NCBI): domain Eukaryota; kingdom Metazoa; phylum Chordata; class Mammalia; order Afrosoricida; family Tenrecidae; genus Tenrec; species Tenrec ecaudatus. The sequence continues at coordinate 73,977,966 of NC_134546.1, read as the reverse complement.
TCGTGGTCCACGTGGAGAAAGAGGAATATTTAATGCTAGCCAAGGCTTTTATATTCTCTGGCGACATTCAAGACCCCTAATTACAGGTGAAGACATATGTCACAGGAAAGAGTTGTGCTATAGATAATAAAGTAATGGGATGGGGGTGATCTAGGGGTATGCACACAGTAGGAAGAGGAGGGATTGGGGGTATACATGTGGCAAGACAGCAGATCCTAGATTCAGTCTAACATTGGATGTCACTGAGCCGGTTTGACCTGTTCCCTGGCTGAACTATACAGACCATTATCAGTAGGGTGTGAACTCCTCCAACAGGAACCAAATGGATGACTGCAAGCCATTAGGGAGAAGTAGCACATTGTCCTTTATAGCAAAGAGCAGGGCATATCAGTGGTGGGACCAGACAGCAGTCTGGCAACTAACTGCCTTCAGGGAGGTAACTGAACAATTATTTACCATTAGCTGCAAGCAGTGTCCTAAGTCTAACATATTTGTGGGAGACGACTTGGGAGAAATCTTTCTGTTTCCCACAACTCTGCATCTCATTTATTATAAAAGTAGCTGAGGGGCAGATATGAGTGTCCTGGAGGAAGTAGCTGGCAACTAAATATGTGGGAAAATATAATTTCTTATTATCACAGTTAACTGTAGTGGTTAAGTCACACAAGAAACTAATAGAAACAGAGGATACCATATGACTCCCCCAACCCCCAGAATATAACCCCTCTCATCCATAGTTTACAACTACCAAGATGTACAAGGTAAAGATTCCAAATCAGGAGGTTATGGTCACATGTGATAAACTATAGAAACAGAGGGGGAAACAGATAAGGTTAAAACAGAAGAAGCTCTATCCTGGAAGCAGAGCAGGAATTTCTTCTGGGCCCATTTTTCCTCTGAGGGAGAAACATGGATGTTTGTAAGGCCACATCTCAGACCTAGGTTCACAATGTTTCCCTAAGAATGCTGCAGTCAGAAGATCAGTGAATCACCTCTCGCTTTAGCGAGCTCCAGACAAACTTACAATCTCCAAATACACGAACGTTGGAATCCCCGAGGTGCTGAAAAGGCAAGTGCAGGGTTGTTTTTTCCCTTGCCAAGAGAGAAAGGAAAACAACAGCACATCAGTAGAGGCTGGAAGTCATTGGCGTCCAGAACAAAGAGAACTTCCAACAGCGATAGCCCTGAATTGAGCCTCTAATACCATTCCCTCCTCTGATGTTGGTTTTATCATGTGAAATCATTCGATCCTACTCTGAAGCTCATTACATTGGAATAGCAATCACCAGTGCCTCCCACACCAGGGACTTTCTGATTTAAGGTCAACAGAGTCGTTTGGTTCCTTGGCGAACACCATTGCAGGGGACTATGAAACTGAAGTCACCCTGGGGCGCTGCTGAATGTCAGAAGCTATTTGACATTCCCCAATTCCTGCTATCTGACAATGTCCAAATTTGAGTAGAGCCTCAACTGCAGGTATTTTTGTTTGTTTGTTTGTGTTTTGCTTCATTTATTTTGTTTGTTTTTCTGTGTGTGATTGTCTAGTTTCACTCATGCCTATGTCATAATGTCCTTTGTGATCCCTCTAGTATTTTTAGACATGTATAGCATTCTAATGTGTGCATGTTTCAACATTTCTATATTTTGAATAAATGACTGTCAGGAAACCTCACAAAGTGATGGAAGAATATACTGTTAAATTTTCAGCTAATAATGATACCACTTAATAGTTACCTTTATCCAGTCTCTCATTTCCCCTGAGTCTGATTGGAAAGTATCTGAGCGTCATGGTAACTCTGATGCAGGGACCCCTGACAGGGTCATTTCCTGTACTTAAGGGACAGACTACTTGTTGTAGGACGGACTATAGTCTCCTGTTACAATATAATTTTTGAGTTCTCAGATACCAGGAGTAGGCACAGAATTAATATTTTTAAATTAGAGAGAGATTTCCTAGGGAAACTGAGATTTAGAAGAATCCACACATCAACACAGGAAACCAGCCTTGAAGCACCAGCTGCACCTGCTCCAGGATCTGAGTTCTGTGCTCTGTGTGTCCTGAGCGCCCCCTGGAGACCAGTATTCTCCCTGCAGGGCGGTTTGTGTCTGGGCTCTCACTTATTTCCCCTCACTCTGTGTCTTACACAGTAATGCATGGCCATGTCCTCAGCTTTTGGGCTGTCCATTTGAAGATAGATGGAGTTCTTGGCATTGTCTCTGGAGACGGTGAATCAGCCCTTCACGGAGTCAGTGTAGTATGTGGTACCACCATCAGTATGAATACTGAGACCCACTGCAGGCCCTTTCCTTGAGCCTGGCGGACCCAATTCATGCCATGACTATTGCAATTGGATCCAGAAGTTACAAAGGGCAGTTTCAGAGACCTCCCAGGCTTTCTCACATTGCCCCAGACTCCACCAGCTGCACCTCACACTGAACACCTGCAAACAGAGAGGCACAGTGATTAGATGACACACATACAAACTAAACACTCATCATTATGCACAAACACACACACACAGCAGGGTCTACAACAATTACCACGTAAAATGGCCAAATTGAAAGCCAAGGTTGCTGCAAAATTCATATGTGTCCTCTGGACTAGCTCCTGGGATGAAATGGTAACAGCAGAGACCCCTGAGACTGGACTGTTCTCTGAGATTTCCCACATCAGGGGCTGTGGCTGGTTTACCAGTGGGCAGAGAGCTGCTTTTGCATCTTCCCTGATATTTAGAAGCGATTGAGTAGAGATTTGGGGCAACTATTCTCCCTCAGACTCAGAGAAAGACAAGCATTCTAAGAGGAAAACAGAGCTCTTAAACAGGTTCTTTACCAAGTATTGCTTTATTTGTTACACATTATTAATTTTTTAAGAAAGTGATTTTCAGTTTACAAGCTTTATATGACATACACAACAGCCTTTGCCATCTGAGTTCACAGTGCATCTCCTCAAGAGCTTGATACGCATGATGACAGTGAGCAGCTCTAAGAACTGTTCCTTGTGTGGGAACACTATTAGATTCTTTTTCTCCTTTCAAGGAATTTCCCCAATTTAGTGATATTTTTAAACTGTGTGCATGAAGCTGTTCATAAAACATGTCCATAAAATCTGTGGAATGGTGTCTCTTCTCTGGTTTCTGATATGGGAGATTCCAGCCCCCTTTCTTTTGTCATGAGCAGCAAAACTGGGTCTTTATCACTTTAATTCCTCTTCTCTGTTTTCATTTAATTGGCTTATTTATTGTGTGCCTTCTGTTTCAGTTATGTAAGTATTTATATTTATTAGTTCCTACCCACCAACCCCTGCCCTGCTAACCTGTAACATGGCATGCTCATATGTTTTCAGCTAATGATTAGATAGAAACTGAGGCAATTAATTCCAGAGTCGAATTTCTACATCACAGATGTTTGTGGCTATGAATCCCCCATGAAGTTCTCTTCAGTGTGTTATGTCCCACAGTGTGTTATGTTGTGCTTTCCTTTTTTGTGCACTCTGATACAACCATCTAGGTTTACAAAGCATTAAACATGTGTCATAGCTATCGAGGATACAAAATTTATCTTTGTGCATAAAACAGGTATGCATGCACACATACAATTGTGTGTGTGCATAATCTCTACAAATGAATGAATATTTCATTATCTGTAGTGTCTTGTAATAAAAATTTAGGAAGAGGGCTTAATTGGAAATCATAATTTGAAGGGAATGGAAATCCTAGATGATGACAGGATGGTCATTTGTATTGGCCTCAGAAGTCTTCTCCTTGTGCTTTCCACAAGCCACAGGATCCCTATAGACCAATGCCATTACTGCAGGAACATTTGTGTTTGCGACAGCACTGAGGACCCTCACTGTTTCCCTCACACAGTGATGGACAGCTGGGCCCTCTGGTCATTGAGCTCAGATGCAGGAGAATTGCCTGTGGATAGTCTTCTGGAGCTTGAGCATCAGTTCCTTAGGGGAAGGAGGGGGTTTTCTGCTCCTACAATACAATGCTAACAATTAGTCCAACCTCTTCTGCGGGATGTGGCAGTTCCAACTCTGGCAATACGGAGTCATGAGACACAGCTAAGCTTAGGTAAAGGATCTGTGAGTGATTAATCACTCCTGGGCCCAAATCTTGGACCACCAGCCAGGGGAAAGTAATAACTGATGACAAATAATGGAAACCTCATAATGACACCTCATTTTTAAAATCTTGACACTAGAAAGAAGTAACCACTAGAAAGAAGAAAGTTCACAGGAAATTCATGACGATGGACAAGACCTGGTATCCTAGAGAACCCTCTCCATGAGGATAAGTTTTTCTCTAGGTTTGAGATTTTGCCTGAAAGTATATCAGGTGATCCGTATATTAGAAGCCCCAGGAATAAAGTATAGAGTTTCCCAGTCTTCTCAGAAACCAAAAAGAGAAAGTCTGACCCCATCATCTTTGTGATAACACCAACACCACACTCACTGCCACGAAGTTGATTCTGACTCAGAGTGATTCTGTAATTTGCTGAAAAAACACACAGCAAAAGGAAACGTGTAACAAGTTAACAGAACGAGTCTTGCTGAGACACAGACAGAGGTGCATGAAAGTGAATGGGGTCTGTTTCACTTGGATCAAGCCAGGACTAAGTCAGAAGGTTCCCCGCGGTAAACTCCTGGAAAATATGTGGGTGTGGTTTACAGTTTTAGACAAGTGTGCCAATAAGTAAATGTATCAGACTGTGGATGTGAAACAAATTTCCCAGGGACCAGGGACAGTCATGAATATGCATTAGAGTGAGGTTATGATTCTTAACAAGATAGAGTGAATTGTACTTCTTGGTTCCAAATGCCTTCTAATTTTGTCTGGTGATGTCTTTATGGTGATTTTCCGTTCCTTAAACAAAATCCTTCTGATCCATCTGATTTGTGAGCAGAAGATTGGGAGTGTCTTTTATGGACATGTTTGCCTGGCCAGTTTTGGTCAAAGTGGATACTCATTTGGTGTAATGGGATATTTTTCTGTGAGGAAATGGCTCACAAGAGACAGGTATCAGGAACAAAATGAAGAGTAATTATAGACAATAAAGGAAGTATCCCAACATCCTGTGGCAACATTACATACCCTAAGGGGAGGTACCTTGGGCAAGCTGTGGAATTTACATGATTACATAAAGTGAAGTAGATAGGAGAGTGGTCTCAAACAGAATGTCCAATGTACATATTTGCTAACATTTTTATCTGGAATGTGGATATGCCCCACCAGCAAAGTGAAAAATCTGGTAGGAACTGGAAACACAGGGAATCCAGGACAGACGAATCCTTCAGGACCAGTGGTGAGAGTGGCGATACTGGGAGGTTGGAGGGTAGGTCGGGTAGAAAGGGGGAGCCAATTACAAGGATCTACATATAACCCCCTCCTTGGGGGATGGAAAACAGAATAATGAGTGAAGGAAGACTTTGGACAGTTTAAGACATGACAAAATAATAATAATTTATAAATTATCACAGATTCATGAGGGAGGGGGTGAGAAGGGAGGGCAAAATGAGGAGCTGATGGGAGTTGTAAGAGCCCCCAATAAAATGATTAAAAAACAAAACAAGGAGATATAAATCTTGAAGTTAAAATACAGGATTTTTCCAATTACTGAGATAAAATAAAAAGAGAGAGATCTGGAAACAAAAGTCCAATTATGAGTTGCAATGCTCAAGAGCATCCTCATCTTAAAGCAATGTCTACAAAGTTCTCCTTTACAAGTTTCTCAGGGAGACAGATTTTGATTGGCAAGATTATCTATGTCCTCCTTGGGTACTAGTATTCAGTAAATATTTGTGCTCTTCCTTCCTTCCCTGTTTTGTTAACTGGTATACCTGGGTTAGCCTCGTGAATCAACTGGACTGCATAAACAAAATTAAATCTGTAAAGCAGAATTTGAAGTGCCTTCCCATCCCGAAAATGCTGCTGTGGGTTACCAAACCAGTAAATTCTTAAAAGATCCGAAAGCCTTACCTTTATCTAAACAGAATACTCGTTGATGTAGACTGCCAAGCTGATGATTAGAAACATACATATAAACCACTAAACGAACAGAACTCAGAAAATAAAGTATAGTGTGATTATGGGCAGTGCATGCTGTATATATAAAGTTAAACATCTCTCATATCCTCTGCCTTGGATCACTGGACAAGCTGTGAAATTTACAGGTGTACACAGGGCTAATATGTTTGGGGAGTTATCTAAATTTATATTGTGTCTGAAAATGACCCTTTAAATAATTTCCTCTGTGACCACCTCACTGGCCACTCACCCACACACTGTGAGCCTCGCCCTGCTTTTGCAATGGCTGCCTCCATGCTGATGGTAAACAAGCCATGAAACCACCTTCCTGGCTGTGTCCTAGCTCGTTTGCCCTCAGGAGGGTCAGTGAGGTTTGTGGAATAATGTCCTAGGGAGAGAGGCATATTCAATAGGAACAGGTTAAGCATTTTCTTGGTTGTATACCTTTTTAAGAATATTATCAACCTATTAAGAATACTCAAAACTCTGATAACCTGGATTCTGAGAACAGTGTAGTACTAGGTCTGGACCAGACAGACATAAGTAGAAGAAACAGAGAAGAATGGGTAAATGGAGATTATGTTAGTCTGGGTATTTTAGAGAAACAACTCCACAGAAACTCATGTATAAGAGATAATTTTATATAAAGGGTAACTGCACATCAAGAAAACATCCCAACCCAGAGCTGCCCAATCCCACAAGTCCAACATTAACCTATATGTTCAACACCAATCCACAAAGTCATCCTTCATCTCACAAAACACACACTATGATGCCGACTGCAGGAAGAAAGCTGAGTCAGTGAATGTGTAAGCATCTCAGTGTTGGCAGGGGTCTCCACACAGCTGCTCCAGCACCCAGGGCTGCATTGGGGTAGCTCCCTGTGGTTCGCCTTGGGGTTGTTTCACAGGAAGTCAGCCTTGAAAGCTGAAGCAGGGAACTGCAAAAACAGCTGCACCCTGGTGCAACCATCAGAAAGCAAGAGGCCCGAGAAATAGAAAGGTGAGGTTCACCGAGCCATTTATTCCCCCATTCTTCAGATAACCCCACATGTGTTTATTGGCCAGGTTGGCACAATAAACTAACTACCTCAGAGATGTAGAAGACAAATTCTGGAGACTGCATCTTAGCTGTGCTGGGGTTCAATGAAGCCCTTCACCTAATAGATAGCACTGCCTTGTTGTTACGGCTTCATTCTACCAATGAGATACTGGGTATTCAAATCATAACAGGAGAACTTCACAGTCTCCACCAGATGCCACAGAACCTCCTCCTTAAGCAACCAGTGTTTTATAGCTGTGCTCAGGGATACTGATGCTGATAGAGAAGACAGTGGCAACAATTCCTTTTACTTAGGCACAGGACACAGAGGCCTGGCCCCAGGCTTCATAGCACTGCATGGGACATATAAGGTATTCAGATGCATTCAAAACAGCAATCTGTGTAAGTGTTGAGGTAAAAATAAATTAGAGACGGAAAACAAGCTGATTCCAGGAACCCAAGTGGAAGGCGAATTTTGAGAATGACGAGGGCAACGAATGTGTAAGGGTGCTTTGCTCAATTGATGTATGTATGGATTGTGATAAGAGTTGTATGAGCCCCAATAAAAAGATGTATTAAATTAGAGACTACATTCTGATTCAGATAATCAGTTGAGGATGCTGTAAGATGTAGTTACTTTGTCCTTAAGGGATTTTCCTTGAAAGATATAGTCAGAACTGTCAAATCCAGAGTTTTGTTACTGTTTTTGCTAATTTGTTTGTTTGTTTGTTTGTTTGTTTTAATATAGAAGTGGCTTTCTACCTGAGTTGGTGATTCCCAAAGGTCTTAGAACAACTCATTAACTTTCAGGGTACAACTGTAATTGTTCTCTAAAGCAGTTTGTTTCACCTTTCACACTGTGATGGCTCCTTGGCCATTGATTCTGTCCAACTTAGAGCCTCACACTGTGTTTCCCATGGCTACCTCCATGGTGATGGTGAACACGCCATGGGTCAGTTTTTGCTGCCTCATCCTAGCCTCCCTGCCCCCACGTAGCCCAGGTACAGGTTGAGGAATGGGTGTAGTCAGTGAGACAAAGTAAGGAACTTTAATGGTCAAACATAACTAAGAATCATTTGATGCCATGACAGCATCACTGTGAGCGACACAGACACACAGTATTATCCATCACCCATGTATGCTATTCAGTCTAATTACAGAGAGCAGCCAACAGGCAGAAGAGAAGCAGGGTGGACTCCTTGAGTGTTTGGAAACCCTTTCTGACAAACTCTCTAGCCAAGCACGGGTAGTGGCAATATTCTACACACAGGATGGATTTCTTCTTGACGCTGGCATGTCTGCAATGGGGGAGCTGCAGAGTGCAAGGTGGAGTCATCCTATGAATGGAGAGTGGGTTCCTTTGGGACATTTCTATGAAAAAATAGGAAAAATCCCCCATTCCTACAGAGTAGAGACAATAGTTAATCCTACAGCGGTTTCAGAAGGTGTCTGTTGATCCTGATGCGAAGTTGCACCCTACTAATCCCTTAATAAACCACTCATTTGAAAGTATGCATCATGGGTTAGGTGCCCATTGCTTGTATTATTGATTCCATGAAAACTAGAAGCTGAATATACTAGTGAAAACCATCTTCATCAAGGAATGGACCAACTTGGAAGAAAATAAATGTTTCACGAGAAAGGATAGGAACAGGTGATATGCCAGCAGTGGCCCTGAAGGGGGAGCAGAAACACTTGGAACGTTCATTGCAGACCCAGGTTCACCAGGCTAGCCTAGAATGAAGCTCCGACAAAGGCCTGAGCAATACTCTTTGGACCAATGTTCATAACAAAGCCATCATCAAGAAAAGATCACTGTAGAGTGCATCACCAAAAGGTAAGGACAAATTCTCTTTGGAGAGATCACACAGTGAAATTCAAGCCATAATATGTCCCACTAAGCGGCTTGCTCACAGAAACCCCTCAGTTTTTCCTCCCAACATTCTCTGAATTGGTCAATGCACACACATCACAGGTCACCCTATTTTTTTTATCTGTTTCCGGTGGGAAAGAATGATCTTTCAGCAGAACTGCCACATAGAATTTCCTCGGATGAACTCTTTACTCCAACCACACCTTCAGGGTGTACTCTACTTTGAAAATTGATTCCATAGTCACATATTGTGATCTTTTAATCTGCTGACACAGCATCACACAATGTTGCTGTGATTTATACATTCTCAGTGGTTCAGTTTTCAGCAGAGGACTGTGTCTTTTTCTTAGCTTTAATGCTCTGATACCATCTGTCCAGCATGTGTGGATGACTTGAAATACCAATTGCAGAGCTTAGAGAATCACAGCAAGGTCACAAAACATGTAGAGAGACACCTAGATGGGCTCTCTATATCAACGCCTCTCTGTGTATGTGTGTGCGTATGCGTGTGTGTGCGTTTGAAGTAAAACAATTTTGACCTTTATTTACTGATGTGGGACAACTCAAATTGAGAATCACAGAGGAGAAATTGTATGTGATGCAACAGTGAGAGGATTGCAATTAATTAGATGAAATTAAATGTGTATGAATTATTGAATACAAACCTGATAATCTGGAACGTAAACTTTAGAAAATAAAACACCATTTATTTATTTATTATTGTTTTATTGTTAATTAAGTCTAGGTTTATATTTAAGTGCATTATTTTGTATCCAGTAACTTAAGCAAACTCCCAGTAGCTTGGCTTGTCCCCTCTCCCCACCCCTTCTCTGTCTTGAAAACTATTATCTTCCCCTTCAGTTAATGGCTGCCTACCCTCTACACTACTGTTTCTCCTTCACCCGCAAAGTCCCACAAAGTCTCCACTTCCTCCGAACAAAGTCAGTAACAAAAAGAAACAAGAATAAATTGTCACAACCTATAATGCTTATGGGTAAAACCCAACAGGACTCTCCTTATCCCCCACTGCAGGGCTTTCAAAAGCTCCACTTGTGACAAGTTGTAGTCTAACCACTGTCTGTCACTTATTATAGTATTGGGGTTTTCAATTTTTAACAACTTTTTACCTTTCCTAAGTAGCATAGAGTGTTCAAGCTCCCTGCTCTCAAGCCAGTTTTGACTCCCAGTGACCCTATAGGGCAGGAGACAAATGTTTCCTTGGCTTTCTGAGGCTGGCACTCTGTATCCCAGCAGAAAGCCTCATCTTTCACCTGCTGAGTGGCTTTGAGATGCTGATCTTGTGGCTAGGAGCCTAACGTGTAATCCGCTATGACACGAGGGCTCCCTGTGAACATGTATAGGGAGTTTTAAAGTACAAACTCCTGTTGACTTTGAAAATTGGGTAGATTATGGTATGTGCTCCAGGTGTCACTTTGGCACACTAAAATTGATGTGAAAAGTCAATGTGGATTTATGATGAACTCTAAGACTGTAGATGGAATGGATTGATGTTAACTTGGATTGAAGGTTGTAGTCATTTGTTACAAGGATTTACTGGGGTCCTTTTGTTTGCCAGAATGTTCAGCAATTCTATGAATATTGGTATAGAGGAGAAGTATTTAATAATTAAAAGCCCATTGAAAGCAATATATATGTATAAAATCAAAAGGTCGTGCCTGGTTAGAGAAATGGACAACTCAATTGGGGTGAAACGTACCTGAAATGAAGGCAAGACATAAAAAGTGGACTAAAACAGACAAAAAAGCTTTTTGTTCAAGCAGAGTTAGATTGTAGTTCGTGTGAATGATATTTTGGATGATAGAGGAAAATTCAGTGCGAGTCGGTAGTATGGTGGTGTGGCCATCATCATCATCAATAACAACACATGCCAACTTAATCTCTGATTGCTCTATAGATCTGGGTATATTCATATCTCACTTTTTAAAATTGAGCAGAAAATATTGGAAATTTTTTGGGATAACTTTCAATTCTCAAACATTGACTATATCTAGAAAAACTGGAAACCATTCAAAAGAGGGGAAAAATCCTACTGAGAGGCATCATAATCTTGTTTATTGAAGAACCAAAGACTTAGGGGATGTTTGCAAGAAATTTAGAAAATGACTCTACAGTGTTATTTTTAAGAGAACGAAGAACACATGTTATTGGAATTGCCTCTGACTCTGTTGCTGAGCAGTGGAAACAAAACCAATGGAAGCCACACCAGAAAACCACATCTGTGCTCACATCTACACCTGCTCCAGGATCCTGGGCCTGTGCTGTTTATGCATGATCGCCCACTGCTGGTCTGAACTCCCTACATTTCAGTTCCTCCAGTTGTTCTTCAGGGAGGTTTGTGTGAGGGCCCAAACAAACGTTCCTTCACTGTGTCTCTTGCACAGAAATACAGAGCCGTGTCCTCAGCTGTCACAGAATTCAGCTGGAGGGAGAATTGGTTCTTGGATGTGTCTGGGTTGATGACTAGACGATCTTTTAGAGATGGTGCGTAATCTCTGTACCACTTTGATCTGTAGTAAGTCCTTCCCATCCACTCAAGGCCGCTTCCAGGGTGCTTCCTGATCCAAGTCCAAGTAGCACTGGTGCTGGAAACAGAGTCCCGTGTGATGGTGCAGGTGAGAGTGAGGGTCTGTGAAGGTCTCACCATCTGAGGACCAGACTCCTGCAGCTGCACCTGGGCCAGGCCACCTGGAGACATAGGAAATAAACATTAAACACCCTATCTGCCAGTTAATCTGCTGTGAAGGACTCCATATTCCCCTGACACTGACCCGATGGGAGATCCAGCACCATGAGGATAAGAAGGAAGGAAGCAGACATTTCTGGAGCAAAGTCACCCTGATTGAGCAGTCGCATGTGTCCCCTGATGGGGAGGCAGCATTTAAACAGGAAATCACGTGAGTGATTTGCCTATGAGCGTCAGTGGCTGGATAAGGTCTGGAGACTGTGTACAGCTCATGGGCATATAGGTCTTGCCACTCCAAAAGTAGTTTTCTCCAAGACTGGCTCCTGCTGCATGTTGAACCAAGGCAGCTTGCAGACATGGTGGTTATTGGATGCTTAAGCATAGGCTCAGTATAGCATCTTCCCAGATTGAAGTATTTGCTTTTTAAATTAACCAGAGTCCAGCTTTTTCTGTATTCTGATGTGAACACATCTATTTTCATTCACTTATTCATTTCTTCTTTCATGTTTTCATTGTAAGATCAGAGAGCTGTGCACACACCAGGACTCTTCTCCACTGAGGACAAATCATTGAATCAAGCAAGCAAGTCAACAGGCAAGCAAACAACTAATATTTGCTCAAAGACCAAACTGTCATTGAAGTTTTTCTGACTCATAGAGTCTCTGTATGGCTAATAGAACTCTTAGGAATTTTGGTAGAATCTCACATTTTATAAATATACTCTGGGTCAGATAACCTCATATATCTGACAAGGACTTACTGGTTATTTTAAATCATTGGACTTTCATTTGATAACTATATACGTCTCTTCCCTAGGGCTATACATTACATGGCACTATGATGCCATGATGAGGATTAAAGAAACCATGACAACAGCCACGGGTCAGGGTTTTCAATCACAGTATATGCATGTCTGGAGAAGTTCTTGGTGGACCTTGATGACAGTGTAGGTTAAGAATATTGAAAATACCACAGGGTGTCATAAAAATAAACTGATCTTTCTTAGAGGAAGTACAACCAGAAAATTTCCTGGAAGCAAGGATGGTGATACTTCACCTCACACACGTTGGTTATGCTATGAGGAGAGTGCAGTACCTGGAAAAAGACTCCATGCTCAATAAAGTCGAGGGTCAGTGAAGAAGAGGAAGCTCCTCAGTGGCATGGATTGATACAACAGATGTAGCAGTGAGATCAAGCATAACCAGTGTGATGATGGCACAACATCAGACCATGCTCTGTTCTGTTGGACATAGGGTTGGTATAAATTGGAGCAGAATCAAAGATAACTAAATAAACAAAAATATGTCAAAACACATAACAGTACTCCTCACAGTCCCTAGTAGAATGGTCGGGTCAGTGGAGGGACGGACACAGAATGGGCAGGCGGAGGTGGATATGTAATATCTTGTTGAATAAACACACAGCAAGAGGAAGTGTGCCCCAAATTACCAATGCAATTCCTTCTGAGAAACAAAGACAGGGGACTGCATACAAATGAAACCTGGAAGCTCTACTTGGAACAACAACAAGAAGACTCTCCAAGGCCAACTCCTGAAGGAAAAACACAGTGGAGGAGGGGGGTTTATAGTTTTAGGCACGTGCAAGATGAAGGAAATGTAGGCGATAACGGATGTGCACCAATTTCACAGCAACAGTCCTGAGTGTGCATCAGCGTGGGGATGTGACTTTTGACAAGAGATGTCTTTTTCATAATTCCTCCTTCTAAATGTCTCCTGATTTGATGTGGCAATGTCTTTCTAGCAAATTCTGTATCCTTAACCAAAGTCCTTCTGTTCCATCGTGACCTGAAGTTGGGAATGTCCTTTCTCTGCATGTTTGCCCAACATATTTAGACATAACTGATAGTAGGTTGGTGTGATGTTATACTTTTCTAGACAGAAATGCACCAAGAGAATATCAGGAAGGAAAATACAGAATAATTATTGGCAATAAATGAGGTATATATATTTCATCATTGTGTGTCAATATGCCATATCTAAGGGGATGTTCCTTGGGCAAGTGTGAAATTTACATTGTTCCACAGGGTTAAGCAGGTTGAGCAGTGATCTCACACAGAATGTCCAATGACTTCATTGTTCTTTTTCTGGAGTCTAATTCCTCTTGGCTAATTTATTAGTAGTAAATACATCCTTGTCACCAAAGATTAGCTACTAGATTAATAAAAATAAAATTTCCTTAAGATGGCAACTCTAGTTCCATGTATTGTTGCTTCTGTATTACTCTCTCTCCCTCCCTTCCTTCAGCCTTTTCCCCTCCCTTCTTTCTTTCCTTCCCTTCAGGATGTAGCATTGATTGATAGACAGCCATGAGAAAAAACGTTCATACAATTTCATCTTCCATCATTCCTGTCAAAGAGCATACTGGGGTTTCTGTTAAAAATTAAATAGTTTATTTGAGTAACAAAACAATCCAGGGGTTGGCAGTAGTACCGCTAAGGATTCACAAAGTACTGACATGAAAGGAAATTTTCAGAGAGTATAAATACAGAGGATCCAGGAACTTACATGAACATTCTGATTGCTTAGCTATTTATAATATTTGAGTAAGTGCACATTCATATATATATGTATACATAATGGATACCATTCCTGCTAGTGTGTTTTGAGAGGAAGTAAATAATTTTTCTTGAAGGCTTCTTGAACTATGATTAGTTTCAAAGGTCAGTTAAAATAACACACTAAATATCATCAACAACAAAAATTGAGGTCAGGTCTTTTTCTTTGGCAGAAAGCCTTTCCTTATGCTGAACATGTAGTTCTTTTGAACTCCTTTACAGAATTCAAAAGAAACAAATAATAGGCAGATCAATTAAACACAGTCAAATGTGGGACAACAGGAGCAGTGAAAGGAGAGGCTCCTGACTGGGAGAGGTGCACTTCTATCAAGCAGAAAAGCTTATAAAATTGGATCAGAGCCCTGTGATGTCCAAGTACCTTCTTAACTGAAAGACTATCTCTCCCTGCGTTGGCCAGGGGATTCTCAGCAACCTCGCTCTGTCTGACACTCCTTACATTGCTTTACATTGCAAGTCAGAGATCAGAAATAACTCAGTAGAGGTTGACTCTATGGGAAGATAGAATCTGAGTCTAGCTGAGTATTTATTTAAAATACTTCGGTTGGGGGCTCTTACATCACTTATCGCAATCCATACATTCATCCATTGTGTCAAGCACATTTACACAATGCTATCATAATCATTTTCAAAGCATTGTCTTCCCCCTTGAGCCCTTGATATCATCTCCACCTTTCTTGTTCATCCCTCTCCTATCTACCCTCCCTCACAAACCCTTGATAAGTTATGGATTTTTATTTTCATATCTTACATCGTCCTCCATCTCCCTTCACCCACTTTTCCATTGTTCGTCCTCCTCATACGGGTTTCTAGATTGATCCTTGTGATTGATTTCCCCCTTTCTCGTCCCATAATCCTCCTGGTATCTTTAATCTCATTTTTGGCCCTGAAGGGTTTATCTATCCTGGATTCCATGTGTTTTTCCGGGTTCTTAACTGGAGCCATGTGCATGCTCTGATCTAATCTGATTTCTAAGGTAGTACTGAGGTCATGATAGTGGAGTGAAAGAAACACCAAAGAGCTAGAAGAAAGTTGTGTGCTTCGTCGGTGCTATACTGCATCCTGACTGGCTCATCTCTTCCCTGTGACCCCTATGTGAGGGGATGTCCAATTGTCTACACATGGGCATTGGGTTTCCAGTCCATGGCCCCCACACCTCTATTCCCATTGGGTATAATTTTGTTCTGGGTCTTAGCTGAATGTTAACTTCATTGAAAGCCCCATTTCAGGCTTTTTTTTCTGGCCAAGAATGTTGAAAGTATCATGAACTTGATAGGGAGGATCTTGTTTTGGTAGAAATATAAACTAGTTAGGAGAATGTTATACGTTGTTCAGCTGTAACTTAGCAAGATATGCTCCACACTCCAACATCGTGTTAACCCCCTCAACTTTGTCTCACTGATTCTCCCATGACTGAGTTCAGAAGCAAGTTATCATGGGTACTAGCTAAGCCAAAGACTTGTCTCAGTGCATACAGTTCTCTCTCTTCTTGCCATTATCTGGCACCTGTATACCCGGCCTTTCTCGCTGATATTTAGGGCTTTGGGAATGGAAGCTCTGAAACAAGAACTTACTTAAAATTATTTTCAAATAGTAGCTACCATTCAAGATTTGTGTCTGTCTGAAAAATTGTTTCACTCAGTCTGTGTGTGTGTGTGTGTTAGGCCAGGGTGACTAGAGAAATAAAGCTTGTGACACTCATATATGTATAAGAAAGAACTTTATATCAAGGAATGATAATATATAAAACAAACATTTCAGCCCAGTCCAGATCAAGTTCATAAGTCCAATGTTTTTCTAGATTATAAATCCTTCTTCAGACTCACACAGTCACAAGCAGTGATGCAGAGTGCAGGAAGCACAGCCTGGTGGGTGCAGAGTTCTGTGGATCCAATGGTGGTGGAGGAATCTCCAGAGCTTTGGCAGGTCTCCCAGTGGCTCCTCAACAGGAAGGTGAAAACAGAGAGAGGAAGTTCCCAGGATCATCCTTGTGATAAGGCCACACCTACTAGGAGGTGTCATCAGGCTTCCAAAATCCACCTCTTCATTTCTATGTTTTCAAGTTGACATGACATTGTATGTGTGTGTAATCACTTCTAGTCAGTTGGCCACGAAATTGTGTTAAATATTACATGACAAAGGTAAGTGAGTGCTTCAAGTGCCTCATCTGCTTGTTGAGCATTTCAGGTGGCATTCCACCACTCCTAGACCTAATTTTTGACTGATGCTCTTACTGCACCTTTAACTTTTCCTTGAATAATACTGGTTCTTGCTCATATGCTACCTCTGGAAGCGGCGTGGGAAACAGCTACCTGTCTTTTACCATTTGTTTTGTATCCTTGAACAGCGTTCTGCCATTTGTTTCAAAGTTCACTGTAAAGGTGAAGTTTTATGTATTTTAGTCTAAAGGACTTTATAATAGACATTTAGATTCTTTACCATTGGCAATGTTAACACTGTTTTAAAAATACCAAATGTCTCATAGAAGTTTATTTACAATAATTCTGATAAAGCTGCCTCTAAAAGCTCACCACAGTTAACATGGTATGGAGCCCCCTGGTGGAAAAGCTGCATTTAAACATGCCAGGTATCTGTATATGAGTGTCACTGAATGGTATAAAAGCTGGGAACCGTGAACAGCTTGCTAAACTCATGGATCACAACTCCACAAGAAGGTTTCCCTAAGAGCTGGTTCCTGAAGCAAGTTGGATGCAGGCAAGTGAAAAACCTAGAAGGTTTCCAGGGCTCTCAATATTTATGGCACACCTATCTTAATCTTTAATTTGAGTGGCTGCTGGGTTTGAACCCCTAGCCTTGTGGTTGGCAACTTAATACTTAGTGCACTGCACCATGGAGTCTTTTTATAAACATCTGTTTCAGGGAACCTGTATTACAGGGTAGTGTGATGTCACTTTGAGGATCAATTGCCTCATATGCCTGTGAAACCTGGACAATGAGTTGGGAAGGCTGCTGGAAAGTTGATGACCAAAATTATGGTTTAGGGGAGGATATTCAAAGTACCAGTGACTGTAAGGAAACCTTACTTCATCTACTCTGCACCCCTGATATTCTCCTTCAGTCGTGTTTTTGTTCCCCAAATGCAAAGGACATTTAAAAGAATGTGATCGGAGTCCTCAGAAAGTGTTCAAAAAAGCGAAACACTGACTTGAGCATTGAATTATATTAAAATACACTGTCAGGAAATAGCTTATTTTTTAAGATTTCTGTTTTTCATCAGTAATAAATCTGGTGTACATGTACAAGGGACCCTCAAAGTGGCAGATATACTTATATTTATTTTCACATATATACACATACTTTGAATATATTGAGTATATTCAAATAATATATTATAAATATATTGAAATATTTTTATTTTATATAATGATATTTGTATTTATTTATGAACTTTAACATATATTTACTTATATTGATATTCACAAGTGTTCATATCTATGTTCATATCTATGTTCATATGTTCATATTTATGTTCACATATATGTTTTGATTCATATGTGTATTTAGATTCATATTCAAGTTTACATTGACATGCTTGTTCATATTAACACTCAAATTTTTATTCGTGTTTATATTTTAATTATATTTACATTAATATTTATACTTATATTTGTATTGATATTAATATCTGTGCTTCCATACATATTCATGTTTATATATGTATTCATATTAGGTCATGTTTGAGTCAAATTAATCTAGCAACCAATGATTACTGTTTTCCATTGGAGTCATAGAAGTCTAGCCTTTTTACGTTTGAACATTTTAATAGCATATTATCTATTTCTTCTTTTTTATGAATCAGTTGACATTTTGGACATCAGACTTTGTTAACTCAGATAGATAGTTTTGAAGGGCTAGGCCCAATCCCAACTACATGGAAAACCGCGGCTCCCCACAGAAGGATTTACTTCAGAGGACAACACTGAAGCTACAGGTCAGGGAGAGGGACATGTCTGATCAAAGCACACGGGAGCAATGAGGGGTAAGGAAAATGGACTGGAGCACATCCTGACCCACCAAGCCTTGAGGACCGATATCCTTGCTCAGAGAAGCCAAAGCACAGAGAGAACCATATGGCCAGCCCCACTAGGAGACACGACAACACACACAGACCCATATCCCTACAGGGGAAAACACTGGAGACACAGTGAGGGAGTGTTGCCCGATCTGACCCCACCATACCAAGGCAAAACACTGAGGCTGGGCAATAGAAGAGCAAAAATACAGAGCAAGGAACTCCCAAAGGAGTACCAAAAATAGACTTTGGGGCCAGGGTGTGGCGCCCCATCAGACTCAACCAGAAAACACTCCTAATGGTCAACAAACAGACCTTGAACTATTTACAGGTTTTTCTTTATTTGTCATTGTTTTGTTGTTGTTGTTGCTGCTGTTTGTCGCTTTGTCTTGCTCTGATTTGTGTTCATATTATTATCTCTTCAGGTCTATCTAGATAAGATAGGCTAGATAAGCAATCTGAAGGAGAAAACAACGTGTCCGATGGTCCTGGGGGTGACAAAGGAGAGGGGAAGGTTGGGGAAAGGAAGTGGTGTTAATAAACCCGGGGACAAGGGAACAAGGGATCTAAAATCAGTGACAAGTAGGATGTAAGACGCCTGGTAGGGACTGATCACGGCCAATGTAACTGAGAGGAATTACTGAAACCAAAATGGAGACTGAGCTTTTTAGTGGGACAAGAGGAAAGTAAAAAGAAAGAAAGGAAAGAACTAGGAGGCAAAGGACATTTATAGAGGTCACAATGCAGGCATGTACATATGTAAATATATTTATATATGCTGATGGGGAAATAAATCTATGTGCATATATTTATAAGGTTATATATTAAAGTAGCGAATTGACATTGGACCTGTATTCAAGTATTCCCTCAATGCAAGAACACTTTGTTCTATTAAACTAGCATTCCATGAGGCTCACCTTCCTAACACTATCACTGAAGACAAATGGGTGCATAATCAAATGTGAAGAAAGCTGATGGTGCCCAGATATCAAAAGATACAGCGTCTGGTGTCTTAAAGGCTTGAAAGTAATCAAACTGCCATCTAGCTCAGAAGCAACAAAGCCTACATGGAAGAAGCCCACTAGACTGTGTGATCACGAGGTGTCAAAGGGATCAGGGACCAGGCATCAAAGAACAAAAATTCATGTCATTGTGAATGAGCGGAAGTGCAGATTTGGGAACCAAAGCCAATCTGTAGGCAACTGGCCATCCCCCTACAGAAGGGTCTTGGGGAGAAGAAGAGTGCAGGGTACAGTGTAGCAAAGATGGAACATACAACTTTCCTCTAGTTCTTAGATGCTTCTTCCCCCCACCACTATCATGATCCCAATTCAACCTTACAAATCCAGCCGGATCAGAGGATTTACACTGGTACAGACAGGAACTGGAAACACATGGAATCCAGTTCAGAAGATCCCTTCAGAAACACTGGAGAGAGTGGCAATAACGTGAGTGTTGAGGTAAGCTGGGGATGTAAAGGGGGAGCCAATTTCAAGTATCTATATATAACTTCCTCCCTAGGGGATGGGCAACAAAAAAGTGGGTGAAGGGAGATATCAGACAGTGTGAGATATGACAAAACAATAATTTATAAATTATCAAGGGTTCATGAGTGAGGCAGGAGTGGGAGGGAGGGGAAAATGAGGAGGTGATACTAAGGGCTCAAGTAGAAAGCAAATGTTTTGAGAATGATGATGGCAACAAATATACAAATGTACTTGACACAATGGATGGATGGATGGATGGATGGATGGATGGATGGATGGATGGATGATGTATGTATGTATGGATGGATGGATTGTGATAAGATCCCCCCAAAAAATGATTTTTAAAAAATAAAGATAGGTAGTATTTTTCTAGAAATATGTCCACTTGTTCTAAATTTCCAAATTCACTGTTGTGATTTTCATAGTTTTGGTTCTGTTGTGATATTGGCCTTTTCATTTCTTATTCTTTATGTTTGCTTTTCCTGTTCCTTTTACTTTAATTCGTTTACCAGTTGTTTGCCAAAATTTGTTAATAT
Source organism: Tenrec ecaudatus (assembly GCF_050624435.1). Taxonomy (NCBI): domain Eukaryota; kingdom Metazoa; phylum Chordata; class Mammalia; order Afrosoricida; family Tenrecidae; genus Tenrec; species Tenrec ecaudatus. The sequence goes on along the minus strand of NC_134546.1, from coordinate 73,957,667 downwards.
TTTTAAAGAATTAACTTATTTCCCTGTTTCCTTTTCATTTATTTCTGCTCTATTTTTAAATATTTATTGTCTTCTGATGACTGATGTTTTACTTTGCTTTTTGTTCTAATTGTTGAAGGTGTTGTGTTAACATGCTGACATTTGCTTTTTTTGATATATCTTCATACATTGTTCATAACGTGTGTTCTTAGTACTTACTGCTTCTGACGTATATCAAAGCTTTTGGTATGCTTATTTTTGTTTTTGCAAGGAATTTAATATCTTAATCCCTTAATCTTACCATTTCCAAGTAATTTAATGCACACAATTGCTCATTTTCCATGTTAGCTTTTTATTCTTTTATCTTCCTATTGTTCATATGTAATTTAATACTGTTGCAAAGTAAAAGTTTTTATTTGTAATATCACAAAATGTAAAAAATTGTACTAAAGCTAGCATCGTAGCCTAACGTATGATCTATTCTGAAGAATGGTATCTATGAACATGAGAAGAAGGTACATTGAGGTTTTCCCAGATAGAATGTTTCCTAGATGTCTAAGAGGTCAGTAATTGTGGTATTTAGTTCCCCTGTTACTGTATTGATTTATTGTCCAGTTGATCTTTTGAGTTGTTCTGTAAAACACAATGGGGTGTATTTAACTCTATTACAGTAAAATTATGTAGTTCTAGTTTTAAGTATATGAGAGTTTGATTAATATATTTTGAGGGTCTGCCATTGAATTCATATATACTTATTACTATTTTTTCTTCTTGCTCTTTTGTTCCTTTTATCATATAATGCCCTTATTTGTCTCCCAATAAAGATTTGGTCCTGAAGTCTGTTTTATTATTAATTTGTATAGCCAGTAACACATTTTAAAATTGTCATTGGTTAATATTGCTACCCTTGCTTTTTTATTGCCATTTTCTTGTTATATTTTCTTCTACCTTTGATTTTTATATTATATTTGTCTTTATGTCTCAATTGTGTTTCTTGTATGCATAGATGTATGGATCAAGTTTCCTTACGCATTGTGCTTCTCACTGCCTCTTGATAGGTGCATTTAGTCCATTTACATTCCATGTCATTATTGATGTGTACGCATTTATTGCTGTCATTATGCATTGCATTTCTGTTTTTCCCCCTTTGTGGAGCGATTGTTGTTTTCATCAGATTTTGTGCCCTGAGTTCATTTTTTAAAATATTTTCTCTTCATTTTGGTCCTTTTTTGGTTATTATTTTGTAAGACTTCATGCTTTGCTCTTATTGTTTTTCTTTTGGATTAGTTTTATTTTTTTTCTTCTTCTTCATTCTTTCCATTTTACTTGGGAATCTTGTTAATAATTATATCATTCCAGACAATAATATTGGCATATAAAATATTTTCTAGGTCATTCTAAGGGAAATTTATTGAATAAATATACATTTTTGAGTATTCATTAGGATGAAAATATTCAAGATACATCAGAGAGTGTGAAGAAAATTTCCACTCAGCATGAGATATTTTTTTTTGCTTCAACTATTTCTAACTTTGACAACAAATGGCCCTAATTAGTATCCTGGAGTGTAAACTGAGATGTCATCAATACTTATTACTGTGAAGTCTGCCTTTGGATCAATGATGACAGACAAACAAAGCCCATTCCAATGAAGAGAAGGCATGTTCCAATGCAGGAAGTTTCCCAAGAGTCACTGTGCACGGTGTTCCTAGAAAGGTGCTGACAAGGTGGGGAAACCACAGCTTCTGAGAGGAAAGCATCACTGACTTCATTCCCTGCCTCTGCTGAAAACAGGGCCTAAAGAACATTCTGAGAAAGTAGTTTCCAATTTCCTCCTCTTGTGACATATTTACTATCCTTTGGAATCAAAGTCCTTCCAGTGAGTGCTCCCTTCACTGTGACTCCAATGAATGATCTTACTAATGACTCCGCCCACCAGACAGGTCATTCCAGTTCACCTGTTCCCAGGGTCAGGGATTTATCTATGCCCAGAACACTGTTTCTGCATAAAGGGAGAAAACGGGTAGCAAGCATCACTAAGCACTTGTCGCAAATTTAGTCCCAGAAGGCACCAGCATTGTTTTCTCAGACATAGAGATCATTAGTCATTCACTGCCAACAGTGCACAGGGAGCAAGCAGATGGAAACCTTCACAGACCTGACCCTGGGCGATAGTAGGTCACTGAGCTCGGTACATTTGAAATCCTGCATTGCATGCATGAATCTGGATATGCCTGTATTTTATTGTCAACAGTTTTTGAGTAACAGATAGGGTGAGAATTACCATGATAACTTGTTTTTCAAGATGGAAACTGGGTTCTATAGGATGACAATGAAATATTAGAGTCACTTTAATATTTGTACTGCGAACAGAGAATGCTAGTTCCTCCTTTCAAGTCGGCAGTGAGGAGAAAATTTAGAGAGTACGAAATTCTACCTTACAAATCTGCCTAGACCAGAGGATGTACATTGGTACAGATAGCAACTGGAAACACAGGGAATTCAGGACAGATGACTCCTTCAGGACCAGTGGTGAGAGTGGTGATGCCTGGAGGGTGGAGAGAATGTGGGGTAGAAAGGAGGAACTGATTAGAAGAATCTAGGTATAGCCTCCTCCCTGGGGGATGGACAGCAGAGAAGAAAGCGGGGGGGAGGGAGACACCAGACAGTGTAATGTATGACAAAATAATAATAATAATTTATGAATGATAAAGGGTTCATGAGGTATGGGGGAGTGGGGAGGGAGGGGAAAATGAGCAGCAGATACTAAGGGCTCAAGTGGAAGGCAAATGTTTTGAGAATAATGTTGGCAACAAATGTACATATGTTCTTGACACAATGGATGGATGGATTGTGATAAGAATTGTATGAGCCCCAAATAAAATGATGAAAAAGAAAAACTGTTCGTGGACATGCTGAGAGATGAAATAGGGAAGGAACCCTGATTCCAACAGGAAATTCTCCCTGCCATCTATCTCTGCCTGTCTATTGCTGGGGATGTGTGCTCAGTGAGTCCTGCGCGCCCCCTGCTGCCAAGTGTCTTCCCTGCAGTGAGGTTTGTGTCTGGGCTCACACTGACTTCCCCTCACTGTGTTTCCCTTGCACAGTAATACACGGCTGTGTCCTCAGCAGTCACGGAGCTCAGCTGCAGGGAGAACTGATTCTTAGATGTGTCTCTAGTGATGGAGAGTTGGCTTTGGGAGGATGGGTCATAATTTGTACCGCCACTATAGCATATGCGTCCCATCCACTGCAGCCCCTTCTCTGAGGGCTGGCGGATCCAAGGACAGCAGTAACCACTGCTTGTGATGGAGAAACCAGAGACAGTGCAGGTAAGGGACAGCTTCTGGAAGGGCTTCACCAGTCCTGGACCCAACTCCTGAAGCTTCACCTGGGACAAGACGTCTGCAGAAAAAACAGATGGTCCACATCTGTCATTTGAATTCACAACCATTCCCACAGACCGAGGTCAGATATCTGAATCTCCACATTGGGGAACTGTCACCAGGTACAGGAGAGCACACAGCAATAGCATCTTTAGACCACAGCTCTACTTTTCCAAGAGACCTAGAGCCCTGTCTGAAGAGAACTGATAGCTTTCCCTCCCAAGGGTGAAATTTAACCTAGTGCCTGAAAAATGATTTGCATGTGAGGGAGCCCCGTTCTTATAAACAGAAAGTAATAGAGACCACACAACCCTTTACCCTCTGAGCCCATGCTAGGGTAGCTCTTTGTTTGAACTCATATGCCTGTTAGTCTACAGCGAGAGAGCACTTGACCTAAGCATTGTGTATTAAAGATCAAAGGAAAACCAAGTATTTCTGAGTTCAATGCTCCCTTCCTCCAGCCCTTCAACGTCTCTGCCCTGCCTTGGGCTCCTGTATGTCCTGTGCCCCAGAGAGTGGACAGACTATCATTTGTTGAAAGCATCAGTTGTACACCAGGGTATCATCATCACCAACAGTCTCCAAACATCTTTTCTTTCCACACCAACACTTCCGTATCAACCTCCTCAAAGTCTTCAGGGGTTTTCTTTGGGCCACTCCCATCACCAACTCCAGCACTCCTACCAACAAGGCATCTCAGGTTTTGATAACTAAGGCCAATCTCAATGTAAATAAAGAGATTCAAGTGGCATAGGGCCTCAGAGAAGAGGTTTCCAACTGGAGAATGTGGACCTCAGAAAAGAATAGTTTCAATTCTGTAACTTCAATGTGATGCAAGACTGCGAGATGAAAGTCCCTTGGTTTGCCAGAGCACATGCAAAATTCGGGCAAAACCTGCCAGGAGTTCAAATATAAACATACAGCAGAGCAGTGAGTGGAAAATCAAGTTACCAGTGAGGCAGAATAAGAATAATGATATGTCAGGTTTTGAACAAAAAAACAACCGCTTGAGACCCAACAGGCACGGGATGAAAATAAGGTCTATCCAGGCAATTAGTCCTCAAAATTTAGGGATGACCATAGACGCTGTTTTCAATGCCCCTTTCCCAGGGGACTCTGTTCTATCTGGAATGTGAGCATTTCCAACTAATGTCAGCCTCTCCATTTGTACCCTGTCTCAGCCCCCTGATAATTTCTCAGGGTTCTAAACCTTGAGTTTATTCCCCAGACTCAAGGAAAAAAGCTCATCTTACTGACTATGGAATCTGCGGAACTGTCTCTAAACATGCAGTTTAAAAATCATTCCCCATTCAGATTCCTTCCTCATTTCTCTCCCTCATAACAGAGATTATTTTCCCCAGATTAGGGTTGGCCGTATTCCTTTTCTGGTCAGTTAGTATAGCTTTAAGTTTCTACATCAATATATATTTCAACAGTGTGAAAATATGAGCGTAATGTTATGGTCACCTGGGATTTTTTGGCCAAGAATATGAAGAGGGATATCAGCCATAAGATAATATTGCTGCACATATACCTGATAGTACAAAATAAATAGGAAAACTTTAAAAAAAACCAACCAATCACTTTCTCACACACAGCATCAGCAAACCAAAACTCAAACCAGACACCAAAGATTGTAAGTATATTGGTGAGAATATGGTCACATGTTAAATGTCTGCCATTAGGGAATTGTAAAGTATAACAGTGACATACAATATTGTTTAAATGAATGAATCAAGCAAAAATAAAGGGCAAACTAATAATGCCTTATGTTTTTTAGTGTTTTGATAGTTGTGTAAAGGACATAAATAATAAAGTTGTTCTCTAAAATCTGATCAGGAATATGCGCAGGCTGTATTAATTTTCATTTTTGTGTTTTAATGCACTGTGGTTTTAAATAAATGGTAAAACCATTTGATGATTTCCAAAGTGTCTGTTGAGGGATCTTATAGTTAGGGTTTGTGTCAACTTGGTGGGGGTAGTGTTCTTAGTGGTTTGGTAGTTGGCACCTAGCAATTCCTCATCATGTGAATGAACACAATTTAGTCAATCCCATCATGGGGTCTGCTGTGAGTAGCCAAGCAGTTGTATGATTAGGGTAGAGTGTACCTCCCTTACTAAGGACACAGCTCGGAAGCAATTGGAAAACAAATATTCCCCGTGTGTATGACCTACTTCCTTTATACATAGACTGGTAGGGAAACTTGTTCGTTTCCTTCTGGGTTTGGATCCTACATCTGGGCTCTTCAATCTCTAGGTTTTGAATTTGACGGAAGGCTTGAAATATCCCCCGCCAATCCTGAGAGTCCACAGTGGCCTGGCGTCTGACATGTGATCTGACCTTGGAGTAATATACATCTTCAATAACAAGTATGACTTGTTTTTATTCACCTGCCTTTGCAACTACCATCCAGATGTGCTCCAGCCTATTTTAGGTTTATAAGCCCCCAAAGCTACACAAGTCAGGAGAAGCCTAACTGAGACTCAAGGACTTAGAATCAGAATGTAGGTGCCCACTTCTACAACTGCATGAGCGATTCTCTTTATCTATCTATCCATCTCTGGTTTTGTTCTTCAAGTGACCTTATCCTTACATACATGGTGAATGTTATCGCATTGGATTTATCATTCAGTTTTTGAAATGACAAGATTTAGAGTCACTGAGTTTTACAATAAATACCATGACATGCTCCTCCATTTATTTGTCTTATATTTCATTTTCCTCGATAATATTTTAAATTTTGTATGGGGTTTTAAATATTTGTATCATATAGTCTCTAATGCATTTCATGTTTTGAAACATGTAATCTTGGTTTTTATTTTATTTTTAGCTGTGTTTTTTTTCAAAAACCATTTTGGGGGATGCTAATGTAGATATCCTATAATTCCATAGTTCAATCACATCAAGAAAGATTGTACATTTGCTACCACAATCAGTTTCAAAACATTTTCTTCTTTCCTAACCTCTTTGATATCACTCTCCTTTACACTGTCTGTCCCACACACCCACCCCCCACTGTCTCCTTCAGGAACCCGTATTCTACTTGCCGTCCCTATAGGCGCATCAATCCTGGGTTTCCTATTCTGAAAAAACAGAAACATATGTAATATCAGTTAAGTAGGGTTACCACCAATGACAAAATACATCTGAGTAGAGTATACCCAATATGAGAGAGAGAGAGAGAGAGAGAGAGAGAGAGAGAGAGAGAGAGATTGCTGCGGTCCAGCCGCAGCAGGTTTGGGTCCCTCGCTATGTGGGTAAGGCTTCAACGAGTGGGAGACAGAAATCACACAAGTAAAAGATTGCAGTGACTATTTCAATTTTATTCATGCAAAGCTTCAACTTATATATTCTTTTTCTTGGCTTAAAGCTTATGACCTGAGATCATACATTAGGAAATTCTCAGGCCACAAGACCGTAACAAGTTACATCCATCACTTCATAAGTCTTGGTTAAAAATTAGTTCATCTTGAAATTAAAACTTTCTCATACAAAGGTGATAGACATAAACCTTCTAACAATAACTGAGCACACTTCATCCAACTAGGGTGCATTATTCTAACTATGAAATCAATAAAGCATTAATACATTTCATTATCAAAAATTACTTGACAGACTTTGGCTGTTCTTTCTGTTCCTTCTTGGGCTGTTCCTTTAGGGCTTTCATTTCTTGTTCTTACTTTTCCACTAAGTTCCCATAAATTAAACTCCCAAAAGTCTTTCTGTACCAAGGTATGAGTTGCCTCACAATAGGTAGCTTTGCTTCAGTGGACTTCAAACATCACGGAGGCCCTTTTCTTGCTCACCGTTCCATAAAACTTAAACTACTAAAAGGAACTTGTTAACTATTAACTTTGTTAACTATTCTTATGCCATTTTCATTGTAAGCCCTCATATAAGGTAAATCAGGGCCAGGAACTCTATTTCTCTTTGGGTTATTTCATGGAGGGGGATGCCATATTCTGCCCACTATGCAGTAACCAAGATAAGGAAAAGGAAAAACCACGGGAAGAGGATGATAAACTTTTAAAAAAATCTTGCACAAAAGCATTCCAAATAATTATGGCAAGGCCAATCAAACAAGTCCAAATACATGTCGAGAGCGAGTTTGGGCAGCCAACTCCCACCAACCAGCTTCTTTGAAGCCGGGCCAGGCGTCGTTCGACTCTGTCCTCAACGTCACGCAGCAGGACTGGACCCCTCAAGACAGAGAGAATGTTGAAAACCAGGTCAGGCCCAATATAGATCAGTGGGTGGTTAACAGAAAAATTTTAACCATTCAAGTCAGGTTTATCATTTTGATATACTATAGTCATCTCGCCAATACAATCTTATTAGTATCCAGATGAGTGCCATTCCTCTATTATGGACAGAGGGAAATCACCGGAGGTTTAGTTCCTCTGTAGAACTCACAAATGTATCTTGCCTTAAACATGTATCTTCCATTCTTCCTAAAGTTTAGAATAATGTTATTATTTATTACCTTTGGATCTGGTGACCTTAGAAAGGGATAATGCTATTTCTACTTTTCCTTTCTTTCCTCTGTGAATGCAGTGGTATCCCATCAGCATGAGGGATTTATTGCTCATTCTTCAGATATATTAATGTATGTCTTTAATACTTGGAAACTTGACTTGTATTCATGCTAAAAGCTGCTGAGGTCTTATTTAAAATCACTAAGGTAAACTTTAATCATATGCCATAAAGTGTGACAATTTTATTTGTACCTCTTTCATTGGATATGTTATCATTTATTTCTTTATTATAATGAAAGCTGGTGTGGATTATTGCTAAAAGCTGTTCTGTCTCATTTAAAATCATTAAGGTAAGTTTTAATCATATCACATGCATTGTGATGATTTTATTTATATATAGTCTTTATTATTTATCCGTTACACATTTTCTGGATACTGATAACTATGTAGCTTTTAATTTAAAATTATGATTTGTGTTTATTGAACTTTGGGGGTCAAAAATGGATGAAATCCATCTGCAATCACCAACACACTGTTCCATTAGACGCACACTAGGAAGTGGCCTGCTGAAAGGCTAGTGGAAGCTCCCAGGTTTCTGTGATGCAGCGGGAGCCCAGAGATACAAGCCCTCACTGTCCTGCTGGGCAGAGTCCTGGGTGTGGTGTCTGAGAGAAGCGCCGGGGCTGTCTGCTCAGGAATGATGTCTCTGTCCACTTCCATAGGTGAATCCACATTGATGTTGACAGACAGCGGCGTGGAGTCTGAACCCTGCCATTCCTGGCTTTTGCTCAAGGATCCTCCAGATGCCCACCCCATTAAACCCCCCAGTTATACCGTTAATCTCTTACTGAATCTGTTCTAGACCAAGTGTTCCACGGGGTGGAAGCTCTTCTTAGTTTTTCCCTGTGATCTGTTATCTCAGGCACAGAGAGAGGCATCAACACTGAAGGTACCTAAACTGGGAACAAGAAGGGACTCTAAACCTAGAAAAATATAAAATATTGGAAACAGGACTTGATTTTAAAGTCTCATTCTGGAAAGAATACAAAAACACATATAATCTGACTTTCTTAGGAAACATAAGCATCATATATAACCAATAAGCATTACTTGTCATTAGAGTGTAAGGTTAAACAATGAGATGCCATCACACTGTTTGAAATTAACACAAAAAAGACAACCAACACAATAAAACAGTCAATTGAGAAGTCGCTGCAAAGACAGATCATATCTAATGTTCCTCACTGCATTTATAGTTGTCAGAAGGCCACAAAGAGTGTTCTTCATAATATGGTCAAGAATATCATTAGCTATGTTTATTGTTTATTGTTTTTCTACAATGACCCTAAATAAATTTAAATACCATTCTGACAATTTCTGAAAATTTCTGTTGCCTAATTGATTGATAACAGATTGAATTGTAACTAAAACTTAAGAGTTGAAACATTTGGAAATATTTCCACCCTAATATCTAGAGAAACAATATGCTGATAACATTTAGATTCAGTGATCTTAGTATCAAGAATTTTGTGTCCACTGTTCACTTAGTTTTGCATTTCACAATGCAATAATATGTGATCAGGATCATAAGAATTTTATGTGTGTTTCCTCCAATGCAATTTCATTTTTTCTCCTTGTTGCATATGATTTTTATTGGATTCAATAAAGGAATCATTGATGATTTACCATTGTTAATACTGAACTCCCAACACCCTGTCCTTGTGTCCATCCTCTTCCATCACAGTCCTGCAGGGTAGAGGACAACAGGCCCTGTGGGTTGCGAGGCAGCAATAATCTACTACGTGCTGAACCCTCAGTTAGCAGCCCAATCCAAATCCACTGTTGCCATATCTCCTTATTTCATTATAACCTTTATTATTTATTTCTTACACTTGTACTTAGTTTTGTGTATTACCTATAGGTTTTATAATAATCAGAAATGACAGATTTATTGAAGTTTAAATAAATTTTAAAATTTTAATAAAAGAAAAATTATATGCTGTAATATACTATACTGTTAATTTAGGCAATTATATTTACTTACCCAAAATAATTTCAGTTTTCTGCCCCTCACTCCATTAGAGATGTTGAAGGTGCAGTTGAGTCAGTGCTTACTCATAGCGACTCTGTATAAAACAGAACAATAACAATGATCCCCAGGCCCTGCACCATCCTCACACTTCTCCCATGTGTGAGACCACTTTAGCACCACTGACTACTCACCTGATTGAGGGTGCTCCTCTTGTTGCTGACACTGCAGTGCAATGGGACTTTCTTCACTAAGGACTTGCCTCCCTGAGGACATGCTCAAACCAGGGGAGAAGTGTCGTCCTCTCCACTTCAAACCAGAATTCTGAGACACTCATTTGAAATGTCCTGCTCTTGTACCACACTTACCATTTTATAGGGATCAAAGTTGTCCTTCCCATGAGTGCTCCCTTCAATGAATGATCTCAGAAAAAAGTCCTCCAGTCCTTCCAGGCCATTCCATTTGACCTTGTCTCACAAGTCGGGGGTCTCTCTATACCCAGAACTCTTATTTCTGCATTAACAGAGACAATTGGCCACATCATTATGGGCATAGCACAACGTTAGCACCAGAAGCCACACCAATTATTTTCTGAGACACAGCTCATCAGTCACTGACTCCTCACAGGGTCAAGCAGCGATGCAGAGAGGCAGCTCAGAGGAACTGACCCTGCACTGTGAGATCAATGCACCATCTGAGCTCAGGATATTTAAAACCACCCATGAGTATCCACATGCCTGTTTCCTTTCTATATCAACAGTTTTCCAGTGACAAGTAGGATGAAAATGTCTATGGTGTTCTGTTTGTCGAGAAAAAAAATTGTAATAAAGAAAATATGATGAAACATACAACTTTCCTCTAGTTCTTAAATGCTTCCTCCCCAACACTATCATGATTCCAATTCTACCTTACAAATCTGGCTAGATAATAGGATGTATACTGGTACAGATAGGAACTGCAAACACAGGGAATCCAGGACAGATGATCCTTCAGGACCAGTGGTGAGAGTAGTGATACGGGGAGGGTGGTGGGAAGGTGGTGTAGAAAGGGGTAACTGATTACATGGATATACATATAACCTCCTCCATGGGGGGTGGACAACAGAAAAGTGGGTGAAGGGAGACGTTGGACAGTGTAAGATTTGACAAAACAATAATAATTTATAAATTATCAAGGGTTCATGAGGGAAGGGGCCGTAGGGAGGGAGGGGGTAAAATGAGGAGCTGATATCAAGGGTTCAAGTAGATAGGAAATGTTTTGAGAATGATGATGGCAACAAATTTACAAATGTGCTTGACACATGGATATATATATATGGATTGTAATAAGAGTTGTATGAGCCCCCAATAAAATTATTTAGTAAAATTTTAAAAATTAAAAAAGAAGATAGTAAAGTGGCATGGTAATTTTTATATTTCTACTTCAAAGAGAGAATGTTAGTCCCTCTTTTCAAGCCTGCATTCAGAAGGAAAAAATTTAGACAGAAATAAAAAAATGAAAGCGCAAAACTGTCCCTGGGGATGCTGAGAGCTAACAGAGGAAGCCTTGATTCCAACAGGACATCCTGCCATCCATCTGTGCCTGTCTAGGGTTGGTTGTTTGTGCTCTCTGTGTCCTGCATGCCCCCTGCTGCTCAATGTGTTCCCTGCAGGGGAGGTTTGTGTCTGGGCTCACACTGACTCCCCTCACTGTGCTCCTTGCACAGTAATACACTGCCGTGTCCTCAGCAGTCACGGAGTTCAGCTGCAGGGAGAACTGATTCTTCGATGTGTCTCTGGTGATGGAGAGTCGGCTTTGGAAGGACGGGTTATAACCTGTACCACCATTGTAATTTATGTATCCCATCCACTGCAGCCCCTTCCCCGAGGTCTGGCGGATCCAGTGCCAGTAGTAACCACTGCTTGTGATGGAGAAACCAGAGACGGTGCAGGTGAGGGACAGCTTCTGGGAGGGCTTCACCTGTCCTGGGCCTGACTCCTGAAGCTGCACCTGGGACAGGACGCCTGTAAATAAAGATAATTGGTCTTTGTTAGTCACTCACAGTCACAACCTTCTCCAGATTCCACATTGATATCTGAGTCTCTCACCATGGGGAACTGTCAGCAGGCACAGGAGAACACATAGCAATAGCATCTTTAGCCAACAGCTGTGCTTTCCCAAGAGACCCACAGCCCTGTCAGAAGAGAACTGATAGCCTTCAGTGCCCAAGGCTGGGATCTTAACCTAGTGTCTGAAGAATAATTTGCATAGGAGGGAGCCCTGTGCTTATAAGTATAGGATTCTTTGTTTCTTCTGAGGCCATTGTAGGGTCATTATTCTTTTGAACTCATCTATGTGTTAGTCTGCAATGAGAAAGCATTTTTCCTCACAGGTGTGTGTGAATGGTCAAAGGACTGCCCAGCATTTCTGAGCCCAGAATTCTCTCCCTGTAGTCCTTCATTGCTCCTTCCCTGACTGAGGCTCCCATATTTCCTGTGTGTCACAGATTGTGGCAGTATAGAGTTCTTTGAAACCATCAGGCACTCTGGATGAAAAGAGGTCCATTCAGGTCCTTAAAATTTAGGAAGGAGCATAGACAGTTTTAAATATTCCTTTCCCAGGGGACTATGGCTCACCTGAAATTTGAGCATTTACAACCAAAGTCTGCTTCTCTATTTGTGTATCAGGTATGACCCCTTGATAAATGTAGGGATTCCAATCTTGAATTTATTACCCACCCTCACAAATTGTCTGATTTTGTAATCATTTGCATATTATTTACCATGAACTCAGTAGCACAAGCTTTAAACATGCATTTTTAACGTTCAATACCCATTAAGATTGCTTTCTCATTTATATCCACCATGAGAAGCATTTTCTCCAGTCTTGCCATTGACACCACTCATTTACAGAATGATTAAACTGTCTTTGTATCTCTAAATTAATATTTTTTTTTACCAATATGGAAATTCAAGCATAAGGTGGTGGTCACCTGGGTTTTTCTGAGCCAAAGTTTTCGGAAGAGAATAAGCAAATGCTTTGCAAAATCAATACTCCTGAGTGTCACTAAAATTCAGGATTTCAAGGAAATGATATGATGATGTTTTCCAGTTGAAGATCATTGGAGTCATTCAGTTTCCACATACATTCTGGTATGGCATTACGTGAACCTGGTCATTCCAGCACACACTCATCTCAGAACATCTGATGCTGCTTGTTGGCAGGACAGTTTAAGTTTTACACTGTTATGTAGCTGCACACAAGTCCAGGTCACCCCATCTATTAATTTGAATCTCATGATTGTCTAAGCTAATCCTATGACGATAGAGGTTAGTATGACCCTTCTTAAGTGAAAATTTGTTGACTTTATCCCTGTGCACACAACTTTCACACTAATTATGCTACCCATATGCTGAATGAGCTCATAAATTCTCTCGTCACTCAGAAGTAACATATTTCTAGATTCAGATGTTCTGGCCACTAAGTAATCCCAACATTCTGAAATGTGGAAATGATAGAATGTACTGCTCCAAGGAAAATAAAAATATCTTTGCTCCAGTTGTGTACTGTTGTACAATAAAACTTTACAGTACAGTAAATCTGTACCATATAAAACTTGGTAGCTTAAAATTACAACAATTTAATTTGCTTTGTTTTCTGATATTATAACTGAGAAATAGCATGGAGGAGGTTTCATCCCAGGACCCATGTTGTGCCTGTTTGAAAATCTTAATGGCTGCATGGTGACCCTTCTTCCAAGAAGGCATGTTCATAGGTCTGGCAAGCTGCCCATGGCTGGAAGCCTGGAATGCATCTAGGGCTGAGGGTCAAGCACTTGGTGCAGCACCTCGATCTCTACTTTCAACTCAGCTTCCTCCCAGAATGGTGCATAGGTGTTTCCTAATTGCTGAAATAAAAATAAGGTGAAATTTTAATTTAAATGACATTAATTATTGAATTACATTTGTATTCAAATTAAACAATTAAATACAACTATTTAAATTAATATTCACCTGTACATTTCTGACACATGTGCATTTTCAAATGTTTGTGAGGGGTGGGAAAATTTGCAATCAAAACACAAGGCAAACCGTGGACAAGAGGTTTGCTCAAGTGAAGCACCTCTCCTTACTCTACACAAGGTAGCACAATGCTCCAGGCCC